>NW_023596251.1:3491438-3596438 GCF_011947565.3 Pollicipes pollicipes
CATTCACGCAATAAAGTGAAGACAACACTGATTTTTTGACAATCGTTTTCGAGTGTTACTAAGGCGTTTTTTTCCAACCAACAGGGTCTCAAGACGTTTATTACTACGTCTCCTAGCCATAATCGGAAACGAAACAGCTGTGTTTGGTCGCATATTCCAACACAAGCCCGGATCACTGCACCATGCCTTGCATGCGATAAGGGTGGGTTTCACGAGCTTACGAGATGATTATCACCCCTACTGTCACAGAACGTTTCTTACTGCGCGATTGTGGATTCTAATCCAGATGCGGGTTACTTCAAACCAGTGACACGCATAAAGGAGCGGTCAGCTCAGTGGAAAGGAAGCATCTGAGTGTGCACCACTGAGAAGGCGGCAACGGTTACATTCAATGTTAATGCCCGGGTGGCCGGTTGGATACCCTTCGCTCGGGGATCAATTTGGCCCCCTGAAATCTCAGGAACTAAGAGAGCTAGAGACATCAAATTCATAGGGTGTATTGACCTGTACGTGATCTCATTTAAGTCAAAGTTTGAGGTTCTTAGGTCCTGACCTTGGTTCAAATAAGGTCAAACAAGGTCAAATTCCAGGTTGATCTCCAAAGGGCAAGTGGAACCTAGGTACCTATTCCAAGCGAAAGGTTACATGTTCATCTTAGATCAGTGTCCTCGTCTAACCTTTTGAAGGTCATGGTGACCAAAATTATACGAGACCGCATTGAGTTTTGCACCTGGATAAGCGACATAGATTACGCCTGGCAGTATGTTCCGGAAAATCCAATTTTGACCTGGGTCATTCTAGGTCCGTGAACTGTTCTGACCCTTAAGAAGTCTATGAAAGGTTTATAGTGTGGTCCCTGTTATCAATAAATTCGAAATGAGCACCAGAAATTACCCAGACAAGCCCTAGAGTAATAAAGTAGGTTAACCTTGGTCTGACCTTCATACCTGATCTTAGGTCAATTGTTCATTCAATTGTTGCTTGCCTAAGAAAGCACCGCACAGATGTATGGCTTCGGCTAACACTACATTGCTTGATCAGATTGAGCGATTCCCTAGAAATTACCCTCGCTGAAACCATGGCCTGATTTGGACCTGTCGTAGGTCAACAACCTTACAAGGTACATATAACTTTTTATGCCAAGCGATTTGCCATCCAACTGTCTACAGCTATGCAAAATTTTGCGCGGCTACACCGCGTCGTTCGGAAACCATTCCGGAAAAACCTTTGGGGGGTCAGGTTGACCCCCATCCGAATGCGTGTTAAGAGGCACTGGGAGTTTTGTCGAGTGGAAGGACAGGAAAGGCAGATGCAACCTGACTTCGCATGATGTCAGTGACAGCAACGCATGCATCACTTTTGTGCACATGCAGTAGCTCGGAACTGAAATTCTCCCTCAAAAGTTAGGAGTGCGTATGCCATTTTAGGACTGCTCCTTCCGCGCACCGTCGTAGCCACACCTAGCCTTAAATTGTTTGCAAATTTGAGCCGGTGCAGTTATGGTCCCAAATGCGTACTGTTGAGGTTACACCCGTGCAGACTTAAATGCTGGTAAGAAACGACAGCCGGCCTTTTACAAGTCATTCCAGGAAGAAATTGTCGTGCTACAGGCTTATATCACGAGCAGCGACAACATGAATTCTACAATGAAGTTTTGCTGATTTATGTCCAGTCAATGTCCATAGGGACAACATAAAATTTTCAGAGAGGTTGAAGATCAGCCCCAAACTGTAATCTTCTCACCCCCCCCCCCCCCCCTCCTCCCATACCCCTGACCTTCAAAAGCCAAGACATAATGAAAATTGGGCCTGAATATATTGCAAACTTGTAGGCCACTTGTGATGTAGATGATCCTGGCACAATGAGGCCTTACAAAGTTGGTTTGATGTGTCAAACATCTTTAGTTGCAAATCTAAAAGCAAAACTTTAGGTGCCGAACTTAAGTGTCTTGTGCGATTTCTTCTATATCTGCAGGTAGGCCGAGATACAGTTGAGATTTGAGTGTGCAGGGCAGGACGTTACATTTCAAGATCTAAAAATGAGAAGGAAATTACAGTTCCAGTAGGCAAGCAATGCCAAGCGGCTCCACGAAATCAAACAGGATTTAGGGACAGGGTAATTCATCCATGTATCATACAGCACTAATGGTTGCAGCTAGTCATTTTCCAACAGCATGAGGGGTTGCCTGTGTGAAGAACAACCTGTGCTAACCTTTGCCTGTGCCCCAAATGACATGCTCTAGACATATTTCTGTTATTGTACCAGTTCTACAAGCATAGGATCATCTTTATCTTGTGTGTACTGGGTCACAATTGACCTCAGTCACTGTAAAGACATGCCTAACACTGACTGACATTTGGCAAGGGTGCGGTTTCCTTTTCAGTCAGGGGCTTCAGTCCCCCAAAGCATTTGGCCAGTGCAGCCTGACTTTGAGAACAAAGTGAGCCAAACCTAATGCCCCAACTCATTTGACATCCCTGACCACTTACCACTGGTGCAGCACTAACATAACTATGTTGGGGCGACCGTAGTATAGTGGTTAACGCGTCTGCGTACACCACTGCTCGTCTGGGAAACCAGAGGTACGGGGTTCGATTTCCGGCGGTGCACACCCTTCCTATCAGGGTGAGAGGCAGGCGACGCCATAAAGCCTCAGCAGCTGAATGCATTGGAAAGCCTCAATGACATACAGAAAACAATAATATGTTAACATTATCGTCATTGTCATAAGAATTAGGAAACATTATGATTGATTGCATGCCATGATTATATTCTAAACATCAAAACAAGGTAGGAGGCAACCTGAAGACAACCAGTGCATGGCTTAATGCTGAAAGCTCATGGTATGGTTCACCTTTTTACGTCTGAAATTGTATTATTGGCATGAAATTGCACATACACGTCCTGCTTGCAACGTCTATAAACAGACACACCTGAATACACACAGATGAACCTTCCAGACAAATTTTAATGTCACACTGGTGCAGGGTTCAAATCCCTAAAGGTTTCGTTAATTAGTAGGCTATTTCAGGACACAATTTAGGGAAGATGATTACATGAACGTCAAGATATTGTCACTGTAGTTACTCTTACGAGAATGTCCACCAGGATTGCCGAGCAACGAACGGCTGAAAATGCCTGTGCTGCCCTGCACGTTGCCAGCAGAACCAGTGCTGTTTTGTTATGTCCTCGGAGCAACCATAATTGTAACATTGCCAGATTCAGTCAAGGTTTAGGCTATCGAGAAAGCTAATCTACATATTTCTGATAACACGTTATAATCCTTAGCCAGATATTATGTGTTTACTAATTTTTATTTGCATGGCAATATTGCAAAAATTGTGGATAAAAAGTAGCATATGAGATCGCTGTGCCGGAACCAATTTGAAATATAACACATTCTGGTGTTATCTTGCCGCCCAGCTTGTTGTTATAGGGCCTTGCTTGCAATGACCAACGTCGTTCGGTGTTATGAGAACTACAGCACGGGCCATTGCTGTTCTTGCTCCTGAGATTGCGAGTGCGCAGACTCAAAACTTTGTGATGTACTCTGCTTCACTAGGCAATTCTGCGAAAAAGAATAAACGTTCTAAAAAAGAAAACATGGGTTGGCCATTTTTATGTCCGATCTCATTTCGTCCCATTCTATTCAGCAGTAATAACATCCCTAGCATTTTCGGTCACCCTAACTATTCCCTTGAGTGGAGGGCATACCGCTCGCTACGGGGGGCAATGACTGAAAGAGGGCCCTTCCACTGTCTCCACGTGAACCCTAATTTCAAGTTCTCAGGTTTCCTGTTATTGTTAGAGGGCCCCAAACCAACGCAAGAGGCCCTTTGTCATTCAGGGTTCCGTCCCGTCCCTGTTCAGCAAATGTTTCTCTGGCCGACTCGAGGCCCATTGTTGACACAGGACAGTTTGTTAGGCGCTGGGCCCATGACCGACACAGGAGTTTCGCACTATTGCAGGGGCACTACCCAATACAAATCGCTGGCCCGGCCTTGTCCCTACTTGGGAAATGGGCTCTCAGGCCCAGACCGACGCGAAGCCTGTTGTTAGGTACTGGTGGTGTCTGACCTACGCAGAGACAATCATCGACTCAGTGGGCCCAGTTGGCAAAAGGAAGTGAGGAATAAGTGAACAATATCCAAGATGAAGCCCACTTGCTGACGACTTTTGTGCGGAAGATTTTGCTAATTTGTATTGATCGGCCGCCCCCCCCCCCCCCCGTCCCCCTCAGCATATTTTGTGGCATTACACCCTGCTTAGGCACACAAAATCATAGGTAATATTTAACAGCCGAAAAATAACCTCGATTACAGCACCGTTCTTATAATTTGTGTGTTTCAGGTTGCATACAAAGCAGAGTGTATAATAAGTATGATATATTTAACAGTTCCAAATTTTATCGGACTAATGCATCTTGCCATAAAATATCGCAGCATACCCATTGTCTACTGGGTGGCCATCCTTTCTTCGCATCAATAACATTGACAAAGCACGAGCATCTTCATTTTAAGGACAATCGCAACTGGTCATGCGGTATGCCTGATCAAAAGGCCATAGGCAACATTTTTTTAGACAAAAGATTCGGTGCATCCTTTTCAAGAACCCAGTTTATTAGCAACAAAGTTGACTTTCGGTAGCAATAAAGATGTAAGGGGCATTAATCTGTGTGAATGATTCAGAAGCACACCGAGAGCCCGACAACTTACTCTCCTGGAATGTGTGGTTACCACTGATTTGGGACCTTCTGATATGATAAACATAACCTTATATTCAATTGTGTATCATTTATCAAACAGAATCCTTGTATCGGTTCGTTGATTTGGGCTGTAAAATAATGCCCAAAGAAGATAGGCTTTGTGCGACTTTACGCTGTCCACGATAAATATCACATTGCTGAGAAAACGAATATTTGGACTCAACCCAACACTTCCGGGAGCGAACAAACATTTGGTGGTAAGTGCCGTCATAAAAGAGTACAAACCCACACCATGCAAAGCTGATAGCGTGTCTACCACGGCTACAGACAGGGTGATGCGCTTATTTTCTTTACCATGGGACAGAGCAAACAACCTGCATTCAAATTAGCAAATCAGAGTGCACGGCGTCCGTGACGTCAGTGGGAATTTGGCATGCACGGGAACATACGGGGTGTACAAATGCGACGCGGCATGTACCATGCACTGCACGTCGGACGACCCGTTCGCGGGTAGCCATCGTCACCCGCCGTCGGTCGTCGTGTCGGCCATTGACAATGCCAATGGCGATAGGCATGTTCTTATGAATTCTTTGTATAGAACCCCGGATCATTTCGAGACCTCAGTCAACTAGAGAGGATCAATAGTTTACAATATTGAGCACCTTTTCCTCTTGCGTTGTAAGAGTTTGTCGCTGTCGCGCCTTTTTGGACAGAAGCGTATCCCTCTGGTTTCAGATGTCAAAGAGTGGGATTGAATGTTGTGAGGTAGACACTGCGCAGTGCCGAATCCAAGTGATAAAGTCATCTGGACCGATATGTATATTCCAAGAATCACAGCATTTCTTTATTGCGCATCGGAAAGCACGGCAGTTTAAAAAGGCACGATACTTACCGAACAGAGACTTCCAGGCGCGATCCAGGCCTCGTCCATTCGCCTGTAGGACATCCCACCCGCACCAGTTCGGCGCGCAAGGGCTGAATAACACGCAGCTGCGCATTTGCTGCCAACAGCTTGGTTGCCATTTCCATAGCTACCTGCACCGGGATACAAGGACACGCCATGAAAAAGCGATAGTCGTTCTGACAATACGCGAGGTTAACTCACAGATTGTGCGGGGTAGCTGAGCAAGGCATGAGAGGTCGGCGTTGACCTCTCGAGTTGTCATCTGACGAGAAAAAAAAAACAAGATATCGGCCGTCCATTTGGCTGCGGGTAGCTAAAGGTCTACCCGTTTGAAATTGAAGAAAGTTTTGTGTGTTCGGTAAGCGATCAAGTCACATTTTAATGGCCGTTTTCTGCAGTTTTATGCCGCATGCTTGATATAGGATAAATAAGCACTAAAACTTAACAGACATGCTTGATATTTTTGCCACGTAAATGCAACCGCAACTGATTGTCTTTTGTCAGAATGACAAGAATAACTGTCAACAAACATAGCGTGGATAACTGAAAAATTACTTCATGTCAATGTAACTGAAATTTCAAGTTCCTGTATAGAGCTCAAGCACGTATGCATGGGCATCGCCATTTTAAATTGTGCGCGCATGGTGTATTTGAAATGCACGACCCCGAGTAAACAAATAACCAAACTGATCCGAAACGAAATCACATGAAAGGTGAAGAGACGTAGTTCCCCGATGCAGAGCCTCGGCTTCATTCCTGCCTCCTGATAGCCTCTCAGCCCAGAAGGCTCGCTGTTCCCTGAACCCGTGTAATTCAAATGCAGTCATTGATTGGGGGAGCGGGCTGTGCCATAATCTCTCGTCGCCGGACGGGTCTGGCGGCCGTCTATAGACGCGCGCCCCACAACCTGTGTCGCCTGCCACGCCCAGGGTCGCACTCAGGCGAACAGCAGTGGGTGGGCAGGCTTTATCTCCGGAGCTGTTTTGGAACAGTTTTTGTGGGCTGAATGCTCCTTCTTCAAGTTGTAAATCATTGCATAAATGATTCCACGGCGCTTTCCACTTACTGTCGGCGTGTCTGGCAGCGTCCGTTATAGTGGGCGGTATTGCGTTCGATTGCCGCGTGCATCTTGTATAAATATGCGTTCGGGCAGGGGCTACATTTACCCCGAAGAATTTTCCAGAATGATTTACGAGCGTTGCGGTGTGACCTCGCCAAGTTTTACATATGTGCAGAAAATTGAATGGCGAATCTTTTGATCCAAAACATTTGGTGTACCTTGTAAAGCCGCTGATCTAGGGCAGGTCAAAGTCAAGCCATGGCTGTCAACAAAAGGCTTTTCTAGGGAATCGTTCAATGTGGTGCAAAAGCGGAGTGTTGAACAAAGCAATACATCTGGAGTAGTTCTTAGGCAATAAACTACTTGTTATTACAATAACAACCAATTCTATTGACCTAAGGTCAGGTATGGAGATGAGAACTTAAACGTTAATTTAAGCCCTAACCTAGCACGATAAATTGCAGTCGAAAGACATATCTTGTTAAAAAGACAGCTTTCTATTTCATTACGATGGCCAATTCGTTGCTCACGCTGAATGCGAACTGACTGTGAGACATGTAATGGACCGCCGCAAGCCATGAGACATGTAATGGACCACCATAAGCCATGCCAGGACAGCGATTTGGTCCAGCCTTTGGTTGTTTTCGGGGCAGCTAACGAAACGCCAATTTTACGAACTTTAAGCAAATTGAGGTTAATACATTCTCACATCTGACTCGCATATGTTGAGTTTCAACTATGTCAGGTCACTGATATACTGCCACATTGTTAACACGCGCTCGGGCCGGGGTCAACTTGCCCCTCCCCTGAATTTTTTTTCGGGATCATTTCCGAACGGCGCGGCGAAGCCGCGAAAACCTTCGTGTTGCGGTAGAAAATTAAACAGCAAATCTATTCATGTAAAAATTAGATGCACTTTGTAAGATCGCTAGCCTATGGCAGGTCAAACTTACTTAGCCCATGGCTGTCAGCGAAGGCCATTTCTAGGGAATCGTTCAATGTGATACTACAACAGAGTCTTACACGAAGTCGCACATACCCGAGATAGTTGCTTAGGCTATAAACCAATTCAATTTAGGAGTAAAATCCCTGCTGTCGACTTAGGATCAGGTACAAAGGTCAGAACGGGGTCAAAACTAATCTGCTTTTTT
Organism: Pollicipes pollicipes; assembly: GCF_011947565.3. Lineage (NCBI taxonomy): Eukaryota > Metazoa > Arthropoda > Thecostraca > Pollicipedomorpha > Pollicipedidae > Pollicipes > Pollicipes pollicipes. The sequence continues at coordinate 3,499,259 of NW_023596251.1, forward strand.
ACTCGAGAGCCTGGTTTCATGTGGTGGTTTCTGGTGGTCATTTCGAATGTATGAATGGCGGGGACCGCAACAGACATGCTGCGTGAACTATTTGAAGGTAAGAGTAGGTCATTGACCTAAAATGACCGAGGCCAACATCTTGTTTTTAGGAACATGCCACTTTACATATTCCCCGACGCTTGTTCGAATGACAAAATTGGAGCAATCTCGCAGGTATTTGATCTCCCTGACTTTACAATGGTCAAAATGGCCACTGACCTCACTGACCTTTTGCTTAGAGCAGGTATCTTGCTTCACGGTGGCTGCTTGAGAAAGCATGAGGGCACTGCAGTCAGCAATCTGGAGTTCGAATTCATTTAACCTATTTTGACCCAAGGTCATGATCTGGGAATCTCAAATTTGGACAAAAGTGAGTTCACGTACAGGCCAAACTACTCCGTTTTTTATATTTCTTGCTATCTTATTTGTTGATATCTCAGCGGGGTTAACTGACCCCCACCCGATTAATGGGTATTCAGCCGGCCACCCGGGCGCGTGTTAGAGAGGGTGCTTCACATTTTTGAGGGTTTTTAAGCTGAAATAGCTACCTTGAAGTCCTTTCGTTGCTGTTTACAATTCTGCCTTCTTATGACCTAAGCCGCTCTAGTTTCTGGGCTACACGCCGCAAAAAAATAGAATGGTATATCGAGGAAAGCATTTCAATATCACCTAGGCATTCATGACGTCATAATAACGCTATTCGAATCCTGTAATTTCACAAGTCATGCGGTGCTCAAGGCAAAGGAAAACTTAACTTTCGAGGCGTTCATATCTGGCGTTCGTGAGCACGATTTCCAGATATAACGGCCGCCACCTGGCTCTCAATCAATGTTGTGCAAGGCACGATGACATAATCAAACATGACGCATTGAAAAGCATATTTACTAAACAGAGAATTGTGCTGTATGGAGCGGTCTTTTCGTCCCAAAAACATGCCAATGTGACAAATGTGCTCGTTCCATGATAGCGGATGCTTCCTTCAACATCTTCAAATGCGAAACAACAGTAATAGTCTTCATTGGCTCAGTAATACCTAACACCTTTAGGTAATTTCCACCGACTGGAGTGCAGCACGCAGTAGGTCTCCCTATACAAGATATCGTCTCATCACCACGCGCTACCTCAAGCACACACCACCGGATGCAAGGTGTATTCGGGCGCGGAGGGCTGAGACCCTGCTGCGAGCCAAACCAATGGTGCCGCCCCGTGCTCAATCGTCCCAATTTCGGCTGAACGACAACTGCTTTGCCCTGAGTCGTGTACGGCGCGGGCAATTGGGCTTAAATAAAGCCGTCAATCTACCACAGGCAAATGGATTGTCGTAGCCGGGGAAATACCCAATCATCGCAGAATTGTCTGGCTTACATTTGCTTCAAATATATCTTCGTGACATTCAAGGTACCTTGAAAAGCGCTAAAGCACAGTATTTTACCCAAAGGCTAGCCCCAGTAGTGGCGCTTTTCGAAATTATTCCGTAGGTAAGGGCATCTCAAGACTCAACCAATTCCCCGCGGACTTTCAGATGTACCCGTGCGAACGTGCACAAACGGCGCATTCTTCCCCTCTTCCTCCTCTCCAGAGACATCAAGACCGCTGGTCGGTTTTTTAAATAGAAAAACAGCACCTGGTTTGTCTCAACAAAATCTTCAGTTTTGGGCCTACACTAACTCCGAGTAATCTGAAAAAAGCTCAGGAAGGAACGAAAACAACAAACTGATTTTTAAAAAAATATGGATGTGTTTTGAATGTGAACTGTTGTTGCATCTATGTTAAGTAAGCATTTTAGAGGGAACAGACACCGTTTGGCTTGGAGGGTAAATACACATGATATCTATAAATATAGATTTATGCATATATATATATATATATATATATATATATATATATATATATATATGTGTGTGTATATATATATTGTAAGAATTCGAGATGAAATATAGGTAGTCTGAAGGAGAAATATGGGTGATCTCAGGTAACAATCGTGTACTACCTACGTTATGTGAGCAGAGCTTTTGACGAGGACAAGACTAGCACGTGCTCTCCATGCTTTTCATAGCTCAGCTGTCTTCTATTCTGACTGGTTCAATTTCATATGCAGTTGCGACAGCAAACAAGTTGAGGTGGACAGCGTGGAAACAGGTCATGCGGTAAATGTGCGCTACAACGCAAATAACTCCGTGCAAATAGCTACAGCTCTGTACATGGCGAACCTGAAATGACGCGAGGGACATCCAAATGGAATGTGACCTGTCTTATCATCCTGGGATCGATCGGCTGTAATGTCTCCGGTGGCGACGAACTCTTTTAGCAGTTTTGAAAGAAAATGTCATTTGTGTCTCGTTTGCTTTCATGCAATGGCATAATGCTAAAGCTAGTTTTTGCGATTTGAGATGTAGCAAATTTCTCCTGCAGCGCCCACTCCACACGTTTCTCCAAGGTCGTTTCTCTCGCTTCTCCCGAGGTCGGGCGGAAAATAGGGACAGCTGCCCATGTACCCTCTCCCTCGCTTTTGCCGTCCTTGCTCGTTCCCTCTGGCGATTGTGTGATGACCTGCCGGCCAATGAAATTTGTTCGCAGCACACCGTGCCACTGCCTGTTTTAATCATCGCTTATAGTATAAGTCTCTAAAAACCTTTCATTTTCGAACACGCACAATATTTTCTGTGTTTTAGGTCTATTTAAACATTTACATTTCCCCGAAAAATTATCGTAAACTTTCCTTGCATCGCTGCGATATAGGTGGCGCAAGCCACGCGGTCATACTTCCCGATTTTTGCAATGGCTCCAAATTGACGTCTCACTTTAACGTGTACCAAACAGTGGTCGTTCTCCGCAGCTGTACGTTGTATCACATTCCACTCCAGTTATGTTTTTATTTTTGAATAGTTCAAGAGTAGCCCGGTCATCGAATCGCTGCGTTAGCTCTTCAAGACTTGTCTCTGTGCAGGGACATACGTAGGATTTCAGGATGGGGGGCCCGAACACAAAATATTCACTCAAAACCGAGTTCGGGACACCGAGGCGCGAAAATTTTTTCAGGTGCCATAAAACAACATGGTATGGTCTCGATCGTCTTGTTATAAGATGTTTAATCGTTAAGGTTTTCAGGTACACATTAATGCGGTAAAAGATCACGTGGCCCCGTGTGGTTCTATGTGCGCAAGTCCCAGCCTCTGAGCACAGCGACTGACTCTTCCATTCAACAGTTTGTGAGGCTAAGATTGTACTTCCATTGCTGAGTCAAATTGTGACCGAACTACATGCGTTGTCTTACTTCTGGGTTTGGGGGCACCCACATTTGCATAAGCGATTGCTGAATGGTCACAAATCATCTTTGAAGCACTTATGTAGCACATAACTTAAGCAGAGTTATGCGTGTGGACTGGTGGCACTGGAATGCATAGTTAATAAAACGTGCCCGACCTTTTAAAATACGGTGTGGAAATGAGCCAGTGTAGTTTAAACGACGACGTCCAAAAGTTCAAACGAAGTCCTGTGCTCGGTTCTGGGTTGGTATACACACAATGTCGAAGATCGTCCTCGATCTGTGATCACTTTTCTACGTTTTGTGTACGGCCGTTATTCACGTTGATCGGCGTTTTCACGTAAATCGTGAGCCACGATCGTTCTACACATGGAGATCCCAAGACTTATCGTTGCTTGCGCAGCGGAGTGAATACGTTTTCGACTCCCTGACTTCTGCTTAACTCCATTCACTCACGTATACAGTTAAAGAGAGCATCCCACCGTTGCCTACTTTTCACCCAAAGTTAGATCACACGCATCTGATTTAGTCAGTGATCCCACTTTCTGGAAGTCCATGTGTAAAGCACATCCTTGCCCAAGGTTGGCGGGACGGCGCGGGACCGCCGCGGGGAGCGGTCGCTGCCCGTGCGCGCGGTCGGCCGGGTCAAATGTCCGCCACGACACCATGTGGGGAGTCCTCTGTACGGAGAAAAGTGCATGCTATGAATGGCCATGAGCAGCCATGGAGTGATTGGGCAGTGCCGGTTTGACCATGATGGAAAGACGGCCATTGCGAACGCCGGCCTCTACTGTAAGGCTCTGAAGAACATGTAACGGACTATGGCGAAGAAGAAGACATCGGAAGAGAAGAGCAGCGGTCTTAGCAGTACGTGGCAACACCACACGCCATCTTATCAACTAGATGGCTCGAGACGCCTTTCTGGAGCGACGTTATCTCCTACCAAGACCAGCACGAGCGGGTGCCTCGCCCTTCTGACCTCGGCCTACCGGGCTTCTTGTGGAGGTGCCTTAAGGGCAACGCGTGGAGAAACAAGCGCAGGACAATTAAGAAGCCAAATGATAGCATCGATTCCGTCGCACGAACCAATCCCAAGAGGACGTGTGCGGTGGCCGCTGGATACTTTGCCAACTGTGTGCCCACTTTTTGATGCAGACGGGGAAAGCTCGGCAAACATGTTCTACGTTGAAACTATGTAGAATTGAAACTTCCGTGCTCTGTGCCTTATTTTTGCTTGAATAAAACTTGACGTGTTAAGCAGGTGTTGTGGAAGTGAACAGAACGGTGTGGGTAACATACCTACTTTTTGCGACCGATTTTATCACCAGGCAGATCGTGCATTTTTGTAAACATTTTCATTGCGCAGCTTCGTCTCTGCAACTCCAAACGCAGATACTTGATTCATGTCGCCGTGCCAGATCGCCGCATTATGACAGCACTTTGCTCCAGATTAAGATGCTCGTGCTTATACTCTTGGTACAAACGCTGGACATTGCGAGGTATTCGCGCCATTCGTAGCAGCGACACCAAGAGTCTCTGAGACATTATTGAAGCACCACAAACCACGTTTTCGTACTTAACGCCGTTGGGAACAAAGGCGACACCAATGGGAACAAAGGGAACACCATGCGGAACAAAGGGAACACCATTCAGGAACACGGTTCGGAACAAAATGGCAACAACCGCGATTACGATCAGGACGCAGCCGTACCCTTCAATTATCCGCACGACCGCTCCCCCACGTCCTTCGCCGGCAATCTCATTTTTCGTTTTTTACCGCCCCCCCATTTCCGCAGCCACCGTCGTTTCGCCGGACGTCACACGCGCCTGCCTCCCACGCACGGTGGCCCAACAGCTGGATGTAGACTCGCCCCAGCGCCGCGCGACGCAAAAATGTGTGGGAGCGCGGGGCCTCGCGCTAGCGTGTGCGCTCCGGCGGCAAGCGGCAGCCCGGTTTTCGGAAAGGTCGGCGGGGTCAGGGCGAGGTGACGTCCTAATCCGCCGCGGGGCACGAGCGCTCGGTTATCAAGACGAGCTGTCTTGGGACGCCAACTGCGGGTCGGGCGGGGGAGGGGCACATGTCAGCGTTATTACATGCCGGTGAGCCGTGCAACCGCCGCGAACAGCAGGCGGCTAACCTCGGATTGACGGGCTCGGTTTAGAGTCGCTAACATTATACAAGACGCTGGTCGGTTTCAAATGGAATTGTCGTCTACTGCACAACAGTGGCATTGTGGTCACTTATGGAAGACACCAGAGACGAGCTACGTCGAAATGATGGTGCTGTATTGCTGTTACCCAGACGCCGCAACATTCATTCGCCGCAACTTGGTATTAAATTTAAGTGGGCTCAAACTAGGATTTTGGACCTCCATGAAGAGCATCCTGGCTTGAACTTCTTCGAAGAAAACACATTTCGCATGTGTGTACGGAAAGCCCGCAGAAATTGACGGAGTCGCCCTTTGGCATGTCACATGATCTTGAGCCTAACGTGCAAATTTTTGTTCAGCTGTGCGGCTGAACACATCATTGCACCTCCTTAAAGGTACACCATACGTAAAGCGTTCCGTATGCACTTCGAACAGCTGCGTGGGCAGGTGTTGATCACACGGAAGTATTGCGCGTTACTCCGGAGCTTGGCAGGCGTTTGGAGCGTAGATGGCTGTTCTTAAAGGCAGTCTTCCACATTTCTAGGGGGTTTTGAACTTGAATAGTCATCTTGAGGACCATTCGATGCAGTTCACAGCCCTGCCTTCTTGGGACTTAAACCTGTCTGGTTTCTGAGCTAAACGCCCGCGAAAATGGGAAAGGTATGTCGGGGAAAATATTTCAAGGTCACTCAGGCATCCATGAACGTCATGGTAGTCCTGCCATTCCAGAAATCATGCGGCGAACAAGTTCAAGAAGAATATAATGATCGGGTCATTAATATCTGGCGTTTGTAGGCACGACTTCCAGATACAGGGGCCGTCAAGTTGGCTCGTAATCAATGTTGCGGAAGGTACGATGATGTAATCAAACAGTTAGGTACTGAGGAGCATGGTAACTAAGCAGAGAAATGGTGCTGTCTAGAGCAGTCTTTTTCACTTGAAAGCATGCATATATTTGCAACTGGGCTTGTTTCATAATATCTGATGCTTGCCTTAACATCTCCAAATGCGAAACATTCCCTCTATCCCGGACGGGTACCAGCTTCGGCTAGTGTAGCGGACAGCAGGGACACCCGCCGCGGCTAGTGTTGGGGAGCGCCGCCCCCTTACCAGAGAGCTCCGCCCGTTCACCGGGGAGCACCGTCGCCTTACCGGCGAGCAACGTCCCCTAACCTAACCCGCAAGATGACATTGGCTACATACTAGGTTGTTGATTCATACGGTTCTAGAACGTGCAAGGCCTGCGCCAACCATGAACATACACTATCATTTCATCGAATAGAATCTTAAGCGGGCTGCCTTGCAAGAAATGTGGTTAAGTTAAGTTCATGACAGCTACAGTAAGGTGTAGCTCTTCACCTTGTTCGTTGCCTTAAAGCGCGCCCGGGTGGCCGGCTGGTGGCCCTTTGCTCGGGTGGGGGTCAATTTGACCCCCTGAGATCTCAGAAATTAAGAGAGCTTAAGACCTTTAGTGAAAGTTGTGACCTTTCAAAGGTCATGGTGACCAAGGCAGTATGTTGCTAAAACCAAAATACTGACCTGGGCCATTTTAGGTCAGTGAACTACTCTGACCTATAGAAAGTGCATGGGAGATGTCTAATGCGGTTCCCGTCAACGATAACTTAAAAATGATCGCCAGGAACTTGGTTCCCACGCAACAAGCCCTAAACTAATAACACAGGTTGATCTTGACCTTGGTTTAACCTTCATATTTGACCCAATTGAATTCGGTCATTTTATTGTTGTATTGCCTAAGAAAGCATTTCAGAGATGCAATGGCTTCGTCAAACACTGCGGTGCTCCACCAGATTGAGCGATTCCCTTGAAATTGACTTTGTCGAAGCAATGACCTCACTTTGACCTGCCGTAGGTTGGCAACCTTACAAGGTTCATCCAATCTTCGACACCACACGATCCGCTATTAAATTGTTTACAGCTATGCAAAAATTGGTGTGGCTTCGCCCCGCCGTTCGGAAGCCATTCTGTTAAAATCATCGGCAGTCAATTTGACCCCAACCCAGGCGCGTGTTAAGCTACGAGTTCCTCTTGCTGTCTTGAATCCGTATTATGAATGTTAGCACGCGGCACGGTGACCGGTTAAATATCCTTCGCTCGGGTGAGGATCAATTTAGAGCCCCCCACCCCCAGCTCCCTCCATTGGGGTCTAAAAAATCGGGAAAGTCAAAAACATCACATTCACAGGGTGCATCGTCCTGTATATGAGCCCACTTGTGTCGAAATGTGAGGTCTTAGGTCATAAACTTTGGGTCAAAGAGGTCAAACAAGGCCAAAGTCCAGATCGTTGTTCGTAGTGCCCCTGAACCACCTTATTCAACGGATTTGAACTTTAATGCCTATTTTAAGCAGAAGGCCGCAAATGCTTATTTGAGGTCAATGACATTGGTTGGCCTTTAGAAGGTCAGCTTGACCCAAACTCTACGCATTTCTTTAAATTTTCATATTCGGATCATCGTCAAGGAGTATGCAAGGCGACATGTTCCTTAGAAACGGAGTGTTGATCAGGATCATTCTGTCAGGTTACTTCTCTGACCTTTACATAGTTCGAGGAAGGTGTCTGCTGCGGTCCCGGTATAAGAAAGTCGTAATATGTACTGGAAACTGTCCCATACAGTAAGCTCCAGTGTAAAAAACGGACTGGCTTAGGCATCGATCTGACCTTCATGCCTGACTTAAGTTCATTGGAATTTGTTGTATTCCCAAATCAAATTGTTTTATTGCCTAACAAGCTATCTCAGAGATGTATGCTGTCGTCTAACATTCAGTTCTCGCACCAGATTGAAGGACTCCCTAGAAGTGGCCTTCGCTGACGGCCATGGCCTGGCTTTCGCCTGCGATAGGTCCATGATCTCACCAGGTACATCTATTTGGTGACACCGAAAGATCCGCAATTTACTTGCGTACTGCTATGCAAAGTAGCGTCGTTACGCCTTGCTGTTCGGAAATTGTTCCGGATTAATCTTCTGGAATCAAATTGATCCCCACTCGAGCAAGTGTGCAGTAGTTCTCCCTATATCCAAGGACTAGCAAGCTTTCTGAACTTTTGGCAGCTTTGAGACCTGCACTTGGTAGCGTGGCTTAGAAACTCCTTGCTATTATACTACAGGGTAAACTTATGACAGAGCGTAGGAACTCCTTGCTATTATACTACAGGGTAGACTTATGAGGAGTTGTTTGATAAAGCAGTAACAAAAAGTAATTAAAACTGTTTGTATGGCTACACGGTGCATTCATTTTTTTCAAAGCGTCTTCAAGCACATTTCTCACAGCTGCTTTTATTTTGACAGATGGTAAAGTCACTGCCACACTTCTTGTCACAGTCTCTGCTATTATGACGCATAATTTACGTCAAAGTTTATGGCAGATGTAGTAATTTGTTACCCTGAAACTTGCAAGAGCATCTAGATTTCAGAGGTCTTCCACAATTTGGGATCTGGTGACACTTTGGGATCCAATAATGTAACCCAAAATAAGCTTGCTGAAGGATCTGCTAGGAATAAAAATATTTTTGAATTATTTCAAAAAACCTTCTTGGATCATAGATTTTTGACGTTTTGTTCGAAGATTATTCGAGATTTGGTCTGCTTTTTAGTTCTGTCGAAGAATATTGCAAGATCTCGGCTCTTTTGGAAACTTTGTCGAAAGGTCCTCTGGATATTACATCTGTTTGTGATCCAGAAACACCTCTGGCTTTTAAGCATGAGTACAGCTCAAAATCTTGAGTACCGTCAAACACTTTGATTTTATTTAGATATTACATTTAAATTATATTTAGCACTACAATGCCATTTAACCAGCGCATCCCGGTAAAATCAAGTCATTTACCCAGCATTACAACATTGAATTTATGCCGCCGAAACAACAGGAGCTGAGGGACTTCTTGTCTGTCTGTCTTTCCGTCTCCTGTGTTATCACGAACAGTTGATAGTAAGGGTGCTTAACTGAAGCTGATATCTTGACTGCCTATGTCGCATAGTCCTCACATCTGAACCATTTGAAAAATGGCTCAGTTGCAAACGGCCGCATAGTTCATCGCAAAATTTGCCCTTCTTTCTGAGATTCGCGTATTCCATTACATTGCCATGCTTGCGTGCGCCTTGTTTTTCCAATCACCGTAAGGAAGGCATGTCTCGAAGCACCCATCGCCTAGTCTGACTAAACTAGTAGTTCCTCACTGGCACAGGATCATCATCCTAAATCAGCGTCTTCACCTTCAGAAGCTTTACTGTCACGGCCATGCAGATCACCTGGCCTCTATATGCACCTCATTTCCCCGATGCCGGCAAGCCTAAACACCAAATTATACACGTGGCAGAGACACTTTTCTCAATAACGTGTTCATCATGTTGTTGCGGTAATTTCATAAATGTCAAATTTATATCACAGGCTACATTATGAGGCACCCATTGCAGTTTTCCTCTTTTATGTCCCTTAACTTGTTTGCTCCCTTTCCTTCTTTCCCTCTTCGTTCCTCCTTTCTGTATTACTAAATAAGAACAGTGATATATATATATATATATATATATATATATATATATATATTATATATATATGTAAATATATATGTCACCAGCAAATTCATAATTTCAGTCTTGATAAATACAAAGAAGCTTATTTAGAACACATATTCGTCGTTATCCTACATGCAAGGTGGCAACGCTATAGCTGAGGCTGCACACAATAGATCACCTTCAATGACGCATCTACGGAGCACCCCCTGCTACAGGCCAGGTCAGCCAGATCAGCCCTCAAGTCGGGCACGGCTACAAACTGCAAACGCGACTAACTACTCTCGGCTAAGAACCACCCACATCTATACACTGATGCCACAAAAATTCTGTGCGTAGACTCGCCGGCATTTAAAACACGTGTCCTGCGGTAAGAAGCACATCAGCCCCGGCACCAGTGAACGGATGCGGGTAGCGCCCCGGCTCGTTGAACAGCCGCTGGGTCCGTGTTATCCTCATCTTGCCGGCGCGACCTGTGCAGTCGAACGGCATCAGGTCCGTCGGGCACCGCTGTCAGTCCCCAACGTCATAGGAAACATCAGGTGAGCGTAGGGGCAGTTACAGCGACTTGTCGATCATCATCGTGGCCAAGCTAGCAGCGCCGCGTGCGTCGCGTGGAGCAAGAGATGAGTCTGCTAGAGGCTCACAATCACACTGATCTTCAGTCAAACGACATGACGTCACGCTAATCTTCAGTCAAACGACATAACATCACGCTGATCTGCAGCCACACGATACGATATCGCATTGTGCTACAGTCTTTCGATATCACAGCGTGCTGATCTTCAGTCGCATAATGTGACATGGTGCAATCTACGGTCACACGGCGTGACTTAGTGCAATCTACAGTCGCGCGACATGGTATCACGCTGATCTACAGTAAAAAGACATGATAGTACGCTGATCTAAAGTCGCACGACATGACGTCGTGCTGATCTTCAGTTACATGACTCGACCTCGAGTAATCTACCGTCGTGCGTCATGACCTCGCGCAATCTTCAGTCGCGCCGCTGGCCCGTTAGCATCTGCCGCTCTCAACGGCAAAGCAGCGGGCCAGATCAGCAGCGGACGGCAACGCCGACGACCAACCCACACTTGCCAGTGAGTAGGTCGGGTGGATTTGCCCCATAATTCCACATCAAAGATGCAGCATCCAGCCGAGGGAGCAGGCAGCTGAGCCCATCGACTCACCCGAAACCCACTCGATCGAGTTTGCCAGCAGCAGACAGCTGCCGCTACCGCCTACGCCCCAGCCGCGGCCGCCGGAGCTCAAAGTCCGGCCGCTGAGGCGCCTGAGGTCCCCGCGGCGCAGCAGTCCCGCCGCTGACGCGTGACTCGACGCCGGAGAGACGGGCCAAGCCTGCGGAACGTGAGGTACCATCGCTGACGCGTGACTCGACGTCGGAGAGACGGGCCAAGCCTGCGGAACGTGAGGTCCCACCGCTGACGCGTGACTCGACGCCGGAGAGACGGGCCAAGCCTGCGGAACGTGAGGTCCCGCCGTTGACGCGTGACTCGACGCCGGAGAGACGGGCCAAGCCTGCCGAACGTGAGGTCCCACTGCCGACGGTCCCACGCGCCAGGTACGCCACAGGTGCGATGGCACGAGACACTCAGGGGTCCAGACCGAGTCACCCGCACACCTCAAACTGAAGGCGCAGTGCAGGCCGAATCAGCAGCCAGTGAGTCCAACGGTGCACCGGAAAGGCGTGCGCTCAAGCTCGCCGGCCACGAGCACCGCTCATCGGCAAGGTGCGCCACGTCGCAAGCGCACCAGGCGCTGCCGCTGAAGCCACATACCCCGCCGCCCAGGTGCCAAACATCAAATTCAGCCTGTTAAAAGGGATATGTTCAGTTTACATGTCATACCAGCAACCATAGTCTTGAAAGATTAACCGGAACCGTTTGAATAGATAGATTTCTGAGATCGGAGTCCACGCTTAGCAGTGCTTGTGTGAGCCCTGACCTTTACCATCCGATCGCACAGATCGAAGTCAGCAACAGAATTTGGTGGCCAAAGTTTATCTTGCCGCAATGCTCGGCATTGTTCATCTTGCCCTCTGACGTCACCTGACCTTAAGTGCGACCGCTGCCACCGGCCGCCAACAATACCTGTCTGTCAAGTGCAACTAGCGAGTGACTGAAGCGGCCCGAACCCACCCTCCCACGGGCGGCGGACCGGAGTGCAAACGCTCAACCAACCTAACTACTGGGACGGACATATGCGGGAAGTTCCAGGTTGGTGTTTCGGAGATAAGTATGCGCGAATTTTCAGGAATTTTGAGCAATCGAAAACAGCTGTGAGGCATGTATGGGGTGATGGGCTCAGTGCCCAGTATTCCAGAGCTGTATTGGATGCCAGAGGTAAGCGCAGTACGATCTTTAGTTGGTTGCGCACATATATATGTATATATACATATATATATATATATATATATATATATATATATATATATATATATGCAGATGCGGCTGCTCTACATGCAATCTTGAAATCTATGGCTCCTGAAGCTTGCAACTAAAATAGACCCTTATTATCATAAGGTATGGCAAAACTCTGTTCCAAACCTATTTGGTTAACAATTTGTGAGTTGGGGAAGTCTGAAGGCATTGCACTGAATGGGGTACTACATGTCCCTACATTTCTTTAGAAGAATTTAGGTGGTACATATCATTTGAGTGATATCTGTGCATTACATTCACATGGTATCGGGTATTAAATGGGGCACATCTTCCAAAACATAGCGTGCCATCTATTACTTTGCTTTAAATATATTTTACATGACATATTATACCTGAGTATTATATCTGTTTTACAACTGCACTGTCTCCGCCAGGGTGTATGTGAGGTGAAATAAGAAAAAAAGAGACGAGCAGCATTGGCTCAGGGGCATTTTTCGTCGTTTATTCACATGGAGCGCTATAAGCTTAGCACTAAATTATCCCAAATGTTGTGTGTTTGGGGAGGGGCTAGAGACCCCTCTCCCTTGTCCACCCATAACGCGATAACTCCCGCCGCTATCGTCACCATAAGCTCTTTATCGAGATCCACATTGCGACGAAAAAAACACTTACCAAATGATAACCAAACAAGTTATTGTCCGGCATATTTATAGGTGCTGCAGACCACCTTGGGCTTGATCGACAGCTGGCAGCACACTCCAAATTCTGAGGCTTGATCGACAGCTGGTAGCACATTCCAAAAGCCAAAATGCACTTTGTTATGTGTATGCGCCACGCCTCAGGCAAATATTATTTATTGCCCAAGGCGCTTCAGTTAACGGACGCCCGATGCAAATTACATTTGCAATGAGATTTCTGTTGACTGAAATTCTGTTCCATTGAAGTTCTGTTAAATTTAATTATGTTCCACTGAAATTATGTTGGCAGAAATTATAATCCATTGAAATCCTTCACCCATATACTCTGCCATTTGCAAAGGTGAAGTGATTATACGCCACTATATATCACTGTCACGTCAACACCATAGGTGCGAGACATAGACGTAAACATAGATCTAGACATAGATGCGAGAACAGGGTATCAAGTGGAGTATGGGCTATGTGGTAGTGGGGTATCAGGGTATGCCTCCCCTCACTTTATGTAGGTAGCCATGTAACAACATATGAGAAGAATAAGCTACCGCACCAATGGATAGCTAGTTCACACTGACTGAGCCGCGCCGCTACGAGGGCTTGAAGCTTCTGCGACCTTACAGGAGATATAAATATTGACCGAAGCACGGCAACCTTGTTCAAAGCTTTAAATCAAGTTTGGAACGCTTTGAATGCTGCTTATTTCTTTGAAAGTTTCACAGCAATCTGAAGTGCAAGAACACGTCGAATTCGATGTCTGTGCCCTGCTGTGACGCCGGAATAGGTCGTGACCAGACCGTTGCCTGCGGGCATTCATCATGACTCCACCGTCAGAGGGCTTCCAATATACGGCTTTTTACGAAAAACTTCCCCGAGCCTCTAACAGTGCATCAGGAAAGATAACTATGTTGTCTCCAGCATACAACATCTACTACCGTAACTTTATTAATTCAGCGCACAAAATTAACGCAAAGTTATTAAAAGCTCGTGTCCAAAGCGTGGCTGTGGTGGACAGGAAAATGGTTAAGTTGTAGATATCTGACAAAAATCGCAAACCTAGAGATCCTTTATGAAAAACAACCCAATCAAGACAGGTATGTTGAAAGGCACCAATGTAATATGCCAATTTCCTTGGCTGTACGAAAATTGCAGGCTTCGTTCCGCATTCTCCATTGGCGTAACAACAACAGTTTGTCCTGACGCCTCACAATGCACCCCACGGAAGGGAGGCCACGAGACCGCGCCCAATGCGACCACAGCACTCCAGTTTGGCAAGTATGACTCTCCACGTCTCACGTGCCAAATGCTCACAGAAAACACCGAAATTTGAACATCTGCAAACGACACAAGAAAAATCAACAGTCTGAAAGCTCATTCATGACCATGCACCACTGCGGAACAAGCATGCTCATCAAACTTTTGAATCATCTCTTCGGAGCAACATTCCTAATAAATCACACAGACACACAAATGTGACACAAGTAGTACCACGTGGGGATTGAGCCATCGGCATGCAGTGTTGCGATTTGTTATGTTGATTGTGTAGGTCGCAGTGTGATGCTAGTGTTCCCTTCCGCACGGTTAGGGTACGATTTGTTTTTGCCAGGCCAAAACGGTGGCGAGAGAGATCCCATGATCAGTTCTTCGGTGTTCGTTAGCTCTTGTTTCATGTTCTGATTGTCAACGTGTCAATTGCCGACACGAGATGAAGAGCTTTTGCTTTGCGATTACCATTGCCTTTTGAGAATGGATGTGTGGTGTATCCGAAATGTTAAGCGAAGAATATATCACAGGATTGCACATGTCTCTTGGTAAGGTACTTTTTAATCTACCAGACGGCAGGAAAGTCACGTTGGAAAGATAGAAAAACAACCGGAAATCATCTCGAGGTGCAAATGCCGTTCATTTCAATCATCTATGCATAAGAAAACATACAACCGATGCATATGTATGCATATTATATATATATATATATATATATATATATATACACAAATGTTATATACGTATATTCATATACATATGACAACTGTTGGATATCTGATTACATACTTGTCATAGCAATATAAATGTATATTTATGTTTATATATATATATATATATATATATATATATATATATATATATATATATTAGGTTATGTCGTCAGTAACAACACTAAGTGAGACGAAGATTTTCTTTGGCGCTGGAAACCAAAAGTACACAACATACCAGAGGTTGCTCCCAAAAACATAAATTCCTGACGCATGAGCCGATCGAAATCTGGTAGCAGGTAGCAGAAGAGGTCGCATGGTAGCGGAAGTACCGTTGCAGCTGGGCTCTACATATTGTCAATGCTCCAGCTCCAGCCCCGGAGGTTCTGGGCGGTGTAGCGCTGGTCTCACTTTGCAATGCAGCGCGCGCCCAGACACTACTGCACTAGCCGCTTCGCTATGCAGCGCGTGTCAGGGCACGGCTGCACTAGCCGCTGCCAGACTAGTTGATACGCGGCGCTGCCGTCCCCATTCTGTGGGCCGCACGTCTCCAAGTTTCCTGCCGCCGTGCTCCTGAACCAGAGGCATATTGCATATTCATATTGACCAATTGAGACATAACATAGATACAGATTTGAGCGATTGTATAATCGATTGAAGTCGAAACGAGAGTCTTATACTTTTGATGATACGATTAGTTACCAACTTTTAGCTTACCTTCAGAGCAGATCTTGCTTAGAGCTGACGTTGGAGAGAATGTGGCGTTGCCTGAGCTTGGCCGTGACGGGACCATACCGCACCTCTTCTCCTATCTCCGCGAACACGCCTCGGTGACGGTCCACACAGCCCTCTTCACCGCCTGGGGGTGAACCGGATAGGGTGAGATGGCCAGCGGAACATTTTTGTTTTGTCCCGCAGCTCGACGTCGCTGAGGTCTCACGGTGGAGGCTGTGTGACTGGCTCACGGTAGAAGATCAGTTCAGTGTGCCTTACGGCCTCGGAGTTTATCGCTGGGATAGCGCAGATCCTGGGCTGAAGAAGACCCTCAATTCGCTGCTCACGCGTGGCGCGATAATCCGAACCGTCTGTCCACGGGCCACACGTTTCTCGTCCGCCACTCTGGCCGGCAGCAGCTGTTTCGGACCGGCCCAGTACCGTCACTCTGGAGGACCGGCTGCACCGTGGCCTGTGTGTGCTGCGGCAGTTCGCGGAACAGCGGACGCTCCAGGACGAGTTGCGTGAGCCAAAGCCACAGCTGCTGTTCTGCCAGTACACCGGCACATGGTGACCAACCACGTACTGAACGAGGTCCTTAGAGCTCTGCTGGAGGTATCGGTAGAGATGTAAGCTAGGAGCAGTCGAGAAGCCAGTGTTTTCATATCTACCTGGCATGATAAGGTCGTCTGATTCGCCGCCAGGATGTCGCGGTCCCGTCGTAACCGTTTTGAAAGCCGAAAGCCAGCAGGTGCAGCAGCTGCTAGTCGGTGCTCGGCTGCTGAACCAGGTAGATCGGCAGGTTTGGCACGTGCACCCGCATAGGCTCGAATGTCACAACGTTCCTCTCCCAAACCTCTCCGGCGCAGGTCTTGCCGATGAGTTCAGAAAAGGTTTCGGTCCTGTGTTTGTGCCGTCCAGGCTCAGCAGCAGACGGCTGAGGTTCAGCTCGTTGCCGTTCCGCTGGCAGATAAACCAGTGCACAGGTGACTCGGTGACCAGCTCAAACAGCCGGAATACGCCGCCTGTCGTCCCGGTGTTAGCGGCCGTGCAATCGCAGCTGAGCACAGTGAGGTGATCGTCGCACTGCAGGCTCACGGAGTGTAGCCCGTTGAGCAAGTGCAGGATGAGGCCGGACTCGGACGTGGAGTGAATTATGGAGCAGCTACCTGGCTCAGCAATGACGGCAACGTGCTTTTCGACGGCATTCGCGTGGCTGCTTGTGGCTGGTGTAGGTCCTGTCTTCGCGGCTGTCGAAGTAGAGGATAGTCCAACACGACTCGTAGATTGAATCAGCATTTTGATGAGCCGTCTCTTTTCTCGCTCTGTGTCTTGCGCGCCATATCTTCCTGGGATTTACGATATTTGATTTCAAGCAGCAAGTCCGTCTCTGCGGTCTTGTTGGAAGGCGTTGATGATAGCGCAGAGGCCCGAATTGGGCCACCGTAGCTATCAGCCGCCAGAGCGGTGTTAGTCAGATCGTTAACGTTATGATTTGCAGTGACAACAGTCTCGCTCAGAATGAACAACTGGCGTCGTCGCTACCTCCTACCATATACGAAACCGTGTCAAAATCCGTTATCCGTTATCCGTTTAACTGTTATCGTTCACACAACAAGCATATAAACCGCAAATCTGCATGACAATGGTGCGTAGACAATCGTAACTCTGGACTAAACCCGGTATGCCGGAGCGTTTTCATAAGTGTACAGTTTTGGTTTTTTAAAGTAAGTTATGTTTTTGATAAAAAGTAAACTTAAGAGCTGTTTGTTAATGCTCTGCTGGCGTTCTTCGCAGTAACTATTTGACACTAAATCCAACACGTACCAGTAGTGTGGGGAGTTGCAAGATTGAGACTTATTGGGAGATGACGCCAGTGCGTAAAATAGGTGGCCATAGTATCGAATACCATTTTATTGGTCAATCGAAGAGGAACTACTCTCGCTTCACGAATGTCGACATTGGCGTAGCGTTACGAACCTGAAAGCTTTTTACTTATCCATGTGCCAATAAAAACTCTGTCTGAGTTGATTCCGAGGGATGCACCCCTCGATGACCCATCCTAATGTATACACACACACACACACACACACACACACACACACACACACACATATATATATATATATATATATATATATATATATATATATATATATATACATATAGCCATTGTAGCTAAATAACAAAATATATTAAAGCGGTTACGACTGTACGACTGAACGGTACAAATCAATTTTTTTCAAACTGCACGCGTGTTCAGGTCGAGCGTCTAGCGCACGCGTGCAGTGTGTCCGTGCCCTGGACGAGGACTGCTCGGTGCCCGAGCCGGTGGACGGCGCGCTGCCATCAGACTGTACGACAGCCCTTCTGCAGCCTGATGTTGAGGGCGTGGTTGATGAACGTGAAGAGGTCCGAGTGGCTGGAGAAGAATGCCCTGCGAAGCCTGGGAATCCGTCGTCCACTAGATGGTCTAGACTAACGGTGAGATCACCAGGAAGTTAGTTCCCACTTTGAAAGGGAGTTCGCACGTTTTTTGTGCTTGAAAAGGGACCGTGTCGGGCCCCGGCTAGAATTGTGTGTTTCATGCGGATGGATCATTTTGTCAGCAATGTAGCCAAAAAGTTCAGTTTTCCTTTGAATGCAATACAATGCCATGTACAGGTATAGTTAAGACCAACCGAAGAAAGATAGTTAAAAAAGATACTGACTGTAACGGAAGTGTACTGCATTCTTTATAGATTTATTTCTAGGGACATAGTTGGATGCAAAAGTTGTACTCTCATAAAGCAAACTGAGTGACGAGATTAATTAAGTAAATGCTTGGATTTCTCCATTCGTACTCTGTATTTCCCATCATCTCCAAGTGTTTTTAATAACGTGAAAGACTGTTTCAAAGATAGGCCAATTCCGCCGACAGTTTGTGATATTACAATAAAACACTTTTGAATTTCTATGGTGATATGTATGGTGATATGTATGCCCAGATAGACCACTGCGCGGCACAATGCTTTGCCTGGCAAACTTAGAAGAAGAAGCGGACCGTGGTTCATTGTAATAGAGAGCATGGACGATTGCGTAGATACCGAGAAATAAACGGTGAAATGACAGTGGTCATTTCATAGCATGTATAGGGTGGCCTAGTGCACTAAAAGCCATCCAGAGACTGCCTGTGATTATCGCTATTCCAATGCTCCTATTCGCTTTCAGTTTAGAACTGAAGGGCTATATGTACCAGGGTTAACATAAAGGAATGATGTGATAAACTGATTCTGCAGCTCATTCCTATAGATTTTAGTTCTCACTCATCACTAATTACTATCCTTGAGCCATCCCTGCCCAACCTGTGCCAGGGCAGTTAAAGCGAATGTTTCACGCTTGAAGACGTCGTAACGAGCATCAGATATGTTGAAACAGGCTCACATAGATAAGACAATAGTGTTAGCCTTATTCCTCGGAGAAAGACCAGGGGAATGGAGATATAGTTGGGTTGGTATTTCGACAACATGCCTTATCGAAACAATAGCAGAAGATAAAACTCAACTATATCTTCATTCTCTTGTTTTTTCTCCGGGGAATGAGGCTAATACTTCTGTTTTATCTATGTGAATAATGTTCCTCGCTAGTGCACTGAACAACTTACAACACAGGCTCACTTACAACTGCTGGTATGCTTTTAGGTGGAAAAGGCTGTTGCGGACGGCACAATGCTTCGTTTAGTAGATATACTGATCGACGCGTCATGGTTTGATTATGTTATTGTACTTTGAACACCCTTGTTTGACAGCCAAATGCCGACTGTTTTAATCTGGAATTCGTGCTCATGAACACCAGATATGAACGCCTAGACAAATATATATTTTTATCGGCCTTGGTCGCTGCATGGCTCATAGAATGTAAGGACCTTTATGACGCTCTGTGACGTCATGATTGCTGGGGTAATTTTGAAATCCTCTTCTCGAAATACTCTCTCCATTTTCGCAGGCATGTAGCTCTGAAACTAGAGGGTCCTTGGTTTCAAGAAAGACAAGCTTGTGAACAACGCCAAAAGGTTTTCAAGATGGCTGTAACATTTCAAATCCCTACATATATCGAACACTCCTTTTAAGCATGCACTTACCTTCACAGTATGTATGATCTCCTTGGAAGTCCGGGTGATTCGGTGAGCACAGGGACAAGCCAAGACAGTACCTATAAGTTTAGCCCGGATGTTGTTGCAAATACCATGGATTAGTTTACTTCCCCACATGATGTTTGCATGGGAACGTGTGATTACCGCATGGATCCCACTGTTTTGATACTTCAGAAAACAATGTTTCACATTTGAAGACATCATCGCATGCATCGGCTTTGGCGAAATTAGCTCACTTGTAGCAATTGGTTTGCTTTTAAGTGTAAAAGCTGCTCTAGACAACACAATTTTCCTGTTTAGTTAACTTGATATTCGATACGTCATCGTGCGATTACGACATGGCACGTCTTAATGACGTCAGAGTCATTGCCAGACTGGCCAAATCAGAATTGCCACTGAAGCGGATAGACTGACTCACCTGTAGTACTTTAACTTGTCGAGAGGTGAGGGTGTTTACTGGTACGTGTTGGTTGAGCCAGAATATCGTTATTTGCTCGTGTTAAGTCATTTTTGTGGTGTTCTTGTATCTTCGTTGATAGTTTTATATTTTTACTTGAATTCACATGCTCGGTGGTAGATCTATTGTAAAAGGCAGTGCTCCACGTTTAAATGGGGTTTTGAACTGAAATGGCCATCTTGAAGACCTTTCGGTGCTATTCCCAACCATGCCATTCTTAAGAACTAGGCCCTTCAAGTTTCTGAGATACACGCCGACGAAAATGGGGAAAGGTTTATCGGAGAGAATATTCCATATTCACCTTGGCATTCATGACCTTATGATAACGTCATTCAAATCCTATCATTCCATAAACTATGCGGTGATCAAGGCCAAGGAAAATACAGTTGTTGAGGCGTTCATGCCTGGCGTTCGTGGGCGGGATTTCCAGATACAATGGCGTCGATTGGCTCCCATTCAGTGTTTTGCAATGTACGATGGCGTTATCAAACCATTGGGCATTGAGGAGCATATTTACAAAACGGAGAATTGTGCTGTCTAGAGCGGTCTTTTCACCTCAAACAGCATACCAATAGTTATAAATGAGCTTGTATTATCTTACCTGGTCCTTGCTTTATGATCTTCAACTGTGAAACATTCCCTTTGAAGCGGATGTTTCTTGTTGGAAGATATTGAAGCACGTGCCAGAATGGTGAAATAAGCTCAGTTACAACTACTGGCATCCTTTTAAATGGAAAGGACTGCTTCAGACAGCAAAATTTCTTTGTTCAGTAAATATCCTCCTCCACGCATCGTTACGTAAGCTGTTAAGTGCATTTTGGAGGAGCATAATGCCTATAGATACGGCAGTAGTAGCGGTCTTATTCCTCGTAGAAAAAAAGACGGGAGAACAGAGAAGCAGATGCGTTGATATTTTGGCAGCAAGTCTTCGAATGTCAGTGGTGTTAACGTCAGTTCATTAGTGTTAGTGTGTACGTCATTGTTTGATTATGTCATCGTAGACTGAATACATTGACTGAGAGCCAACCGACGACCGTTATATCCGGAGATTGTGTTAAGAAACGCCAGATATGAACGCCTAGGCCATTATATTTTTACTGGGCCTTGATCGCCACATGGCTTATGGAATGGCAGAATCTGGATGGCGTTAATATGGCGTCATGGATGCCGGGGTGACCTTGAAAAATAATCTGCTAGATGCTTTTAAAAACATGCTTTTAAAGATGCTTTAAAGATGCTTCTAAAAAAAATGATCCCAGAATAATCTGCACATCTCCGCGGGCGTGTAACTCAGAAACTAGAAGGCTTTGGGTCTTAAGAAGGACAGGGCTGTGAACTGCACCGGATGATCTTCAAGATGGCTAGTTCAGTTCGAGACCCCATACAATTGTGGAACACTCCTTTTAAGTTATTTGATTCCAGCTTCGATGTCTGCCAAAACTTGAACCACTGCCCAAATTCGCGTATTAGGTAGCACACAACGTGATTCATTTTCGGACGCTGTACTCAACGATTAAAGTTAGTTTCAAGCCAACTGGCGTCCGTTGATTTTCCCAACGGAGGAATGCCAACTGATGTCCTCTGCTGGTCAGGGTTTCCTGGTAGTAGTGCTGAATAGGGAACCTTTGCACAGGAAAAAGCGGCCCATGCCATAGAGAGTTGGCGGGAAACCTCGGGATACAACCCACGTTCGGGCTAAAGGAGCCCATATAAGTGATACCGCGTATAATTCTTTGCGTTTGAACTTTTGCCGCCTAGAAGCATATGCATAAGAGGTGCCTGCATTTAAATTAATGTTGCGTTAAGGTTTGCGCGTTAGAAATTTTTATGCAAAGGCATGATACCAAGTAAAACGATTGGCAATAGATGTTTCGTCGTACAGATGTTTGAGCATTAGAAATTATGTCAAAAGAATATCTGTAGCGAAGCAGTTTTCACGTGTAGAAGTAAGGCCGCATATAATTTTTACCCTAAAAATTGTATTGCTCAAAACCTATTTCTGAGGATTACTTGCGTTGAAACCATTATCGCACAAAACTGCTTGCGTTAGAAGCTTTGTTGCTTAGAAGCGATGTCGCGTATAAAGTTCTGCGTCCCAAGTTTGGTCTCCTGTAGTTCATGCATCGACTTATAATTATTCATGTTAGAAGTCTTATCATGGAATCTTAGCCGTTAGCAGTCATTGCGTTAGTTTGATTATGTCAGGAAACCAATTAAACCGATTCAGAATTGTTGCAAGGCATGCGCTGAGTTTCAATGCAGGTCTCACCAAGACGCCTCTGCAGAAGTAGGGAATTATCCGCAGCAGACCTTTCCCCGTCCTTCAGTAAAGCATAGCACTAGGCCTAAAGCAATCGATGAGTTCAGATCACTGCTTCCCCTTTCCGCCAACTCTCCAGGAAATCTAACGTTGCTGATGTGTAGAAACCATTGACATCCGCACAAAGTGCCGAAGAATAGATTCAGTGGTCGGAGACAATATTAACGTGATGCGAAGGATACTCTGTCTTAATACTGCAACCAGAAATATTGTAGACTGATCTACGGAGCCTAACATTTTGCTTCACAACCGGACCGGCGTCGTGCAAGGGCTTCACAGTATGCCACATTTATTTGCTGTTCACGCTCCACACACAGTTACACAGACAACATACACTTGCATTGTGACAAGCTCACATATCGTTAAAGCGCAACGAAGTGCTCTCAAGTATAGCATGGCGCTTATGCTCAGCAAGGTTGGCGACACTCATACAGACAGATGCAATCCGATTTCAAGTAGAACGCCCAGGTAGCTCTTTCTACGCTCAGTGTCTTTACTCAGCTGAGACTTAGCCACGCCCAAGTAGATGAATGATCTCCACTGGGTGGTTACCTTTGGATCACATTTTCATGAGAACCTTTGACGCTACGTGAGTTATTCGGACTCTAGCGCTTCATTGTGTTTCGGACATACTTGCATCGTTATCTGTAATGCTCCCCGAGCACTCCACCTCCGTTTGCATACTGAGACACCTGCCCGTAACCCCTCATCAAAGGATAACAATCATAGCTGTTGAAAGTCCCTGGCGCTGCAGTGACGTTCTATTACAATCATGTCTCCAATCACCCACACTCGTTAGTCGCACTTTCTAATTTTCGGCCGGATCAGCACCGCTAAATCGTCATCAGGACGATTATGGAACTCCAACTATCTTTACAACTGTCAGCTATCTGTTCGTCTGGCGCAGGGGCAACTTTAGCAGAAGAAGCGCGTTGGAATATGAGGTAAAGTCGAAAGTTTTAAAGTGTTCAGATGTAGTCACTTCAGTTCAAACAACCAGTCACAAAAGCAGCAAGTTCTGTGAGAGTAGAAAAATAGTAGATTTCCTATAGCAGCTACAGATATAAAACACAAGCACGTCATTCCGATCCTGCACACACAGCGCTGTCGTCCTCAGCGTAGAGACGAGCGGACAGAACAGGAACCGACCGTTTCGCTACGCGCCAGCTCGATTCAGCACGTGATTCGCAGCGATCGGTGCGCCACACACACGAAGTAACGCACACGAAGTTGGCCGAGCAACAAGCAAGCCGAGTTCCAAAGTCAGCAGCTGGAGGGCGCGCTCGGACGCAATGCGCACACAGACGAAGCCGACAGCACCAAAAACAGTGTACAGGAAAGTTGACGGGCGGTGGCAATCCAGATTTCGGGTGGGCACAACAGGCGGAGATCCGGATCGGGTGGATCTGTGGCTGGCTCAGCGCCGCCCGCCTGCTGCGTCACAGATCCGGTGAGGCCCGGCGTGTCGGAGCGGCGGCGCAGGTCCGGCGCCTCCCATGCTCAAGTACAGCAGGGAGCTGCGACTGAATACTATGTTGTTCGCTACGATGCAACCATCACTGATGATCGAGATATGTGTACATACATAGATGTGCACATACACGCCATTTGCGCATACATATAGATACACGAGTGCGCCTACAGAACCTACGGGGATTCGAGGACGGAAAGGCAGCCCTGAAGACCCTGCAGACGCACAGCGGCTTGACAGAGCTCCGGCCAGGGCGTGACACCAGCTTAATGGTGTGCAAGCAGACAGCTGAACGCCCCAAGGTCTCATTCACCACGGTCCAACAGTGTTAGAGAGTCATAACTCACGCATGAAGTGATGCAGTACAGCTCGCTCTGGAGCCAGCCTCATGAAACAATCAGTCTGAATAAACAACAAGAAGGCCGCTTAAATATCCCATCTCAGGAGGAATGTTCGTCGCGACGTTTACGACCGGAAGAATGCGCCATGCATTGCAACAGTCTGCCAATGCACGCGGGAAAAGTTGATAGTCGGTTGACTCCGGTCGGAGTCCGCAGAGCTTCGAGAGCACATGAGAGCGATCGGCAAAAACTGGCACGAAACAAGCTGCCGCCTTACGATTTAGTTGGCGGGCACTTTGGTCCGTCCATGACCTGCAGCCCTTAAACTTAACTGATGTTTTAAAGCTACATACCTTTGGCCATCGGATGGATTTGATAACGAATGCCACCTCGGACAAGGAGTGGAAAACTAGAAGACTTAAAAACCCTACGTTGACCACCACAAATGCCTGTAAAAGTATTCACAAACGAGTGCCATTACGGTGTTCCGTTGTAAAATGTACATCTGCTTATCCGGAAAAGCAGACGCATTCCTGGCGCGACATATAACGGAATGCGGCAAGACATGTTATCATAACATTAGGGTTCAATTAGGAAGCGGCTGTCCATGATTGCCGGCTGTCATTCGTATATTTGTATATACAGTCTCTCCACTGGCTACCGACGTCCGCTTTTGAAAACTAGCACTCAAATGTGAAAGCAAGGAGACACGTTTTTCCACGCAAAAGCATGGGGCCGTCCCCTGCACGCCACAAACACTACAAATCCTATACGTCAGCTACACTATCACATTTAACTACGTCTACCTGATCAACGCTTTGGACAAGTATCTAATATCAGTTCATACGCTTCTTATGTTGGCAAAGTTAGCGCATCGTGTGCTTTCAAGCTAGCGAAGACTAGAAGAGAAGAAATAATTCCCTTGTCACAATACTGTTTTGCTTGTCTTTTTACTCATTGATGATGCATGATGTATGCACATATATCCCCCCCACCCTCTGCAAGGGGAGGAGCAGGGATGTGGGCTCCTTCAGTACACAGAATGTTACAGCTGGACTGATGTATTTAGTGCAGATGACACCCGAATCTCGTGTAGAGAAAATGTATGTAAGAGTGCAGGTGGTATGTGATGACTGGTATTATTCGATTCATGCTTCCAGGGCTCACCCGCAGTGTTTTCTTCCGTCCATAGACACGGTGTAATAATTTTTATATGGCTGCATGCGCATTACCACACGAGTTATGCTCTCAGCCGTTGTCATTAGTAATCCCTCCACTCACGGGCGTCGCCATGGAGGCTTAAAGGGACAACATCCGAAAAACTTAAATACTCAGCATCCACGACTGAACTTAAATGAAATCGTTGGGCATTGTCATTGACAACCAGAGATAAAACTGTTCTATATCAATGAAATAGCTGATCTTGGAGCATTTTCCCTTCCTTTTCGCGACGGCACTTCGTTGACATACGCAGAAGGATCGTCTCGATGTGGTAGATGTTTTAGCGGTCAGTGGTTAGCGTGTCAATGGTTTTCCGCGTAGCTGATGTTTTCCTTGAATGAAACCCAGATTGGTGCGCGTGCGGACATCTGATAAAAACAGACTGCCACAGAGAAAACAGAGTATGGTCAAGAGTGCGGGAAGGGGACGGGTGCCGGGGCTGAGCCGCACTCAAGCCAGAGCTAATCCCCCCGATCAAAAGGCCGTGGCGACGCCCATGGCTTCAGCGGCATCGATTCGTGACATCGCGCCGCCTGCGCCCGTCGCTCCCACGGAGCCGGATTCTGTCGCCGGACCTCGCCCGGCCGAGACGACGGCGGCGGCGGCGGCGGCGCGGCGGCGCGGCGGCGTTCAGGGCGCGGCTCGTGTGGCACCTCGGGGCCCTGTTAGCGGACCGACGCACTCCGGCAACGAGATCAAATGATGCGGCGCGAGTCGCCGCGTCGCCATGGCCACCGCCGCGCGCCACCGACCGGAACTCGGCGCAAAACCGCCGCCGCCGCCGCTGTTTGACATTCTGCCGCGCCTTCTGCTGAGCTGGCCGCGGGGTGCGGCGCAGCTCGTGCCCGCGGGTGGTTTGCGCGCTCAGCATGCGCGACAGCAGGTGGGTGGGGAGGGTAGGATAGGGGTCGAAGGTCAGCGCCGCACGCCGGCATGAGTGGTCGCGCAGCTGCTGCGGTCACGCGCGCCGCTGTTTATCGTGGACGGATAGCACGCCGGATAGGGGGTGATTGGATAGCCTGGCCCGCCAGCCGATGAGCCACGTGCGCTGTGTCAATATTGGAGGCGCCGGTCGCTGGCGGAGAGCCTGGAAACACCTCCTGTCTCTGTCTCTCTGTCTCTCTGTCCCTCTGTCTCTGTCTCTGTCTCTCTATGTCCCTGTCTCTCTGTCTCTGTCTCTGTCTCTGTCTGTCTTCTCTCTCTCTTTCTTTTTTTTCTCTCTCTCTCTCTCTCTCGCTCTCTCTCTCTCCCCCTCTCTCTCTTTCTCTCTGTCTGTGTATGTGTCTCTTCGTCTGTGTGTCCCTCTCTTTGTCTTTCTCTCTGTGTCTCTCTCTTTCCCCTCTCTCCCCCTCTCCCTCCTCTCTCTCCCTATCTCCGGGCACGCGTACAAATTTAGCTAGCACAAGCACGACCGCACTGAAGCGTTTCTGCCTTGTCCGCCGCGAGCACAATCAAGCAGGGTCAATGAGCGTACTAAGGGCCAACGGAATGGCGAAGTGGGCGTCAGATGACGCCATATGTCTCAGGGAACGTCTAAAGTAACGCAGAGGCTTTCTATTCTTGCTTGAGTCCTCGAACGGTGGCGTGTGAAGTTCAACTTCCGGAGGGTGACTTACTTCACCGCGCGTCTCGGCGGCGGGAGTGACAACGTTCTATGCAGACAGCAGCGTGATGCGAAAAGACAGAGGAATGAACCGACACAGAAAAATCTACATTAGCCCATGCATCTATTCGCGACCGATTCCATACTGTCACCATGCAAAGAATGTCGGGATTCGAGTAATGCACATTTCACCAGTTAAGCAGAGAAGCCATCCGCTTCCGCCCAGTCGGATGAAAACCGCCTCCCATGTCCACTGAAGCGACGGAACTACTGGCATGGCACCACCAGCGTGCAGAGACGTGTCATTGTGATGAGCTCATCCGTCATGTATCGGTTGGTCTAGACTTGTCGTCCTGAGCTGCCAGCGCATTTAGCACGGAACAGAAATACCCGCCCAGAAATGACACGACTTAGACGGGATTTGTCCCAAGCCACCGGCCCCACTCGAGTCTGTTTCTCGACGCATGACTTTGTGAATGACGGCGGTGAAGGATACCGCTGAACCTCTTCCCAACTGACACAGTTTGCGAGCGACAGCAGCACGGAGCTGTGGCACCTTATGGCCAGATCAAACGGCTTTAACTCATACGTCCCATACTCATTCCCCTGGCTTACGTCGCCTTCAGATTTATCTGAGGCGTACTGAATGCAACATGCCATGGACACGCTGTTAAAACACGCCAGGCTGCATGGCCACCACCAGCATGCTGGGCAGGGTGTATTTGAACGATGCTATCGCTTCCCTGAAAAGGGAACTTGGCGAGGGGAAAATGTCATACTCCGCTCCACGTAGTCATTAACAGTTCGGCCCCGGGAACCCGTTGCCGTTTGTTTTTGCTCTCAGGTAACTACAGCAATTAGAGCGAGCGGTGCCGGCGGCGGGCGCTTCATTACCGGACGCCACTACCGGAGTGCCCATCGTGTCGCGGTCGGCCGGAGCGCGCTCCCCGGAACGCCTGTCATTTGCCCCAAGGCGCTCAGCGTTGCTTTGGTAGCTGCCCGGCGGCAGCCTCTGTGCGTCACGGCGTGGAGGTCACGGCATCGACGCGAAACGAAATACTGTGCCGCCGGCAGCCGGTCATTAGACGGTGCTGTCGCCTTTCAGCGCCGGTGTAGCCGCCGCCGTCCTACCCCCCCCCCCCCCCCCCCCCACCCCTCCCCCATCCCCATCCGGCTACACAACATTCTCGGAACAGCGCCTGGTTTCAGAGCCGAAAGGAGGCAAGGGCAGTGTTTAGCATGGGCTTCTGGGGCGTGTGTCTGTGTGAATGATTTGAGGGTCATTTCGGGAAACAATTATTTGTTCACCCACGCAGTCTACAAAAGGACGCCAACTGCTAGACGCTGCAAACAAAGCCTATGATATAAGCACAGTAAGCCAAACACATGACACCTGACCACCACCCCAGTGTCATCAGGCGCGAAGCCTCGCCGCCGATCGTGGGAGGACACCCAGTGGAGTGACGTCACTTGCGATGCGAAGCCGCCAATTGCGGGAGGCCACTCCACGGAGTGACGTCACTGGCGGTCCGAGCGGGGCTGGTTGGCGGACCCGGAGCTCGGGCGCCGATCTATCGCAACAGCCATACCCGGACGCCAAACGACATTACCCGCCCAGTTGCGCCCGAGCCGACGGCGGGTGGCGCCGGCCGTCGGCCTCCCGGACACCATTGCTGGTCCGACATGCCAATTGAGGCCAGCGCGCCGCCCCAATGACATGATCAGGACAATAGGGCGGCAATATCGCCGTGGGGCGCCGGCCCGACGGCGGTGACGTCATTCAAATCTGCCTCTGCCGCTGGGCTCTACCCATTCCTCTCCCTCTCTCTTTCTCTCTCCCTCCCTTTCTCCCTCTCTCTCCCGCTCTCCCTCTCTCTCCCCGTCTCTCTCTTACCTTCTTTCTGTTGCACTCTCTCGCTCTGTTTATTACTTTCCTTTCCCTCTTACTTGTCCTAACTTACTTTATCACTCTTCTCCCTCTCCCAACTGTCGGAACTCATCCTCATTTCGTGCTCGCTACATTTGCCTGGGCTCACTAATTCACTAATGTCCCTCGGTGCTCGGTCGTTTTCCCATCATCGTTAGTGCACCAACGGAAGATGGAAAACAGCCGCGCAGGTGGACGTGCCCATCAGACCTGCGCCAGAAACGAAGGATGGTGCGGGGTGTGTGGGCGGCAAGGTACGGCTCAGAGGCCTGGCGTGCCGCGTCTCGACTCAGAGACCTGGCGTGCCGCGTCTCTGCGCTGCCCGGTCGTTCAAGCACGGCTTGACACAAAAGGAACGATAAAATATCCGATGGAGGCACTCAAGAAGAAATGAGAAAAACAAGCTCATTCCGCGGAGGCTCCATAAGCCACCCCTCGCAGGAATGATATCCCAGGATAAACGAGAGGCCAGATGAAGTAAGCTGTCTGCGGGCTGCGTCACAACATGTTATGTGGGTCCTAGCATTTGACGTATTGCAATGTTTGACATGCACTGGCCAAACATGTGGCATTCGGACTTACAAGAAGTTGGATCCTGTTATGTTGCCCAGTTAAAGGCAACATACGTTTCTTCAGATGTCATGGATCAAGTTTTCCATATCGCTTCATATTTTGGTCTGTATTTAAAAGGGGGCGCGTCATACTATCGCAGGGTGCAAAGCAATTGAGTTTTCTGTGAAAACTAACATGGAAAGAAATATTTTGTTGCCGTGACATTTTGACGAACCCTTATCTTCATGTTCTCAGCGTCGTTGTGTACAAATAAAATCGAGTTAAATGTCACCCTGGCCCAACATAAAGGGGGACCACGACCACCCAGTTACGCCTGTGCATTTAACTGTAATGTTATATAGTTAAGTGATTTAGCAATGCCAAATCAGGGGTCACAGTGACGTCACTGCTGCCCGGCGAAAATAAATAAAAATGAAAAGAGAATGTAAGCAAGCAGTTTGCTTACATTTTCAGGGAACGCCTCAGGGTTTTCTCTCGTTACTTGAGAGAACGCTGAGATGTTCATTGTTAGCAACAGTGATTGGCGACTGTGGTCTGCTGAGGATTGTAGCGCAGGTTCAGTACTCATTTTAATAAAATTTGTTTTAGGCAGAGATCTGACCTTAAATTTAGCTTGCAGTATTTGCCATGCCTTCGAGTGCACCGCGTCTGTCCGGTCATGATCCCGCTCTCCTTTCCGTGCATTGGTTCATCCCGATAGCAGAACAGAACCGAATAAATGCATTCATAGGTAACAGAGCTTCCGACAAAGTGCTTTAGCTACATCCATAGGACATGCACTAACTCGCATAACGAACATGTGCGGACACAGAAAAAATACGACGTACATCTGTTTTCACGAGGATTTTGACCGCGCAGGACGCTGTGGCACGAGGACCAGAGGAAGACAGCACCAAACACTTGATGACGAGCAAAGTCCTGGTGCAAGCGGCCGAACTTACACCGCCCGCGGTATATGTTTCTGTAGGATGTCACGAGCCGTTGCCAAGCGATAAACCATCTTGTAGAAGTGCATGACGCAATGCTTAGCTTCAGTGACGCTGTGTGTAGCTTTTGTCTGCAAAAACTCTAGCTTCGGGAATCGGACTGTTCTTTATTCGACCTAGCCTGAATTTCTGACCAATCAGAGCGGCTCTGCCGCGGACTGGTTGCAGCAATCGCTTTTATCCCGGCTTACGGCGATAGGAGCTGCTTAAGCCTCAGGCTGGTGAGTTTATTTGTGGATCAGGCTGATATGCTTATTGCTCAAGAGCTTTGCAAGATTTTCTGTTAGCTTCCCTCCCCCCCCCCCCCCCCGCCTCCCTCCTCCATCTGAGCTAATGGTCGTTCGACTCGGGAGCTTTAGATAGCAGCTACTCTGAGATAAAACGCATGAAAAGGTCGGACATATGTGATTTACCCTGAAACGAGCTGATTATTCTGATTTCAAAACACCGCTTTTAGAACACGGTTATTACCAACAGCTGGCATACCACCGCGCGCGCGCCTTGCCTTCGATCGGAATACTGGAGAGTGACATCTTTGTACACATGAAAGAACATTACACGACGCGCCCGCCGATGAGCCTGCAACGTGAGAATTTTGCAGATGTATTACCCGAGAAACATTAACTAAAGACTTAGCAAATTAGTTTAGAGAATAAGAACTCGGTGAATGCTGAAGCTTTTTAGAACTACGACAAACTAGGCAAGCAAAAGACACAATGCCAATCAAGAAATATTGCCACTGTTAACATTTTAACACAGCAAATATCGTCTGCAGGTTCGCGTCGTGTTGTTATGCATTGCAGTGATTCGGGTATATTTCATGCCTCACCGGAAGTGCTCCCAATCACTTTCAATTAAAAAGGTGTCATCAGAGTTCGGATGAATATCAAGTTTCATTGATGCTACATTCATGTGGAAACGACGCCGGTGAGGATCGAAATTGCATGGATTTGGATTACAAAGATTGGATGTGGACTCAGTATGTGAGTGTGGACTCGTATGAAGCCGTGGTCAGACAATGGCAAGCTCATCTGAGGTAGCCTTGCGAAAACAAAATCATTCAGCCAGTGTAACTTGATGTAAGGTAGATCAGACGAGTTGGTTAGAGACATCGCACAGGTCGGCGAAATCAGATAGTTCACTCGAAAACAGTCGAGTCCCATGTGAGCAGTCGGGGGAATTCGAAGTCAGTTGGTGTAGCTGACGCCAATTGTGCTCATGAGGGATCGGCCCGGGCCAGACTGTATCTGTGGGGGCTCGACGGACCCATTCGCTGCCACTCACGGTCAATTAAATGAAGCTTGAAGCCAAGCGAGCTGAAGCGGCACCGTGATGAACGCAGCAGTGTCTAAACTCATCCGCAGACACACACGGCGACCCTCGGGTCAGCGGGTCGCGAACCCGCTCCGTGTCTAAAGCGCCGTCCAGTGGCGGGCTCAATCAGCCAGGAAGCGCAGCAAGCCCGCGCCGCCCGGCACCGGTCTCAGCGCGCGCGCGCGCGGCCGCGGCCCCGATCCGCCGCCACCGCGCCCGCCCGGTTTACGAGGGAACGCGGCCGCTAAATCTGGCGGCCGCGCGGCGCGCTTGGCTGCCGCGGCGGCGGTCGGCGCGCCCAAAATAGCCGGCTGGATTCGGTTCAATGGGCCGGCAACACTGACGCAGGGGGCGGCGGGGGATGAACTTACTGCGCGGCACCAGACCGCCCAGCACCGCCCGTCGCCACCCCCGGCTGGCCAGAGACCCAGCTCACATAGGCGCACGTTGCATTGCATTGGTGGCGACAGGCAACTCGTTCCAAATTTTTGCAGGTTTTTGGACGCTTTTTTATCGCTTTGACGAGGTGTTTTGATGTTTGTTGTGACGCGGAAGCCACATGTTGGGTCTGAATTTAGTATACTTTAAGTGCTGACCCCTGGGCCGACTGGGTCCCTGTTCATTGGGCTGCGTTTGAGCGCGAGTTCAGCGCACCGCTGCGCTACGTCAGAGGTAATCTCGAATAGTTTATGCATGCTTGGCGTGATGCCTTGCATGACTTTGAGATCAGTCCAGGTCTACATCGGGTGCGACGGTCTTGGGCCAAGGGCGCTCCCAAGCTGACGATGCCAGCAGGCAGTGCAATTGCGTCACTGATCTGTGATCAAATGCTCAACCAGATCGCGGCAATTTGCTTCTTTCTTCGTTGAATTAAAGACAACATTATCTGGACGCACTTAAGCTCTTATTTATCTCCGCAGCAATAGTAGGCCTGTGTATCCAGCACAGAAATAGTTGAACTATCATTTATCGGTCAAGCGATTCGTGGAACATCAGATCATATCGAGATTTGGGGCAGGAGTTAATTTGACAGTGGCTTTAAACCTGGCTTTATTCTAATGCTCGCAGAGCTCAGAATAGTTTAAGTAAGCGAGCCGTGAGGCGCCTGTGATGTCTGTCGCAGCATGTGCATGCGCTAGTTGAAGGAAAAGAACTTGGCTGAGCTTGTAAAGCTTGACAAAGTGTTGGTCAGCTTGTGTTGTTGTTGTGTTGTGGGAGTGTTGTTTGGAGGGCATCACACGCATGACGCTGACACGCGTGCGATTGGCGACCAGACATAACCCACTATGAATATCAAGCGGGAGGCGGCACCGCCTAGAAAACACAGCACTGCATAGTCGGCAAGGCATTTTTCGGCGGCATTCGTGGGATTAATAACGCACATTTCTGATGCACATTGCTAAACATCAGAATGTATTAAAAGCCGTTTTCACGAGTGTTCCGGGCGCTCAATTTTTTATGAATATTGAGCCCTAAGGGCCTTTAAACTCCAGTCTCATTGTTAAGACATAGGTGACATTGTGATGACATTAAGACTTTGTCGCGGCGAAGCGTTGTCGGATTGTGAGACCTTTGATAATTGTGATGCGCAGGTCATATCAACAAAACGAATTCTGTCCATTTTTGAAATATGCTGGGCGTAGTTCCTGACCAAATATCCAACGGCCCAGATATTCTTGCTGGGTGCCATAGCTCGATAACATTAGCTCCATGAGCTCGATACACTTAGGAGACAGTTTGAGTAATTGTATTCCTAAACGATTCATCAAGAAGCTTTGGCAGGCGATTTTCTTTCGGAAACCACTATTGCATCGCAGATCACAAAAAGCAAAGCAGTGTCTTTTATGAAGGAACTTGCTGAGAGGCAACGAACGGCACATTAAAAAGGGCGTGAGGTGTAGAGTGCGAGCCGCGCAACGGTCCTTTGAACGAGTTTGTAAAAAATACTGAAGCCTGCCGAAAACGAAGAGCGTCGAAGTGGTGTTGAACCATGGTACAGTACACAAGACTGAGCGCCCTCTTAGACCCACTGACCGCCCGAGCTGAAACGTCAGGGTCTGTTACTTCCCATTGGAGGAGGCACACCCAAAAGCGATCTTAGAATGGAGCGTAATGCAGCAATTACCATTGCCAAAAGCGGAGCAAATGAAAGGAAGAGAACAGAAGCAAGCTCTCAGCCGCTTTCCACTGACAAAATCGATAGCCTATAAGACGTTAGTGTTCTTAGTACCGACAATGTTTCAAGCTTCATGACCTTACAGTTAGAACTTACCACTGCTTGATGACCTTACAATTTGAACTTATCACAGCTTTCTCCTTACAGGGACGTCACAAGATTCGACAGCTGCGCTGGAAGGATGCAAGCTAAAACAAATGCAAGTGATATGTTGTAAGCGATGATTGTCACGCACCAGGCGGATGTCGTCACTGTGCGGCTACATGTTGCTTCGATCTACGACTGAACCTTTGTGTGTGGTGGGAGGGGAGGGGGGTTGTTTTTATCACCGATGTTGGGTTATGAAGGCATCACGACCCCTGACACTTGTGCTTACAGGATGTGCGATTTAAGCACATGGAGACGATGTCTGGTATGCACCATCCTCGAACAGCTCTGGCTGTTTTACGCACATCTCAGTTTTGAGCCCGTATACGGATCTGTGAGATGTGCTCGAGCCCAGCATTTGTTGGCACTGGACATAAGAGCACATGTGTAAGCTCTTGCCATGGGCAGCACGTAGCGTTTCGGTTCTTCGCACATCTTAAATGTATCCGGAAATAATAAGAATAGTCCGGATGTTAACTTTTTATCAAATCTTACCCTTTTTGTTTTCGCTGAAATGAGCAAACGTTTTGAATAGAGAATGTTAAGGTGAACTGATTTGCTGCGTAAAATAGGTGCAGGAGTTTTCAAGTTTGTATCACACAGTGAATCATGTCTTGCAATAAGCCCTTATCATGAAATCCGAATATCAATGCTACGCAAAACAAATCGCATCATTCCAAACTTTTCCGAGCTCGCCCACAACGAGCAACTAAGTATCCATATCAGAGGTAACGGTTTACAAGATCGCAATGGGCAGCAGATGGCAAAACTGGGTGGCGTTGCCGGGCCGGGCGTCCGCCGCAGGCCTGAGACGGCTACATGTGTAGACCGGAGCGGCGGCGGCGCCCGGCCCGTGTCGGCTTACAGATTGGACGAGTGGGCGGTGGGTCGTGGGTTCCCTGGCGGCGATGACCATATCTTGTTATTGTTAGGAGAGGCGATCAGATTTAAGCGTTTCGCTTATGCGCCAATCCACTCATCATATTATGTACTGCTTCATGTCCATAATCAAAAATAAACAATGAATCAATATATATATATATATATATATATATATATATATATATATATATATATATATATATATATATATATGTGCGTGTGCGTGTGCGTGTGCGTGTGCGTGTGCGTGTGCGTGTGCGTGTGCGTGTGCGTGTGTGTGTGTGTGTGTGTGTGTGTGTGTGTGTGTGTGTGTGTGTGTGTGTGTGTGTGTGTGTGTGTGTGTGTGTGTGTGTGTGTGTGTGTGTGTGTGTGTGTGTGTGTGTGTGTGTGTGTGTGTCCAAAACAATTTCTCTGTCTAGATCTACGAAAACACAAACTGTTCATAAGGATTAGCAGGTTGCGGCTGGGTGTTGTGTCGGCCTGGGTCCCTTCGACGGACACGGTATGCTGCGATGGGACCTATGTCTTAACTGGAAGGCGCTGCCTTCCCTCTGACACTGAAGTTTTCATGACGGCTTTTGGAAGAGTGTGCCAACTGAACGCACGAAAGACATTCGGGAGGGGGAGGGAAGAGAGATGTGCATCAATCATGACACTGAGTGCTTCTTCCACACATTTGAATTGCCATTTACACGATGGACACTGGCCTCATGCTACTGAGAATGAAGCACTTCAAAGATAGGCATATCTTTGACAGAGATGTATCCCGATCCCCAGGTGCATCCGGGATCCTCAGCAACCAGATCCGTAGGAGTGTTCAATGACGAGTCCAGGTCCTGGATCCGGGAACCCATTTAGAGGATCTAGGCACGCATCTGGTCCTAAGGAGAGCGTGAGTGTGTTCTTAAGCTTTCAGACGCAAAAACTTCTATGGAAATCTGCAAGCAGCAGCTAGATATCAAACTTAGTTTGCATTGGTCTATGAAGAGAAGTTCATACATCGCTCATGAATCATGCGTCAATTCAACTTCCTCACTAATTCTAATCGAATCCGACGGGCATAAATAGGCTCCACATACATTCTAACTGTGCTCTGTACTCTAACTGTTGTCGACTAGCGTGACCCCGGCACGATTACAGGCCCTGATGGAATTTGGCACCAGCGGCTGCGCTGTTGACCTGAGAATGTAACGCCATTGGTTCAATTTATGTCCGTAGGTCAACGACCTGTCTCCGTCTCGACCTCAAACACCATTCGACCTGGGGTCTGAAGCCATCGGAGCATCCAGCAGACATTGCAGCCAGAACAGCACGCTAGCTGTCTTCCGCCTTCCCTCGCTGGAATGTTGCCGGCTGCTGACCTGGGATGATGCCAGCAGTCAGCCGATGACGTCACAACTACAGATGATGTCATACCTACAGATGACGCTTGACACTCAAACTGCCAACCCAATGTGAATGGAAGGCTCTTGCGATACTTGTGACGAACTTATGGACAAACTCTCGTCATCGCTCTACAAATTTGGTTTGGGTAGAGCAATGTCAGATTTTGCCCAAATTCGGGTGATGTCAAACCTGAGAGGGAAGTTTGCGGGCGGGCCGTACGCAGTCGCTTCCAAGCCAACCTCCGGTGACGTCTGGACAAAAGTCGACAGCCTTCAAAAGTGAACTGAGGTTTGAAATGCAATCTCCAAGGCCGACACGGGCCGATCTTGGAATCCGTCTGAGTCTCGCACGCCCCGGGCCACGTCTGCGCTTGCCGGTCTCAGTCCGATCGCATTCCGAAGGTCTCGCGTCTCAGCCCGATCTCATTCCGAAGGTCTCGCGTCTCAGCTATCTAGCTCCATCGCGGCACGCTCAGATCTCGGGCCAAAGATCGCTGAGCTCGATGTCGTCCGGCAGCTCGTCGAGCCGCGGCACCAGGTCTGACGTCAGCAGGTCTGACGTCATCAGGTCGGACGTCATCAGTGGACCACAGTCTGCGGCGTCGCCGGGATACTCGCGGTCTCGTCCGCGCATGTCGCATACGACGTTCGTCAGCGCCATTATGTAGTTCTTGGCCAGCGTCAGTGTTTCGATTTTAGACAGCTTCTTTTGCGTCTGCACGTGCGGAATCACTTGTCGCAGCCCCTGGAACGGATCAAATGTGTGAGAGGAGCGTGGTGATGGCATGACAGGAGAGCGCCAACGAGAAGATTGCTGGGTGGCTTTGAGCGCCGCCGAGCACTCGGACTGCATATCAATCAGGATCAGGCTGCTGGTAGGGCTTTAGACACCACGTAAGAGGAGAGAGAGAGAGGGTGAGGGAGAGAGGGATAGAGAGAGAGAGAGAGAGAGAGAGAGAGAGAGAGAGAGAGAGAGAGAGAGAGAGAGAGAGAGAGAGAGAGAGAGAGAGAGAGAGAGAGAGAGAGAGAGAGAGAGAGAGAGAGAGAGAGAGAGAGAGAGAGAGAGAGAGAGAGAGAGAGAGAGAGAGAGAGAGAGAGAGAGAGAGAGAGAGAGAGAGAGAGAGAGAGAGAGAGAGAGAGAGAGAGAGAGAGAGAGAGAGAGAGAGAGAGAGAGAGAGAGAGAGAGAGAGAGAGAGAGAGAGAGAGAGAGAGAGAGAGAGAGAGAGAGAGAGAGAGAGAGAGAGAGAGAGAGACAAAGAGAGAGCGAGAGATAGAGAGAAGACCAAGGGAGAGGGAAGATGATGTAAGAAAGAGGGAGAATGGAAAGCAGTGGAGCGATTATGAGAATTGGCAACAGGAAAGCGAAGAACGAGGCAAGTTGTTACAACATAGTAATCATAATAATCGTTCAAAGCACACCATGTCCACGTTTCTACTGGCTGCGAAGACACATGCATGATTTTCATAATAAACCTGATACCTGGCGTGAAAATATAAATGCCAGCCTTAACAAATGCTGTCAAGGAGCACTGACTTGACCTTACTTGAGGCTACACAATTCATACAATACTTGCGCTGAAACTCTTTGATGTGCTTTAAAAAAAATTTCCTGTACTTTCGGCAGTCATGTTCTGATGGTGTCCAGGGCGACCGTGTGGTGGCGGCCGCTGGAAAGCTCCATCATAGCAAGGTAGGGACGGGCAACCGCTGCCATTTGCCGCGACCTTGTTTCTACCAGAGCTCTGACGGTAAACTGACGCCACGCCACGCAGGATGGTAGCCAGCATACAGAACAGCGACGGGAAGCTCCAGCTTCTTTCTGATTCTCTTTTATTTTCCGTTGTAGACTTCTGGCAAATAAACTTGCCCGGAAGCGAGGGGGATTAAATGCCCGCAGGCGTAGCCCGAGAAGATTACCGGGCGTTGTTTTCCAGCGCTGTGGTATCCGCGACCATTGTTCTTGCTTCTACAGATGAGGTGTGAGGCGCCAGCCAGCAGTAAAACAACTCCCGAACACTGGGGGTGCTGGTAAAGCAACAGACGACAATGCAAGGAGCTCGAGCTTCCCTGCGGAGGCAAACTTAGGCGGGGTGGAAATGTGTGCTGCTGTGTTACAAAATAGCTCGCATGAATCTCTGCCTAAGGTTTTTTAAAACATAGACAAAACGACAGTGGTCTTGTTGTTGCTGCTGTTGTGGACATTGTTTATAGCAAAGCGACTTATATATCGTGACCTAGTTTCTCTAGTGTATTAACGGAAATTTGTGTTGAATTTAAAATTTCTTACAAGCGGTGAGAGGAAACTTCGGCACACCAATTACTTCGGAGGGGAAGTTTAGAAATGTGAATGTGTTCGTTGGTATCTATGCAGACAATGGTGCGCGAAAGTGAAAACACGCTTGGCCTGCCTTTGGCCGAACGGTTTGGAAGTTCATGACGTCACTAACAATATCGACTCGGGGATGTTGTGCTTTGGCGGAGAGGGGCGCAGTTTTATTCAGCAAGAGGCCACGTCTCCGTCGAAACAAGTCCCTCTTGTTGCTGTTTTTTTATCTTTATTTATGTTACACAAAAGTTGAGGAGAAATCGCATTGCAGCATTACTGCACGGGTCAGAAAACCCGAGAAGTCGAGAATACAGCAAGCTTAAAGGGAGTGCGCCACTTTGGGGTATATTTCAAAACCATACTCTGGTGAGCAGTCTGGATTAGTTATCCGTAATCGTAGTATTTGGCAGTGTCATTAGTTATCTCTAGTGGTAGTACTGCGTAGCATCATGAGTTATCTCTAGTGGTAGAACTGGGTAGTATCACTAGTTTTCTCTAGTGTTAGTGCTGGCAAGTGTCATTGCAGCATCAGGACGATAGGATGACAATATCAATGTTATGACTTTAAAAAAAAAAATCAAGCAGTTCACGCTTTTTCAAAGCACAATTTTTCTTTTTCACCTGTAAACCCAAAGTTTAGCTCTAGTCTGCGAGAGCTGAAGACGACAGAATCTGCTGAGAGCCGTCGTCAACTGTCACGGACTAGAGGAACCACTTTTGAGCTGTTTTAACCCGCACATTGCGGGTATGAACGCTTAAAAGTAATATCTCTGCCGGTATGAATCACATCGGTAGAAACGATCGTTTGCGAAGGTGGGACTAGTGCATTACTATAGCTCTCGTGATATGCCTGATTCCCAAAGCAAAAGTGCGCTTTGAAAAGATCCAATGCGCCGCACGCCGCAGGGCACAAGTTAAATCTTGAAATTCAAAACAAATCAGAGCAAGCATGACGCTTCTTTACACTTTCACGGAAACAGCCTTATATTTGTGTAGCAATTTTCTATGAAAAGAGGTTGCAAGCCCTCGTTGCAGTTTTTGCCCTGGCGTATTGACCGGTTAGTATATTCGAAAAAGTAAAACAAATGAAAAGCGTTGCTCTCATAATTTGGGAGGAAAGTTCAACGAGGTTTCTCCCGTCGGAGCGGCTGCTTCAATTCGAAATTCTGAGCTAGCCAGTCTGATTTAGATCAAACTGGCATTATCGATCAAATCGGTCGTGTTTGGTTCACCAATAAATCAAAGGTGCAAAGAGGTGAAGTAGTCCATTGAAATACAGCCTGGAGCTTAAGTTAGTTATTCGTTGGTGTGCAAGGAGAACGTTGTAAAGCACTTGTTCGGAAGCAATGCAAAGGAATACGGACTAAGCGTTTTGCGAAAGTGTTAAGACGTAAAAAGTAATCCCCTTTGTATTCAACTGGAACTGCTTCCTTGCATTAACCATCATTAGGTAGCTTGCATGTACTCAAAGGTGCTGATATAACAAGACACGTGCTGAAGAGCTCACTTTAGAATATATATATCGATATTAGGCCAACGCCTGCGAGGAATGGTGCTCTTAACTAGAAATCACGTCCAATGATTCTCATTAATAATGCACGACTTGGGCCATGCATAATTCAGACTCATTTTCAGTCTTCCTGAGAGCTGTCTATCCGCCATCTGAGAAGGTTTTGCGTTGGGTTCTCATTATATCACATCCGGTGTTAAAACGCTTTGGCCCGTATCCCGGTTAGCGTATATCTCGTTGATATCACTATCGTGATTACATCTCTACTAAAATATGACAAGCATCCTTGGAGAAGCATAGTTAACATAAATTATCCCTATTAAAACATAACACGCTCCAGCTTCCGCACAAACAATCGTACGAGGTTGAACATTACCATGGAAATAAACAAGTACCGTTTGTATCGAAAGGCAATGAGAAAGACTTTAAACGAATCCGTTAAAACTATGAATAAAGCGATTCCCTGACTGAAGTTTGCATTTTCATTCCCTGACTAATGAACAGTGGCCCCGTTCACATCAGGGTAATAACCAGTAGCCAGATTGCCGACGCTGGCAGGCAAAAATTGAAAACGCATCAATCATTGGCGAAGCTGCGATAGCAGAACCACAGTTAAGCGCGGTGATGATTGCAGGACGTCGATTATGGTCAAATACGTTCGCACTCATTTGGAATAGCTTGCACTATATCTGTGAGCATGGAAAATGTGATCGCTTGGTCAGCCTCGTGTCAGGCTGCCATATTTGATATGGCAGCATCGTCACCTTCGAAGAGCGGCCTCGCTGCCTCATGATTGTGGGTTCGGTGGCGGACTGAACTGTTGTTGTGAAGGTAGTCCTAATATAAGGCATTTGAAAACGACGGGGGCATGCTGAAACCTTACACTTCAGCGACAATCCTACCATTTTAGGCCCGCAA
Organism: Pollicipes pollicipes; assembly: GCF_011947565.3. Lineage (NCBI taxonomy): Eukaryota > Metazoa > Arthropoda > Thecostraca > Pollicipedomorpha > Pollicipedidae > Pollicipes > Pollicipes pollicipes. The sequence continues at coordinate 3,540,710 of NW_023596251.1, forward strand.
ACACTGATCATCGTCCTTCCTTACTTCGCAGATATCTCCGTTCAATCTCACATCACCGCATGAAAGGCATGGGCGGCTGCCGCTCCTCCTTTCCTCTGTAATCTGCTCTTGAATATGTTTCATAGGAAACTTTCCACAGCTTATTTCTAGACCTGAAATCTTAATAATAAGTTTTGTTTTTGTTTGTTTTCTGTTGTATTTGTATTTGTGAATGTTACAAAACTGAAAATTAGTCACGAACTTCGAACTTCATTAAGATATTTTGTTTTATAAAACAGACGTCGTCTTCACGATCGCATTATTCATATAACCGCCTCGCGGAAAGCAGGTCAGGTTCACGTGCCGTACCAGGGTCCCCGTCATTTGCGTTGTGCAAAAAAAATAAATTCGAATGGTGGAGGAAGCACACCACTTTCGAGGTTTGACGTCTGCTAATGTATAACCACACCATCAACTGACTAATGTGAAACCCCGCGTGTTGCCGAACCACAAGCTTTACGACGTCGTTTTCCAGTGCACCTCACAAGACTGCATAATACGCCGGACTGGCCAGCTTCTGTTGCCGCATCCCCGTCCAAAGCTAGCTTAAACTATCCTATCTTATTGAACTATCCTCGCTAGCGTAAACTACGTGTATAGGCCGAGGGTTAGTTCAGCCGGGTACCGTTAGAGCTGCAGAGCACGGGGGTGTCGAGTACGCGGGGACGCTTAGCCGGGGAGCCGTTAGAGCTGCAGAACGCAAGGGTATCGATCACGCGAACAAGCTGGATACCGGTAGCGCTGTAGAGCACGGGGTGTCGAGGCCGTGGAATAGTTAAGCTGGGTGCCGTTAGTGCTGCAGAGCACGGGGTGTTGAGGCCTTCAGGCGGATCTCCCGAACGTTCTCTGAAATCCGATAGTGATTGCACATCTAGGACTGAGTTTACGTGCTGTCGCGTTCTACTCGCTCGCGATGTCTTCCGAGCAAATCGCCTTTGGTGGCAAAAAGGCCCGGCTTTCTTTAAAAAAAATGCTGTCATTAGAACTAGATACTGATGCATTCTCACCGGCTGCAAGCTGTGACGTCACTTTGTATACGTTCGGGGAGCTGCCCCCCGCCCCCTCCCCTCCAATGCCAATTTGATGCCCAATGGTCTTCTGAGCAATGGGATGGGGGGCGCTGGCTCTCTGAGCTCCCTGAGCCTGAGCTGGGTTCCTCCCTATGGATATCTGAGCTCCCTTGACGTGTATGAGCAAAAAACGAATGCTGAGCTCAAGAACCGTATGTCTATTTCTGTCAGCACACTAGATACCTAGACACCTCGCTATGGATATCATCTCCATGTTGCACCAAGTGATATCCTGCGTGTACCCAATGTTTTTTTTTGTCACACCAACTCCGTCAGTCGTTTGCGAGGAACATAATACACATAGATAGGACAATTATGTTTACCTTATTCCTCGCAGAATAACCAGGAAAAAGGAGGGCGCAATACATTGATATTTCGACTACATGCCTTTATCGAGACGAATATAAATAATTATACCTCTCCATCTCCTGGTTATTGTACGAAGAATAAGGCCAACGTTACTGGCTTGTCATACCGACTCTTTCAATGTAAGGCTATTCTGCAAATATTTCACAAATTTTGCATATGATAACAACTGGATTTGGATAAGGACCAATCGACTGAAATATGTGACAGCATTTAAAAGTGCAGGGTGACCCAGCTGAAGTTAAGCTATGTTTCCCAGAACAGTGGCAGGCCTTTTTGTCGCTCAACGTGGCTGTGGTGGCATTTGACTGCCTGTTAAATGGCCACTGTCAGTGGCAGCGGTAAGCACCAGTGATTTCACACCCGTCAAGTCGCGACAACAAAAGGTGCTCGTGATGGCCTCTGGTGGTCCAGGACGCGCAACAGCTGAGCCTGCTCCAGCAACTGTCGATTATCCGGTCGATTATCCATACTAATGCGCCACATCTCAAGCCTGAAGGCGTTCTTGAGCTTTTGAAGGTTTGTTGACTAGTTCACGTGAACGTGAATCTTGCGCTTAGCCCACAGCATGGAGGCCGTGGGCGACAAGCCGAGCAGACGAGAGGCAACAGCAAGGCAGTCTTAATCTGATGTGCGTTCCAACAAAATGATTCTCGAACCAATTCAGCGAACCCGTGGCGTGTGCGAGGTCGCCCCGCCCTGTTGATGACTGCTGATGCTGAAGCCACCCCTCGCCCCGGCCAATCCCGTGAAGCGACACCAGGCCGCTCAGCAGGGAAGCGGAGCGGGAGCGATGTAACACTCTGAGCGGGTGTTGACAAGATGTCCGTTCTCGTCCTCCAAGAGGGTACCTTCTGGAGGGTCATGCTTTGACGAACGTCGGATTACTGATGGTTACTAATGTTTTTTCTTACCGTGTTTTTCCAATGAAGGGTATTCGAATGCAGCTTAGACTTACTTGTGCGAGAAATACACTTGTCAATGTTCATGAAAACCTAGGTTTACTTCTATCTGGTTCCCCGTGTATATAGCCGTAGCTTCACATAGACAAAGCGTAATATTTCGAAGTTTCCACGATCTCTTTGCGAGCATGGAGTATTGTGAAACCGATAAACTTACGGCACAGTCGGAGACGTCCCTCAATGCGTCGTGTATACATTCTCACAGAAAAGAAGGAATGCTTTAGGATGCTGCATTTGCGCAACCGGGGACCGGAAAATACACACACATCTCTCCACATTTGTGATAAAATACGGCTTTCTTGACAGCCAGGAGGTGAATGTAACTGCAGCGTGATATGATTTGGCATTTTGTTATGACCTAGTCCAAGCCCTCTGATTGGATCTGGGGGGCCCATGCCAAGTAGCACTTCTTCGGTGGGCCCTGACCCGATCGAAAATTTCACGCCGACGGCAGAACATTGGGGAGAAAGCTTAACGTCCCGAGATGCTCGGCGTGGTGCACCGTTCCCTCGGACCGCTACCTCGTTATCGGACTGTTAGCGCGGCGGCTGGCACCAGCCACAGGCTATCCCAGTCCCGTCGAGGACAAGGAGCAAACGCCTAAAGCGACCTGAGCGCACCCCGCCACAGGTCTGGGCTAGGAAGGCAGGCGCTATAACCAGCTGAGCTATCGGGACGGACTAAGGCACATTGCGGGACGGACTATGTAAAGTACAGTTCGGGGATGCATCTCCTACCTGGTTATATCACAGGTTATCGAGGCATTGAATGAGCACATTTTGTTCGGTGTGTTTCTGAGTGAAGGAAATATTAGGGTGGTGTTGATAAACGTTTGCGAAGGAATCTGACCATGAACATAACTTCCAAGCGAGTGCATCCGTTACCCCATGCCTTTCTTTTATAATGGTACGTACCGACTACCTCCTGGACGACCCGAGGTCGATTTTCAGCATAAGGACTCCGAGCTCATTACACGGAACACCAACGTGCATGGCTTTTCTCGATTACATCAACTTCAAACGCATGTCGAAGCGTTGGTCACGCTATTCTTCTTAGACAGTCACTCTGGATACCAATGTGGTCATAATTGTGAATCGACTTTGACCTTCCAGTTACCACCATGTCTGTTGAGGAGGCTGTGAAAGTTCCTGGCTACTTTTATTTATAGATGCAAAGTAAAAGCGCACTTGTAATTTATTCATAGGCTCTCGTCTAAACGTGTCAGGCCAGGTGAATCAATATAAACCGTCTTTTTATGCTTCAGGCCAATTGGATGAACGATGGACGGCATTCGTTTTCATGGATCGAAAGCGCTCGAATTACTAAGATGTTTGTTCTGTCAATCACAACGTATTCTAAGTTGCTTACAGAAATGCAGTTTTACATTTACTTGAAATGTGAAATCGTTTCCCCGTAGCAAAGCCCTTTTACAATTGACGAAATATCGGTTAGAAGTTTGTTTGATTTTTACATTGGGGACGTCCACCTAAGTGGTCAAAATCCCGGGAGAAATGAACTTTTGTTAGGTCAACCTTTTCAGTTCAACCCCAACCTATTTGAGAAAGTCACACCTCTGGCTGCAAGCCTCTTTCCAAATTGTTGTTGGGACTTGCTGCGTTTTCGGGACCTGTTAATGTTCATTGCCACCGCAGACATTCAGCGGACACAGACAGCAGACCGTGCTGCGCAAGACGGCGCTGACCTGGATGAGCGGCCCTGCGCACGGTAACAGGCGCGAATCGTCCCACGAGAAGCGCTCGCCGCAGCGCAGCGACTCCCGCCCTGATAGGGGTGGTAAGGCGGTGGCGATGCCCCCCCCCCCCCCGCTATGGTTTTCTGGATACATCTTCCCGGCACATTGCGTGATCGTCTAAACATTTCGGTTATCTATGTGCTTTCATTGGTCGTTCTTTGGATCCAAAAACGTGCCTCTTGCTCTCATGGCTTGTGAGAGGCGAATATATTTAGGACCACTGCACTGTGATCCACTGATCCACGGGCGGCGGCCGGCCCCGGCGAATTCAGCTATCACGCACAGCGGGTTGACACTACCACATTTACGGCACACTTAGCACTAAAGTTGTGCTCGAATCACACTAAAATATCAATCGGAATAATGCTCAGAACTAAACAAACAACATATCTGTCTATATGGGAGAAATGCTAGGGTGAGGCGTGGTTTCAGAAAGTTAGAATGTAACGCTGAAATTGTGGGATTTTTAGTTGACATTTGACCCGACGTAATGGGATCAATCATTACCATACATAGATAAAATTTATGGACAATGGTGAGGTCTCACTGGCACAGATCCACCGTTTTTTCCGTGAGGCCTTATCGTTCTTAGTTTGGAGACGCCAGTGGGCCGCATTGACCCTTTTCCCCCCATCAGTCCGCGTTATAAAGCAAGGTATAGCTAAAAGCTCCTGACCACTCGATGCGGCCTACCTTGCGGCTCCGCCTGCGTCTTTATCTGCGCCTTCCTACGCAGTCGCACTGTAAGCCTATTTGTGCATGCACAGGGCTTAGCCGAGATCCCAAAGCCATAGCCAAAAAGCCAGGGACTAGCTCTGTGTAGCAAAACTGCGAGCTTGAGCATGTTTTAATTGCGTCGTGTAAGTGTGCGAGCCGGCAACAGTCCGATTTTATTTGATCTCGCGATTCTTTTCGTTGATAAATATAACGCATCAGTCGAAGGAGATTGTGTTTGGTCTCCGAGTTCATGCGATACAAATCAAAAGTGCGCATATCCATTACCTTGCTTTCAGGAAAGTAAGCCGGCATTTTGCCCAAGTACGCACCGGCTTATCAGTCGCTGCCGCCTGTGGCCCTGTTTTGCTTAAGCTCGCTGCGGACAGAACAACAAGGTCGAGGTGTACAAGCACGCACAGAGAAGGTGCCGAGCGGCCGAAACGCGCCGACTCCAACAATTCGTTACAGTGGACCCAAATCTCGACATCTTTATCGGGGTCAAGTGTGTACTCGACGTATTCCATCTTCCAACATGGGGTACCGTAGTAATGCGTAAGGCCCACTGTGGTACCTGTGCGCATATTTGCTTTCAGCGGTTCTGGTATTGATTTCCGCCCCCAACTCCGGAAGGCGGATGTTCAACGCCGCCCACACCGGCCGCCCGGCTCTAGGCCTGCAGCGACACTCGTGCGCGAGCGCCGCCTCGTGCTGAGGTCCATTGGCGCCGCGTGGTGATTGGATTGGTGGCGACAGGCAGCCAACTCCCACCATATTTACTGTGTATCGCCCAGGGCCTCGCGGGAAGGAGGGCAAGGCGGAGGGTGGGGTGGGGGAGGAGGAGGGGTGGGGGGGGGGGGGCTTTGCCGCTCACCTGGGATGGCGAGCGTCGAGACGACGCCGTTCAGGGAGTGCCCGAGGCGTTGTGCCACGGCGTCGCCATCGCAGTGGCAGAGAGAAGTTTCCAGACTGATGAAAACTGGCGTGTTGTTGGGCAAAATTGTTGAATTCTGTGCGTCGATAGAGTATGCCCACGCTCGCTAAGGTTATCGGTCGGTCGGAAGTTCCAGCGCACCGTTCGAACTTGGAACTATATTTTAACCAAAAAAGTGGATAAGAGCAACCGAGTGTATTGTGAGAAAGCTTGACAGCTGTTAGAATTGGAAGCGGTAGCTGTTGACGCTCTTGCTTTCTTCTGTGCGAATGTAAGCATGGACAGGGGTGTGAGAACGTTCCACACGTTGTTTGGACATTCCTTTTTCAATTCAGCACCTCCCACGCACGATGATGGGGTTAATGCCATACTCAAAAAAGGTGGATGGACCACGGCCTACGCGGCACCTATCCTATCCGCCTCCCCCCCCCCCCCCCCGTCAGCGCAGCTCCGGGGACAATTGCGTGGTGCTGGTGCGGTACATTCTTGTGAGCGGATCGGTCACGTCCTCTTCGATCCAGTCGGCGCCGCACAGCAGCCATTTCACTGTCAGTGTCGCCTGCGCCGCGCTACGGTTCGGTACCGCGGCACAGTCTACCTTCCCAGGTCACTGCGCGACGTCAGACCACTTACAATTTGCACCGCTGGGGGTCTTCGAAGCTTGCGATGAATCGCGCAGGCGCTTTATGAATTTTCATAAGCGACTAAGGTTTTTTTGGCACTTATAGCAATCATATTTCAGCCTGGAGCGAAAGATTCGGAAGGGTGTTGTTCAGGTTAGCCCATGCTGGCGCTGGCTGAGCAATGGCTGGGTATTTTCTAACGCATTCCTTTTTCTTTGCCTTAACACCGTTCGCATTCAATAACACCTGCATGGAGAGGGACGACGTAATTCATTTTGATATTATATTGGATTGGTCACAGATTGCATCGCTTTGAAAACCATGGACATTTTGTTAAATAGGCAATGACGTGGCATTTTATGCTATACAACATCGTGTTATGCTCCTGGTGACAATTTTGCCGGGTGGAATTTAGCCAGCGAAAAAAATGCAATTTTAAATTCGCTGCGATCATGGGAGTTCGGGGGTGGCGTCGTTCAACTTACAAAAAAATCCATGTTTATGCATGGGACGAATCAAGATATATGTCTACTGGAAATATATTTCCTTGGCCTACCAAAACCTTTCTCGATGCATAAATACACGAATTCACTTGTTCAGATACAGCAACATATCCTTATCACTACCATACCACTCAACATGTAGAACCGCTCACATAGAAAATGTCACTACTACTACTTATACTATTACGTAGTTAATACTTACTCTTTACAAGTGGATTACCCTCGGTGCACGTTTGCTACAAACATGTACTTCGACTGCAAATCCCTACACTCAGCATTCATGGTGAGGTAATTGCTACACAATTACGTACCAATGTGGTTCCATGCAAAGCAAACCGATGCACACGTCAGGGGTCAAATACTGCATTATCTGAAGCTCCTGAGGTGTCTTCCTCTACATTCAAGGGATAATTCAGCTGTCATATAGAATTACACGCACTGGTGTCATCCCGAGGCTGCGCTTTTGGCAATAATGAGTACCAAAAATGCAGAGATCAGGGCCTAGATCGTAAAGCGTATCGCAAAATGCTGTCTAGAAGCGCAGAAAGATGTTTGTGTATTCATTTTGTCAAACTGTGCACTTCGCTGCGGACGATGATGGCAAATATTCGACTCGAATGCAAAGGGGATGATGCAGTCATCCGCCACTGACAGAACACCTGAATGGTGATGACTTCACTTTCTTTTTTTCTCTTTTCTCTCCCCGTAGTCAAGCCGGATCAGCGGGGCAGGGCGGGATGAATGTACGTGTGCGTACCTAAAGAATAGGAGGCTCATGCTGATGCAGTAAAGAAAGCGAGGCTTTGCTTTTTGGTCCGACCAGTACCATGGGTAAAAGCAAATGCCTACAGGAGGACCTGCAACGTGCAAAAGAGAATTTCGTCTGTCCAAAAGTTGCGTTTTTGTGGTACCGATTTTGATACAACATCGGCCTAATGATTGGGGAATTAGGAGATGTGGATACAACTGTTTATGAAGCTCGCAATCGCTCGTGACGTATGGGACTACGTTTGCACATGTGAGAAAAATGAAACTGCGCAGCAGATTCCACGACTGGGGCCGTCTCGTATGTCTCGTATCTCGTATGACCATTGACTCAGTCTTAGTCCGTTTTACGAGCTTCCTACCAATCGATGTGTCTCGTCGAATTGACGACGACAGACGTGCTTTGTCTTATTTCAACGAAATTAGAGAGCCATGGTTTGTGCCATTAGCTGTCAGCACTGTGAAGAGCGTGATGTACACCGGCTGACGCCGGTTGGGTCTGTAACATCCCGCAGGCAAATTTAAAAAAATGCATTTACCTTTCTCACCAGCTTATCACCAGCTTACCATATTCCGCGACCGACGGCGCACCCGAGCGTACGCCCACTGACACAGGGCAGCCTATCGCATCGTGCATTTCGTGCGCTTTCGCATACCGCTTCTTCTGTGGACATTGAGATTGTGTCAACGCGTGATTGCCGAAGCACAGTGTCTGACATTACTCACCTCGAGAGCGTCGTTCAGCCCGTGCATCCTCTGCCTCTCTCTCTCGTTGCTTTCAAGCCTTCGTAAGTTGCGATCACGCGCCGAGAGGGCTGGTTTCTTCCGCCGGCCCGGCCCGCGGCGCAATGACGTCACTCCCGCACGCGCTGTGACGTCATCGCTCGTTGACGACGAGTCTGAGGCGGTTACGTCACGGCTCTCCGCTGAGAGTCGCTGTCGTTTGCACGCCCTGAAACGGAAACGGCATGGGGAAGGCGGCACGAGATTGATGGACCCACCAGTAGCTCCGTGGTGAAAGGGGAATGTGATGTAATTTCGTTTGACCCAGCACAATGACACTATCACAGCAGCGACCTTAAAACGGTCGTTACAAATGCACCTAAGCTGGTAGCAGCCTCCTCACTCGAATTTTCTCGGCTACATTGGGTGCTGAATCAGCGAGGAATCATGCCACCACCCGTCCGTAAGCTGACGAGATCGGAGAAACTGTCGAAACTGGCAATATTAGAGAGGAGCAATAATGTTACAGTCAACAATAATGTTACCTGCAATACAGCAATAATGTTACCTGTCAACAGCAAATAGCGAGCGCCTAAAGTGACTCGATCCCGCCCCTCCACGGGTGGGTGGATCGGGAGGCAGGCGCTCTAACCAGCTGAGCCATTCCCAGATATTGGCATTTGATGTTCGCGAGGAAGCGCCTTTGACGCAGGACTGGAGCCCCGTGGAGCGTGCTTGAAACATGCGGCGCCCATGGGCCCGCAGGGAGACTCGGCGTGTGTTTGCGGCAGGAACATAAAGCGTTGTTCGTTATCGCTCATTTTTCCCATTTCAGGAGAGCTTTTTAGTTCGCACTCAAACGTCACTCATATTCAATACCACTTCCATGTTCATGGAGCAATGCATTTTCAAACTAGCTGGGATGCTCGACGATTCCTGGATAATGAAGACGGATATACTATAACATAAGCATTTGAGACATTTGTATTCGATTTCATGATCGAAACTTGGTGTGACCTATGTCGTGGGCTTTCGTACCTGGGGTCGTATCTCTTACAAGGATGCACTGCAACGGAATTGGCGGCCGTGGTTTACTTACAGGAGCAGTCGAGTTCACAAAATCGTAAAAATACATCATCAGCCTTAAAAACCAAGGGGAAACGGTAGCACATTATCAGCAGAAGCTCCATACCAACGTCAGATTTCCCACAAAGCGTCTCTGAAATGAAACAAGCAGACCTGTCCCACCACATCCTTGTCCGACCAGCTCACCAACGGGGTCACGTGCCCCTGCGAGGTACATTGTTACTGGCTGCTACCCGGCTCTGGGCGAAGTGTCCTGCTGTTTTGTCACTGCTTAGCTGCACCCATGTTGATGCAGATCGCTTTCCAATGCTTTATTCGTCACTTACCACTCGTCACGCTGTAAGTTATGAATCGTCATGGATAAACAGCCACGTAGGAGCCTTTGTTTGAAGCAATCTCTCGCTGCGTGTTTGTAAGCTTTACTGGCTGTGATATTCAGTTCTTCCCTCTCCGTCCGTCTTCTTGCAACTGACAGATATGCAATCGATTAGCAATTTTTCGCTGCTCCGATAAAATAAAGCGGCGCGTAGTCAGCCGTCACCAGTGCTGTCCCGTGAGGCAGGACTGCTCGTGCCGCGACGTGCACGGTGGTCCGATTCGGACCGACGTGCGGTGTCGACCTCTCCCTCAGCAAGATAGTTCAGAAAATATCAGCTTTTGGGGGCCTAAAATCAACGATGCTCGAGTGATTGCCAGCCAAGCGACAGATTTGCCATGCATTATATACAATACCTGGGAAGAGATGGCATGTTGTGTGCAGCCAGTTTGTCGCGTCATGTCCAACAGAAAGGAAAGCTACCGTGAAACGTACTATTTTATACGGAATACACATGCGATATACTACAATACTGAGCCTCTTGAATATAGTTCAGGCCTTTCCGGGACCTCACAACCACCATCCAATATTGCAAGGAGCCGACCATGCACCCGGTGGCGCCTCGCTTGCCGAGTTCGGTGTCGCGCCGTCCGACCGACGGTGACGGGGTCGGGTCACGACGGGGAGCCGACCCGAGCCAGTCTCCCGCAGGCAGAGCGGCAATCTCACTCAGCCGACCACCGACAACAGAGGCAAAACACGCCCCGGTCTCTCTCTCTCTCTCTCTCTATCTCTCTATCTCTCTCTCTCTCTCTCTCTCTCTCTCTCTCTCTCTCTCTCTCTCTCTCTCTCTCTCTCCCCCTCTCTCTCTTGTTCTCTCTTCCTCTCTAACCCTTTCCCCCTCCCTCTTTCTCTCTCCCTCTCTCTCTCTTCCTCTCTATCCCTCTCTCTCTCTCATTCTTCCCCTTCCTTCTTATCCTCCTCTTTCTTTTGTTTTTCCTCTTCCTGTTACTCGTCCTCTTTTTCGTGATGTCGAATATTTTAATGTTTAGGTAAGACTTTTACCTATTTGTATACAGCTACGCATGTCTATACCATTCCCATTGTGCAGTCACTTTGCAGCAAGATGTGGCGCACAAGTGTGTGATCGTGTGATTACCCATATAACCGTTTGCTTTACCAAAAGCCAGCCTTCCACCACGCTGATTATGAACGCCTTTAGTATAATTGACACACTTAGCCTTTCGAATTGAACCAAATGTTCCTTCTTGGCTGATCTCAGCTCAAAGTGAGACCATCTCTAGCACCTGCCTCTGTCGCTAAATCAGCAGAAAATTGAGCGCTTAATGACACGACCGGCTGCCTTTGATATCCTCCTTAGTCGTGCCTATATAGTCTGGCAGTTCAGCAACCCCATGGCTTCACTGCTGTGCCCTGGGAAATCTGGTATTGCCGGCTTTCGATAGCCTGGTATTGCAAATTATGATAGCGATTTCACCCAGATTTAAACGGCTCTGGCTGGGATTCTGGACAACTTATGTGCTGTGAAGCTATTTGCCTATTGGATGCATCTTTTGGTTTTGTCAGCGTGACAATTTGGATAACACGTGCGAATACATCCCAGGGAGATGTGCTGCGTCAATGCGCTTATCTTTTGCGTGGAGGGAAGACGATATGCAGTAAGAAAATGAGATTGTTGGATTCACATGTCAACCAACCATACAGACTCACAAAGGACGTGCATCTATTTAAGTAAATCCTGACATATCCCCGAATGCCCTGAACGAGCGATGAGTATTATGCATGTTACCGTGTTTGCGTTGGTTGGAATATTGCGACTCGTTGGCTAAATTCCTGTCATAGAATTGATGGGCTTGTGATTGGCAGAAATAGATATTTGAGAGCGTTTAGAAGCAAAAGGGAGCATTGGCTTTTGGAACAGGATATAAGTGTTACATGTTAACTGATTATTCGTTGAAACCATGTCTGGCGTAAAAAAACACGTCAGTGTTTAAAACGCTTAGTGTTTAAAAAAGAAACAGAGGTACAAGGTGGAATCGCCTCCTGAAAAATATAAGGAGTCCGACGTATAGGTGCCACACAGCAGCCTGCTTGAAGCTGACCGCGGGCATGCGTTGGGTTTGTTACGCGACAAGACGTGACGAAATATGCGTGCGTGCGTGCGTGCGTGCGTGCGTGCGTGCTGCGTGCGTGCGTGCGTGTGCGTGCGTGCAGTGAGTGCGTGATGAGTGAGGGAGTGCGTGAGTGAGTGCGTGAGTGCGTATGTGTGTGTGTGTGCGTGTGGTGTGTGTGTGGTGCGTTGTGTGTTGTGTGGTGCGTGCGTGTGTGTGTGCGTGCGTGGTGGGTGTGTGGTGTGTGGTGGGTGTGTGGGTGTGGGGTGTGTGGGGTGTTGTGTGTGTGTGTGTGTGTGTGTGTGTGTGTGTCTGTGTGGTGTGGTGTGTGTGTGTGTGTGTGTGTGTGTGTGTGTGTGTGTGTGTGTGTGTGTGGTGTGTGTGTGTGTGTGTGTGTGTGTGTGTGTGTGTGTGTGTGTGTGTGTGTGTGTGTGTGTGTGTGTGTGTGTTTGCCATGTAGCATATTCGCCTTGTGTCACGTGCTGGGTTTCATTTTTATAATTCCTATGACCTCATTTTGACACAGTAGAGCAACGAGGAAAACACATTTGAAGGAGAAATGTCAGATAACGAGACATGATCTGAATTTACAGAACATCTGCATTTGGAAACCGAGCAACGTGTATGTATACACAGATTGGTGTTAATGTGTGTTGTCTTTATGTATGAGATGCGTTAGCGCATGTTCGTCACCTTGATGCTCCATCAGGAGAATAGAAACAGAGGAATGTGATCAGCTTTAGGCTAACCAGCATCTCATGCGCAGCTTACTAGTTCCGTGCAAAAGAACGGCACAACATGCTGGAGTGGCCATCAAAAGGCTTAAGAACAGCAAAGCATCCTTGTTCATGCGAGGATAGAAAATAAATATTCACTCCTCGTAGCCACATTCAAGGGAATGTTATACGCTTGACGATATTGAAGCAAAAATAAGGTATGATGAAACAAGTTCACTTACTATTCACTAACTATTGCTATACTTTTAAGTAGAAAATCATCCTCTAGACAATACAGTTCCTCTATTTAGTGAATACGCTTGTCATTACGTCATTTTTGATGGTGTCATCGTAGTTTGCACAGCAATGATTGAGGGCCAATTGACGGCCGTTATATCTGAAACTGGTACCTACGAACGCCAGATATCAATGGCTCAGCAATTTTATTTTTCTTGACCTTGATCGCCGTATTACCAATGGAATGGCAGGATTTAAATGGCGTTGTTAGCGCGTCATGGATTCCTGGGCAATCTTGAAGTAGTCTGTGCCAAATAGTCCACACATCTTTGTCGGTGTGTATAGTTTAAAAAAAACTTGAGGGTTAAGGTCTGAAAGACAGGTCTGTGAATTGCACCGTATGATCTTAAGAACGGCTGTTTCAGTTCAAAGCTCTACACTTATGTGGAACACTCCATTCAAAGTATCCCAAAAGTGTTACAGAGGCATACAATTAGTGTGACCAGAGTCCTCTGGTATGTAGCCAGCTTACCTGGCCTCTGTGTTTGCCCAACCTTTCTCGGCTGGGTGTTTTGCTTCCTGCTTGTTGTCGTCTGGTGCGGGATCCAGCTGCAGCTGGGGCAATAGCGACCTCATGGTCACCAGGTCGTCACCAGACCGTGAAGTACGACGCAACGCAGCTGTCTGAAACATCCCAAACGTGACCGGTCATTTCATGTTTATTGCTAGCAACACACGACCATTGCTACCGATATGCAATCCACCAGCAGGAGGTAAATTTTATATCGAACATGTTTCATTTAAAAGCAAATATTAGATTCTTCACCGCAGCCCATCAACTAACTTCACAGGAACTTCAACGTTTTTCGCGTGTAATCCTTGCGCGAGCATCTTTAAGTGCTCCTGGCATACTGAACGTAAATTGTGTTTTCATTTGCTGGTAAAATGCCTAGGAGCCAGACGTACGTCTCAACGGCATAAAGCCACATCAATGTAAAATGTCCAGACATTCGGCTCGCGCTCGGTGGTTTGACGATTCACATGTTCGCCATGTTTGACGTTTGGCATGCTTGACGTTTGACATGCTTGACATTGGACATGTTCGATGTTTGACATGTTCGTTAATTGAGTGTTTGACCTTTAACATATTTGCGCTCGAAATGCTTGACGTTCGACATGTTGAACGTTTGACATGTTTGACTGACACGTTTCGCGTATGACACCCTTGGCGTTTGACGTTTAACGTTCTTGACGTTTGACTTGTTCACATGCTTGATGTTTGACCTGTTTGACATTGGACATGCCTGATGTGTGACGTTTTTGACTCGTTTGACGTGTGACATGCTCGGTTCATAATGGTGGGTGCGCGGGCGCCGCCGATATGGCGCTCTGTCGTTACCACGAAGTTATGTTGTAAAATCACGTCACATGGAAGGACTATTCGCGGCAAACATAACCTGTTTTACTTTGAAAAGTTCAGCAGCGTATCAAAAACATGAATATTTGCACCGAATAGGACTTTTGAGCATTCTTGTTTTCGTTACAAGGAAAATCCATAACTGCAACACCGGTCCAAAAATATACCTTCTTGTATGATATTCAATATGCATGAACTGCATTAACAATCCCGCGTTATTCATTTCAGAATACATCCATTCATGACAGGACTACTTCAAGCATCATGAAATCCATGATAATCAGTGCAATATGAGCTACCGGTTGTTCCATCCATAAACAAAGCACGGCTGACTCCGGGACTAGAGCCACAGCATAGCAGCCTCATGTACAGAACTGGAGTGGTGTGACTAGATCGTCCACGCCGTTAGGTCGGCGACCGCCGGGCATTCAGATATGGAACAATAAAGCATTGCAAGCACCACCAGGCGTTCAGTTTTCCACTCCGCGCTGCAAGACTTAAACTAAACGGCAGCCCAAAGCAATGTAACGCAAGGGGAAGAGCCAACACACGTCCAAAGGTCTCAGCAGATACCCAGTCCTGACGGGGCGACTGGGTGCCGGGCAGGACATGCTTCCACACGTGCGTCCGGACATAGAGACGGATGACCCGAAGCCAGAGCCGCGCTGATGGATGTAACTTTGGAGGTGGGCGTGTAATGCATGCCAAACGGCCGCCGGCCCAGCACTGCCCGCGGGCACAGCCGCTGCGACGGACCTCCTCTATGAATGCGCGATGCGATGTGACCGGTCATGATGAGATACACAATGAATTTGACTGGAGGCTATTTGGTGCTGGTTAGAGAAGGTCAGCGCGTTCAGTTGCTGGTTAACCGTCTCCAATGCACTGTTCAAGAACTCGATTCAGGAATGCGGTGAATTTAAGATGGCTGTGCAGAGCCGCTTTGTTCTTAAAATGCAAGAGTTTGGCTATTCTATTTCTAGAACAGAGAGAGGGCGTTGCTAATCGCTCCTACATACATCAGTCGAATTGCAAAATGTCAGAGAAGAACGGAAGCCAAATTGTGGAAGTTCAGTAGGCCGTTGATTTATAAAGCCAGCAGCTATATTGGGCCGGCCCTGCAGAACGGGATGCCGAAAAGTGGCTGATGTTAGTCGGTATGGAAGCTGTGACCAACTCATAAATTACGTTATGCGTTCTGTTTGAAAGCGTGGCAATTAAGGCGTTGATGTGCATCAACAAAACGGGTAACCAATGCTTGTTCGGACTCAAAAGTACAATACCTGAACGTTGCCAGTGATATAGGCCAGCAAAGGAAATGACTATACTTGTGTTCACTGGCTTTTATCGGCTGTGCGAGCTTACCAAGACTGAAATAGTCGACCTAAATTACTCTCGAACAACTGGTTAAGTTCCCTGCCCCATGGACTGTGGGTGATGCTGCACAACATGGTTAAAAGTGTCATGCACGATGCTCGAATGGGAACCCACCCCGCTGAAATGGAAACTGCAAAACAGCTTTCTCCCCTCACGGAATCTCTGGGCAGAGATAGGTTCAACGTCTCAGAGGTCGAGAAGAGCGAATATGGATCTGGGGAACGGTCTGAACTGAACTGGTGTTCTTTACTGGGAGATGTAACGAAACGAATGCATCGTGCATCGTAAACAACATCGGAGGAACCCAAATTGTTCTTTTATGGGAAAGCAGAGGGTTTTCCAGCACTTATTGACTGGTTATGGCCCCGCTAAGAGCAAATAATGTATTAAACACGCACACACCGATACACCCACACCCACACCCACACCCACATATATATATATATATATATATATATATATATATATATATATATATATATATATAGATAGATATAGATATAGAGAGAGAGAGAGATACACACACACACACACACATATATATATATATATATATATATATATATATATATATATATATATATACATATTTATAATAGTATCAAATGGTGTCATCTTGACGCCATCAATAGAGATAATATTCAGTACTATTTGATGGCATAACGCTTTGATATCATAAATGACATAAACTAATTTCCACTTTTCTTGCCGAACGCAGAGTTTTCTCTTTTGGCACGCTATCACCTTTGGAATGTAACGGTGGTTCTCATAATCAAAAAGCATACATTTGTTAGCCATTCAGATTTGATTTCGATATTTGATGATGATGATTTTTCAAGGCAAAAAGAGACTTTAATTCAGGACTACGACCAACTTACGCAACTTGGGTGTATTTGCGAGGAGGATTATACAAATAGATAAGACAGTAGCAATAGCATTATTCCTCGAAGGAAAAATGGAGATAAAGGCCTTTTATCGAAACCGGTTGTAGAAGTAAATGCTCATGAATGAAGTAAATGTTTGCTTGCTATTCGATTTCGGCAAAAGCATGTTGCTAAAATATCAACGCATTTATACCTCCATTCTCCTGGTTTTTCTGCGAGGAATACGGCTATTGCTGCTGTCTTGCGACCAATTTCACTGACTTTTATTTGGGCATAAATATCAGATCAAGATGAAAACATAACCGTTTTAAAAGGGATATTCCATTGTAAAGATGTTTTTGACGATCATTTTGTACTTAGGGATTATTATGGCGCCGAAGGATTCCTTTTTATGCCATCATGAAGGCCAGGGGAAACAATGACCTAAAATGACTTATCAATATTTTGCTTTGAGGAGCTCATGGCTTACGGAATACTTAGCATCGACTTCAAATTCAAACCTAAAAATTACCTGGGAGGTTTTTAATCATTTTTGCTGTCAAAAGGTCATAAGAAATTCCTTGACCTAATATTATTTCCTGCGATTTTTTTCTTATAAAAGCATCTGGTCTGAAACTGACCGCGTGTGAAGGTGTGAGGGCACTTCGAATATCTCACTGGAGTTTGACCTCGATTGAACTAATTCGACTTGAAGCTCTCATCTTAGTAACATTAAATATTGAGTTCACAATAAGCGACACAAAAGAGTTCACGTACAGTGCTACCTTACATGGGACTTTGGTGCGTCTGGTTCTCTGAAGTTGTCATAGTCCCTATAGCTATAGCTATACCCCCATAGCTATAGCCCCCCACCCCCACCCCCATCCCCTCCGATCAGTCACATTCAGCTGCCAATCCGTGAGCGTGTTAAAGCCGCGTCCTGCGCCAAACCTAGCCCCGGTTGTAGCTCCAGTTCTGGTCTCAGGCCCATTGATCGTAGCGGTATTGACGGTTAGGTTTTCCCTTTATGTTTTAGTCCGCAGTTTTTTCCGTGTAGGGTCATTTGAAAATAAGACATTCAAGCTCATGCCCAAAGTGCGTTCTCACGCCAAACCAGCGCTTGCGAGCTCATGTTATTACATAGCTGTCAAGCGGTTTTTTCCTTACAGTACATAGTACTTAACCTGTACCCGGCCGATGGTTTGAGACAGACGTGCCTGTCGGGCGTGAGTTGGCTTCCCCTGGAAGTTGACTTCCAGCTTCCACATGCCGCTCACAAAGCAAATATACTGTTGTTAAGGTCTCGTCAAATCAGGAGGAATGCACACTCAAAGCTTGACCTTAGGTTAAATGTGAGGTCACCGAAGGTCACGAAAGGTCAAGCGCGGCCGCTGTGGTAGATGCACTTAAAACCTACGTTAGCACGTCATGACGAATATTGAGAGCACGGAAATAAGCGCTAAGGCTGCGGGAAATTAATTTCGACCATTTCCTGTATGGCCTATTCTTAGGCTATTCTTAGGCTGGCCTAAAAGTCATATGAGGTCGCCTTAGGTCAATTTTGTAACTCAGCCAAAGGAAAAAAATGACACAAATGCAAACCGGTTGTATGTGACCAGCACAATGCTTGTTCATGGTCAAAAGTAGTGTATTATTCATTTACAGTTACTTAAGATCGCATAGCTGTTGTATACATTTTGCATAGCCCTTTCGACGCTTGGTAATGCACTTGTTGCAAACTGAAAACAGGCGTTTTGGTACATATATAAGGCGTAATCAGCTTTTCAAGTACACTAAGGAGATGGTTACATACGTTTTATCACACGTTCATCTAGCTTCTTCGCTACTGGCTTTGATCATTGACCTTGGATGCCTCTGATATGACTTTTTGTGTCTTCACATCGCCTATGGTGACCTTCTCATGCATCAGAATGATGTAACAACATGCTTTTAGTAGAGCATTCCATTTCGGCGTCCAAGATAACCGATTGAAACTGACTCTTTTGAAATCAGCATGTGTTTTGCAGAGGGTACCCATAGAGATAGGTCATGGCTCGGGCCAAGGTCATATCTTCTGTGGTTGTATGATGGTTTTGCATACGAGTTGTTACTCTTTTCCTCACATACAAGCACCAAAACTGCAAAAAATACCTTAAAATTTGCATTATTGACGAAAAATAGCAAAACTGACCCAATTTCAGACCCCTGACCTCGCCTGTTTAAAAAATCTGAAATAGGGAAATACTAGGCTTTATCATGCTCTAAGATTATGGCAAGTTTGAACAATGGTAAATGGCCCACAAAAGTTATGTGTGGTCGTTTTTTTTTGGAGGTTGACGCCTTGAAGCTGACCTAGGTCACCGATCTTGGTAGGTCAAAACTTACAATTTTCAGAAAGGATGCCACCTTTGATGTACAGTTACGGAAAATTTTATCTTGCTGCAAGCGTTATTTTTTTCCTTGTGCTCAAAAACCGTAGGGGCAAGTCAATTTCCCTCGGCCGGGTGCGGGTTAAGCACTGACGGAAAAGTAGGAAATACCCATTTTGTTTGTTTGTTTAACAAGCTTGATGCATGCTTTTAAAAACTGTCACAATGTTTGCTGCAAGTTCTTTCCTTCGATGGAAATAGTAAGTTAAGGGACGATGGTGCCTGCAACGACCACCAAGCCGTTGAGGCGCTCCGACTGAAATGCCTCCCTAAATCATGCCAGTAATATCGTTTCATTGCTCTCAGCTCCGGAACCCAGCGTACAACGAACGCTAAATGGCCTATGCAATGTTGATATTACCATGCACAGTCATGATATATTCCTTTAAAAAACCGATGCTGGTATCTTTCAAGTCCACCTTTTATCCATGCATTGAATTCGCATGGCATCTGTTTAATTACGGAAGAGCTTTTTAGGAGTATCCCAGTTGGTTGGGGATGCGCTGCTGTACGACATGCAGGTGGAGAGCCGCGTCCCTACATTGAGGAAGGGCACACATATCAGTGTATGCATTGCTTTGGTCTGACACTTTTGCACATAAAATACCACTGGTAAACAATGGTTTTGACTTGGAGTGGTAACTTTTGTAAAATAACGTCCATTAGATATGTCACAAAGCGACGTGACTAAATCTGATATAATCTATGTGATGTTCCAACTTTATACACATCCTGATCCAAGCAGCTACCAGCCATTCTTAAAGTATGTGACTTCATTTGTGAAAGAAGGTTTAAGCGACTGCTCGTAAAGGTACGAGTCACCCGGTTCGCTCCAGGACAGCAAACGCAGCCTTTTTCATCGAGACTTTAACAGATCTTGGCCTTAAGTCTTGCTGCCGGCGAATACCGGTCGCTGCGCGTTCGAGGTAAACACTGGAGTTTCTCGGATACAACGGAAAACAGCCACACAAAGAGGCAGTAGCCGCTCCAGCTCCTCAGCTGATCAGCTTCGGATGCCGATCGATATGCGGCAGCCAGGTAGGGTCACGTCCCCATCACGTGCTGGTGTGTGGCAGGCAGGTAGGGTCGCGTCCCCATCACGTGCTGGTGTGTAGCAGGCAGGTGGGGTCACGTCCCCATCACGTGCTGGTGTGTGGCAGGCAGGTAGGGTCACGTCCCCATCACGTGCTGGTGTGTGGCAGGCAGGTAGGGTCGCGTCCCCATCACGTGCTGGTGTGTAGCAGGCAGGTGGGGTCACGTCCCCATCACGTACTGGTGTATGGCAGGCAGGTCAGGGTCACCCGTCTTTCAATAATGGTCGGAACCATTTGACAGACAAATCCCGACAATCTAACAATGTATTATTAAGTGACTACGGAATGGAGAAGGCATTTTTGTAGGGATGTGAGATCTTGGTTGGGAGGCTACCTGACTTTCACGAGGGAGTCCCGGGTTCGACCCTCGGCGGACGCTTGGTCCTTCCGAGCGTATGCGTGACCACCGCTGTCGATGGCGCCCCGCAAGGGGTTCGGTTCAAGCATGCACACCGTAACCTCTCAACAATAGCAAATAGTTTCGCAAGGTAAATCACATTTCCGAGTAGCTGTTAAGGGCAACGAGACTTCGTATACGCAAACTTCATCAGTGTGTTGAAGTGGAGCGACCCTTCCCGCACCCGTCCTATCCATTCCAGCCTGGGAGCCCCGCCGTACCTCGACACCCAAGAAAGCCGGTGTGCCTCGGCACCTGGGAGCCCCGCCGTACCCCGACACCTAAGAAAGCCGGTGTACCTCGGCACCTGGGAGACCCATCGTACCTCGACACCTAAGAGACCCCGTGTACCTCGGCACCTGGGAGCCCCGCCGTACCTCGGCACCTGAGAGAGCCGGCGTACCTCAGGCAGGCGAGTACTGACTGTCACACTGGTCAGAGATGGCTCGCCTTCGATTGTTGCCCACGTAGAACGAATGAACGACCCGCGCCTGCCCCCTCCCCCTCCCCAGCACTCAAGACCGGACGTGCGAGGAAAGGTGACACGTCGTTGGCGGCAGCGACCACCGGCCTCCTGGTACTTTCCTTTGGCACGGGCGGGCCAAGGAGCCAGCTAGGTCACCGGAAACTGCTTTTGAATGAGGCTTTGGGCGAAAATTGTTTTAATGGCGTATGACCGCCTCCCTTAAAACAGACATTCGCTGGGATAGTCGAGTTAGCCTCTGTTTCGTCAGGCCTCGCTCCGCCGCTGCGCTCGGCCCTGGAGAGGCCACTCCAGCCTGTCTCAGCGAGGACTCGCTCCGAGCCTCCAGCGGCCACCGCCGTGGCGCTGACACAGCCAGAAAACGATTCCCGAGTCCGGGGTCACACTACACCCGCACGTGACGAAGGCGCCCCGGGCTTTGGCGGTCCATTTGGAAGGCTGCGGCTGCCGGTGCCGCCCCAGTTCCCAGCTCTATCACCGCGGGGTCGAATGTCCATCGCGTGGGCTATCGCAGGGTTCAGTGACCCCGTCTGCGGTCGGAGGCGTTGTGATTTCATGATGTGTACAGTGAATTATGTTGGAGATACACAATGTGCTTCGGCGTACAGCTAACACTTTTTTACTTCAAGTTGTAGCATGTATGCGTCTCATTATTCCTCTTCTCACTCCATCACTGGTTTTTCCATTCCTGCTTCCTGGGAACGGGCAGCATCTACAGAATCTTCACTTCTGCCAAACACCACCCAGGCAGGCTGCACTTCTCTGAATATCCCCGCCCCTCGCAGCTCCTCTGCGGCCGCCCCCTCTGAATATTCCCGCCCCTCGCAGCTCCTCTGCGGCCGCCCCCTCTGAATATCCCCGCCCCTCGCAGCTCCTCTGCGGCCGCCCCCTCTGTTTGTCGCAGACGCGTCCTCACGCGTGCCAGACAGGCTCGTGGTGGTCGGGTCCACTCGCCGCTATAAATAGTCTTCTGTAATTGCCGGCACCCTCGGGCAATTGCGCCTCTGATTCGTCGCTCTGACGTCACAGCTTTGGCGGTCGGTGGCGCGACTGAGCTGGCCGGTAAAGTCAGCACCGGCTCGCCGCGCCCAGACCGTGGCGGCCGTGTCCGCGGAGGCCGATGTCGGGGCATGACATGATGTGACGTCACGTCATGTCACGATGTTATGTCATGCCAAGATGTCATGTTATGTCACAATGTCATGTCATGTCACGATGTCATTCCATGTTATGATACCATGCCATGTCACGGTGTCATCACGTCGCGTCCTGGTGTCATGCCGTGATGTCATGTCATTATGCCATGCTGTATCACGGTGTCGTGGTGGCATGTCATGTCGCGACAGCATAATGCTATGTCATAACGTCATGTCATGTAACAATGATATGTGGCATGACTTTTTATGTGTTACTGTATTGTTCTGGTCGTGCCATTCCTGTTGAAGATGACATGGGCTTTAAAGGAAAACCCATTCGGAGTGTCGGTCGTTTTTAAAGTTATGGTGTGATGAAATAGCCACCGATGCAGCGGCAGCTGAGCGTTTTCGCTACCGGCATACGAGAACTGTTTTTCCCGGCGAGGAGGCAAAGCGGTGGACGGCAACCAAAAAAAAACCGCGTCTACATGACATATTAGAAAAGTTGCCAGGTTGTACGAAACTTCTGCAAACTAAGCACGCACTAGTATAGGTACGACGAGGTAACTTACTATAATACGGATGCAAAAATGTTCAGGCAGTCGTTCTCGCCTGGTGTGTTATTATTTACACTCGTGTTAAAATTAACCGACAGCGAAGGAGAGTGCATACTAGCACGCGACACCAGGACGATGATTCAAATAATAACCCCATCTATAATGCGTGATGGCTCATTTCTAGAAGACACGCCTTGCATTGGAGCCAGGTTTAACATGTTTTTCAATGCCTGTTAAGCTTTCGGACGGTTCAGAATAGATATTTTTGCAGGTCTATACAAATCAAAGAAGAACGAGACGAGAACGCTCTGGTGGTAAAGATATGTTGTGTTCAAAAACGAGCCTTTCAACTCTTTTCATTAGCCTTAAACGGCTTGCATATGCATTTTATAAATGAAGAGATATTTTGATAGGAAGATTCCGTTCCGCCGTTTACCTGTTCTGGCAAGCAGTCAAGCTGCCATATTTGTCATTCACTGGTGCCCTGGAGCGTGGGACGCCATACACTGTTAGCCGGTAGCGTCTTTTTACGTATCCTCGTAGTTCTTAGGCTTTGCGCGCGCGGCGTTTATGTGTTGGAGTGACAGGGTTTCCGTCTTTGGCGCCAGCCTGGCAACACCTCAGATTTCTTATTTAAAGAGGGCTTATGTCAGTTAAAGATAGCTTGGCTGACGGCTGGTGGAGTGACTGTCAGCCGAGGACGTCCTTACGGGCAGGTCCTCAGCCTCCGTTGCCCCGAGCTACGCCGTTCCTGTGTCTTCCCGGTTCACCAGAGCCCGTGGCGTGGTTCGCCTCCCTCCTGGCATGGTTCTCAGCGTAAGCGTCATCGGAATTTGCGGTACGCTATTGTTGTGCTTTTAAAGAAATCAGCAAGGCACTTAGGAGTGGTAAATGCATTCAGTAAATTATATTTAAACCGACGAATGATCAGTAAATGACTACTAATTCATTCTATCTTTTCACATTTGGATGCGACGTTGGATTGCATATTTTCTGCATACACATGGAGATGGCAAGGACATAGCTTTTTCATTGGTTTTACGATTTCTTCATTGGTTTTAGTTGTTTTCCTTACGTGTGATGTATTATATTTTTCATGGGCGACGGCAGTGGCCACAGTTACATGAAGCCTGAAGGACATACTCGGTATGCTGAAAAATGGCGAACGTTCACAGGACGTACCCATTACGTTTCGTTAGCATACATGGCTCATACGCTGGATGCTCTTGTCGTAGATCCATGGAGAGGCTTATGAACGGTGAAAGATGATGTAAATAGAGACACACATACACAGGATAAGTACAAAAAAAAACAACATATGCCCGCCCATGATAGCGAGGTGGAGGGTCGAGTTACCGTAAATGATGAGTGCGGGGCGTGCGTCCGGACACAGCAGTGGCATGACCACATCATGCTCGCTGGTCAGAACACATCATGCTGGCTGCCTACACGCGCGTGAGGCACAGCCCAGGGCGACGTCCCCCGGCGCCGGACATATCTGCCCGGTCCAGTTATGGGCAGCTAATGATACGCTTGTTATTGTCGGGCTGCGAGCCGCCGCCAGCTGACTGGGCGGATAGAGCGCGACTGACTGCTGGGCTCACGTGATCGCCTGCAGAGTCGTGGGTGATCGGATTCGGAGGGGCATGCGCACGAGAGCGCGGCCGCCCGGCGCCGCAAGTGTAAAAACTGGGTCTGGAGGGAAGTCATGTCACAGCCATGGCTATCTCAGAACGGCCAGGCAGTCTCAAGCGGCCAGCGGACGCTGCAGTAGTGTCAGATTGCGCTTTTCGCCATTTTCCCCCTGTTTTCAAATGTAAGCGAAATGCCACGTGACACAAATTTGCTTTGCAGTGTAGGTCCGTTTCAGCCAAGAGAGTGCTCTTAAACTGCCAAAAATCATTGCAGGTTGTCTGAAAAATGGGCACCTATACCAAATCCTCAGCCAAGGGTACCAAGCCACAGGTATTCAACACCATCTCCGAAACGAGAATAGCTGTGGAGACAACTGCTGTGCGTTATCTTAGAAGTGCACCGAAAGCCGAGGGGAATGTCACCAGTGCACCGAAAGCCGAGGGGAATGTCACCAGTGCACCGAAAGCCGAGGGGAATGTCACCAGCGCACCGAAAGCCGAGGGGAATGTCACCATGGGGTACTAAATGACTTCCTGTGATCCAGATTCACGCAGTGCGTCGCCAGAATTACTTAGTAATTACTTTGACTCTTGGTGCCGAAGTTTTCCTGAGCTCAGACGAGACAGACGAGAAAATTCCCAGCCTACTCTCGCAGCCATATACGCTGAAAGGAGCTGCAAAGTGCTCCCCGATTTCGATGACAGTATTAACATTGAGAGCGGTTGAATTGTGAGCTACGTCTATGAGCTTAGTCGTGATTGCCCTAGCGCATGATCCCCGTAAAACAAGGACCTTAACAAGCAGCCAGGGCTCAGCTGTACCATTGGCAGAATACTTGCCAGCGCTCATTTCACGAACTGGTGTATTTTCAGGGCTCAGTGTACCATTGGCAGAATACTTGCCTGCGCTCATTTCATGAACTGGTGTAATTCCAGGGCTCAGTGTACCATTGGCAGAATACTTGCCTGCGCTCATTTCACGAACTGGTGTAATTCTCTCCTTGTCCCACCGAGTTTTTTTTTATCCCCTCCGTTGAATTCACTGTAAGCTTTGACCAAAACGGGCTTGTTATCATCGTATCAGGTCCTTGACATGAAAATTACAGCAATCCGTATGAAAAGTCAGCCTTGGAGCCAACCCAGTAAGGTTGCTCCCTAAATTTGCCCCGTGAAGTCGCAACCTATGGAGTTACATGTAGCCATGAAAGTGGCGGCGGTTCGGCGTTTAGGCCTCGTCGGTATCTTGCGGATGCTGCGCACATGGTAGAGGCGTGGCAGAAGAGCTGTGCTGCAAAGCGCACGAAGTTGTTGTGTCGTGCGCGAACTCTCTAAATATGATCAAAGAAAAAACCGACTGCTCTTGAAGGTCCGAAAAACAACTGGAAGGGACTGCTCTAAAATTTCATTGGGTTTGGGACTGAGATAGCCATACTTAAGATCATGCCCTACAGTTCAGTTATGCCCTTTTTAAGGTTTGAAATTCTCTCGTTTCTGAGCTAGTCCACACGAACACGTGCAGACTATTTTGCAACGCCTTATTTGAAGTCCTTCAGAGTTGTCTGACACCCCAGAAACGTTACACGAGTTTTGCCTACATAGTGTTGGTTACGCTAGTTACCTCAGTGCTAGTTACGTCTGGTGATAACATTGGGTGGTGTCACTCTGGTACCGAAGCTTTATGTTTGTATATGTTACTGTCTTTAGCAGCGTGTTTCAAGATGTAGCATTTAATACGCAAGCATTTTGACGCTTTAACACAGTGGTGTGTTGCAAACATCATAAAACACACACATTGGAGAAAGCAAGGCGGACGAAATGCACTACTTTCATAGTGGTGAGCAGCGTCAAATAAGGTTTCTACCGCATGGCCGGCTACGTAAATTCCTAATTCCGAGCTGTGCAGAAGGATTTCGAGAAAGGTGGCATTGCTGATCAAATCGTATCAGTCTGTCATAAAAATAGGTGGCAAGGACAAAAAGGTGGGATACTCCCATTAAGGTCAAAATAAGTATGGCCATCGAGTTATTCGTGTCCAGGGCACGTCAACACGAAACGGCATAACAGCTGACGTTCAACCAGCTTAACGCAGAAATTATAGTCATGAACACGAACCACGTTTCGTGAACCCCGTTACAGAGTAAAGGCATTTGGACAATGCTACGAGTTACGACAGAAATGAAGCTGGGAATCGTAGTGCTTCAAAAGCCCCGTAACCGAGAATGTACATGTAAGTGAAAATATGTATCACGGACAAATGATGCGAACAGCACGAGAAATGATCAAGTCACGCGCATATAACAATAATCGTTTCAGTACACACGTATCCCTTAACAAGCCACTTGTCGGCGAGTTGAATCATTACAAGTGAGTCAGCCCGTTTGATACAGTAGCAATTCTGACACGACCAGTCTGGCAGCAGCTCGACGTGATGAAAACTTGTCAAACGTAATCGACGATGACGCAAACAAACGGTAACTTATTGAGGAGAACGTTTTATAACTAGTGAAATCGCGTTGTCAAGAGTGTATTTTGCGTAAATCCATACAAATATAAACACGAAGGATCTTTTCACCACACCTGATGCTTACCTCAATAATTTCAAACGTAGAATATTCACTTTGAAGAAAGGCCGTGAGGGCTCATTGTTACGATAGGTGGAGAGGTTATCCAGCCTTCATGGCACATCTCATTCCTCGGTGTGATCGTAGACTCCAGGGACAACATGTTTCTTGATAATAGCAAACAGATATAACTATTGACGGCCAATAATAATAATAGTATTAAACAAACACAGCTATTGACGGTTTATTGAATTGCTGTGTAAAGCCTTCCAGTCAGTATCATTGTCCGTAGTTCAAAACGCTATACGCTTTGATGGCCGTTGTCAAAGTTAAACTATGCTGCCAAAATATGTCAAAAATTTTGTGCTGAGTTGACGATCTTCAATACTCCAGGAGATACTGGTTAACGACTTCAAAGCGCTGAGCGGGGATTATACTGGCAGCACTCAATTTTCGCGCCCATTCTCTTGAGGGTGAGTGCAGCGCGGATTATTGAGTTTTGTGCTGAGCATTGAGTATCTTATGTTCTGTATTGAACACTGAGTTTCTTGCTTGCGTCATGCTTCTAAGGTTATCCCACGTTTTCGTGGGAGGAGCAAGCCATCAGAGTCGTGCAAAAATGTAATCGGATTATGACCGCGCTCTACCGACTTAGGCGGTATTTAACACACTTTCGTTAAATTAGTATTGAACCTTACGTTTGTTCGCACATATCAGGAGGTCTGTGCGCATGAATGGCCCAATCAAGAGCCAAGTGCAGGGGATTCAAATAATGATACATTGTTCCGCCATGATCGTTTCTGGTATAATTCGCAGCCAGCATATAACACTGACTGGGATTTCTAAGCTGACTGGATTGAAAGCCTGGCGAAAGAGAGAGACGTGCTGGAAGTTGTAAGGCGCTAATAAGATGCAAAGAATCACCATCGCTATCCAGTCTCTTTTCCAGTCACATTTCTCTGCTTCATCAGGGGACGCGCTCCTTTATGTCGATGTGCCTCGATCTGTTGAGGTGCCGACTGGTCGCCACGAAAGCGAGCCTTTCCTTATCGTGTGGCGTAAACTCTGATCTACCCGCCTCCGACCACGGCTCTGTCTTCATCTCCAAAGGTATCAAGATCTTGTATTTCAAGATGTCAATGTTACGACTGTGCGCCCCGGTTTTTAGCCCACACCGATTACCTGTGTAACCTTACTATCATATGGAAGTATGCGCATGTGTACACACACAAGTATGTACGTATGGGGCATTTGCCCGGCAGTGAGGATATCATTTACTTGCAATTTAAGTTAGGTTGGAGTTTTGTATGAGCACTCTGGGTTTGACACATTATTGTTGTGTCGAATTAGCACCGCTGTCCGATCTATTGTTTGACTGCATGTGTTCATGGGATGTATTTTTGCTACCGAGTATCATATTTCGTAGTATAGGATTTTCTGGTATTTTTGGATAATGTGTTATAATGAGCCGACCCTGGCAAACGTTGTAAGGGCCCAAAGGCAAAAAGTCACCTCGTGGATGATCTTCGAGAAAAAAATTGCATCTTCAGTTACGGTGCTATTTTTAAGTTTGTTTATTCTCAGCGTAAAGTTCGTCACTAGCTAGTAGTTGTCCAAATTACTTTTTACTTATCACAAAAGGTGGTTTCTGATCGAGCCATGCCACCAGTTGCGCAACGTGACTGTTAGCTAATCGTCTTCTGTTGTTGTGACACTTGATGTCCAACAACCTGCAAAACATTAATGACACCGTAGCCATATTTTACTTGGTCATTAGCACAATATTGCCAGTAAGCTCATGGTATTCTCGTGATGTTTCTCTGGCGGCATACATGTGTAGGTTTCTCTCAAATAGGAAACGCAAAATGTGCGGCACAAGCTCGCGGTTGCCAACCTCGACAAAAAGAGTTTGAAGACTTTACAAGCGGCATGCCTGTGCACTACAGGAGATGATCTTAAAAATTCCAGCCTCATTTCGAAACCGCACGCAAATACGGAACAGTATTTTTTAAAGTAGCTGTTTGACGCGGTCGCTTTGAGCATGAAAAAGTGTAGAGCCGTAGCGTGTGCGCAGTCATTCGAACAAAGTCTCTAACAGCCCTCTTTTTATACATCTAGTGGATCATATCACTACGGGTGGTTGTTGAGAGTCTGACCTTGGAGGGCATCCAATGAACGGTAGCGACGAAACGCTCTCCGGGCCTCTAATAGTACATCTGGGAACGGAAGCATGCTATTTCGGCTCCTCCCACAGTTGAAGTTGAGGACGAAGTTCTCCTCAAACGCTGCAATGAGACGGCGCAAGTGGTCGAAGCCCTTTACGCCGGCTGTTATCGACATAACTGCAATATGTAGCAGGCGCGATCTTAGGGTCAGTAAGAACATTTTTTCGACATAAGCCCTTACAAGCAATCAAACAGCGGCCCAAGAGAGCACATGGCAACCCCATATTGCTGAGTACGTAGACTGCCATCAGGACTTGTGGACCGTGCATCGGCAGCCCATGCTCCAGAATGTTACAATGTTTCAATGACGGTAGGAGAAAGTTGCAGAAGAGGATAAGGAGCAAAGCAGCACTGCATGGATCCTGATATATCATATTTGAAATGATCTAAATCGTGGAATCCATCGAAACCTTTGCGTAAGCTGTCTGCGTTGATGGACACAAGTTAACAGTCAGGGTGTGTTGTTCGTGGGATTTCAATCAATTCATCAACAGTCAATGCAGTGCCGAGCTGGGATATATCGGCCCAGGGCCGTGTAAACCCTTCTGCTATTTTACACCTTGGTCTGGTTACTTGGGAAATGATCGGGAGCATCCACTTTAATGGATTCAATATTTCAATACCGGGGGATACTACCCCACCATTCTTAAAAGTGAACAACTTCCACAAGCGCATTGGTGGCGTCTTTCAAACAGTTGACGGCCCGAGATTAGAATGGCTGGCGACTGGTCTGCTCGGTGGACAAGAATTCGCGCATCATCCTTCAACCGTCTTCCCACATCTTTCAATTTTTAGTCACAATCTTGCTGGTGCTGAGGCTTCTTTTTTACGAATATCGTATCAGCTCATCACTAAGTTTTGCTTTTAGTTCTACTTTTTTGTCGTTTTCAAGGTCACGAATATACTGGTGCAGGAATTCGGATTCTAGCTTTCCGGTCAATCCTACCATTTTTGCTTTCATAATAGCTATCGACTATAAAATTCATCGGAGGTTGTTGTGCTTCAGTGAATTTTACTGATAAGAGTTTGACGTAGCGTTCTTTCGCTCAGGTAATTTTAAATCGCCACCATGTAATTTTGATAGCTTGTTGGCAGCTATAGTCACTTCTCCACATTGACATTTTTCAGCGTTTTCGTCAAGAGCTTTTAGAGTTCCAGCTCTTGTGTCATCAACTGCACTGATAACCAATTGCTATTACAAAACATGCGGCGGTTTTTTAAAGTTTCCACACATTTTTCAGTGATCTTCTACACTTTTGCAGGACACCTTACACTTTTCATTCCTCCTGCAGCTGGTTTCTGACAGTTTATCGCAATTTTGTCAGCAATGTCTTCTTCTTTGCTGTCGGTCGTGTAGGTGAAATTAGCATGTGATGCTTGCTAAAAGGAAGACCAAAATAGGTCAATCCGTTTGTTTCCTGCGCATTACCGTTTAGCTTTTATGCCCGAGTAAACAAAGCGTCACGATGTTTTGATCTATTTCCGAGTGGTCATGTCGCCTTATTCTCGGTGCCACCTCAGCCGCTCACTCGATTTATACGTAAGTAAGCACGGGTGTGCTTGGAGTATCTGCACTGAAGGATCCAAGGAAAGGACAGGCTGTGTCGGTCATCCAAGGGTAACTTAATTATGCAGCTCCGCCAAGATATGTCCAAAATGACTATATCTTAGTGAAAACGATAAGGTCTCGAGTTTTCCCCAAAACGTTATTACGGACTGAAATATACTGAAGGATCCAATATATGTTGAAATCGGTACGTAGGCGGTGCAGTTGCCGTGGAAATGACTGCTATAAAGATGCTTATTAGAAAACCTCAAGTTCCCTTTAACACGCGCCCGAGTGGCGGGCGAAATACCCTTCGCTCAGGTAGGGGGGGGAGGGGTCAATTTAAACCCCTCCCGAGATCTCAAGAACTAAGAAAGCTAGAGACACCAACTTTACAAGATATGTTGAACTGTACGTGAACTCACATAGGCCAAAGTTTGAGATTCCTAGGTTATCACCTTCGTGTCAAATGAGGCCAAACAAGGTCCAATTCAAGGTTGGTGTCCACAGTGCCCCCAGAACCAAATAACTGTTTCCAAGCAAAAGGTCACATACGCATCTACGATCAGTGACCTTTTTTCACCGTTTGAAGGTCATGGTGACCAAAATCAAACAGACTGCCCAGAGTTCAGACAGATAACTTGCATCAACGTTCCCACAAACGCGACATTCGTTTAAACAGGGCAATGCATTCTTTCTTGCGTATGTTATAAATGAAAACAAAGTACCCAGGCTCTAATATGCACGTTTTTGGACCAGAGCTTATGAAAAAAGTTTCACTTGAAACTGGCCTCAAATGCTGAACTTCGTAAGTTATTCTGTCACGCAAAGATGCTTTCCTATTTCGGCCTCACGAAACGAAGGAAAACGGGAAACCAAAGTGGCATGGAGATTTATAGCTCAGTGTTAAAGCTGGGGATGATTGCCACGCCAGGAATTAATGTGCATTCGATTTTATTATTTTCTAATTGTTTAAGACCGATTTTGAAAAGCTTGCTTCGCCAGGTTTTGTTGCAGCACTCGTTCAAATATTTCGTTACCAGCCGGGACACCTGGGAGCCCAAGATGGCACGTTACATCTCTAGCTCGTCGAGGGTGTCAAAAACGATGTTGTCGCAGACTTAAAGTGGTACAGTGTTGCGCATCAATCATTTTCTTGCTTTAAGTGGGTTATTGAGGCGTTGTTTATCAAGCACGCTTAACATACATATTCTTGGATTCCATGCGTCATGAAATCACCTGGTTGAGGGGACCGAAATGGCATCCAGCTGAGCAGGCTCACAATGCTCTCAAGTCAGCTGGTGGTTAAAACCTAGGGACTTTTTAAACTTTCAAAGTATTTTCCTTCAGTATGAGCGGTCCCTTCAGCATTCATGAATATATTAAGAAGCACAAGTGGTATATAAGGCTGCAGCACTGGAGAATAAGTTGGAGAGCGTTTTAGCGCGGGTGTTCCTTGAGGACGGCTCAGGCACTTCTGACGCAGCTAATGCAATTTTGACAAATGACCTCACGCAATTCATGTGAGTTGGATGGCACGCACGAGAACGGTTGCAGCGATTGAACGTTTTTTCACAACCGTTCTCTGCTTGGAATGTCTGGACATGTAGGTGGCATGTTCTTGTTTGCCGGAAGCATAAATCGTATGCCAACCGATCGCATGTTTGGGCAAGGACAACTGGAGCTCTGTTTGGTTTGGAATAATAGCAATTTTTTGAATAATTTATATGCGTATATATATATATATGCATGCATACATATATGTATATATATATATATATACATATATATATATATATATATGTATATATATATATATATATATATAGGGGATGATATCAAATTTAAAAAGTCGGAGCTCAGCCTTCTGCCCACCAGTCCACCAGTCCTTTCCCACTTCTGTTTTGGAACACATGCATTTAGTTCTTGCTGTCCTGCCCAGAGGGTCATTAGAGTTCGATAGAACATTTTGCAGCCAAGGTGATATTGTATTTATAGCGTGAAGGTGTGTTTTTATTAACATGCTCATCATTTTGAGTTGAAGCACTCTATGTCATAGCCATGAGAGCGCATGTCAGCTAAATGGTATATGTTACCATTTCTAACAAGAGGCATTGCACTTGGCTCAAAATTTAATTGATTTAATAGAAGTTACAGTATCCAGGTGAACAAGGTCACACATATATATATATATATATATATATATATATATATATATATATATATATATATATATATATATATGTGGGGCAGAGCGACAACAATTGGACAGTGTTATGTCTGAGTTCTTATCATATATTTTTTACTGATAAAAGATATTTTCTTAGGTTGTGTAACTTAGTGGTGAACATTTCGTGAGACATTGAGTGTTCTGGGTACGGCAGACCAAGTTTGCATGGCTGTTAAGACGGGGTAAAGCTTAAAGACTAAAGACGTAAAGGCTTGGTGGAGGATTTTTGCCCATTTTGGGCAGATTTGATTTTGCTCCAGGTATCTTGTTGGAACATGTGCCACAGCTGGCACACTGGCTTGCGACTATATTTCCAAGTTAAGTAGGATGTATGATTTTGGCAAACATGAGCTTTAATCCAATATCTTCCGTATCATTCACATAATGTTTTTAATTTTTGCTAAATTTTGGCCAGATTTGGATGTGGCCGAGGTCCATTTTTACAAAAAAAAAATAGATTATCATGCCAATAATTTCATGCTCAGAACACCACCTGATATCACTTGCAAATTTTAGGGTATAAAATACGCTGCTTCCACTAAAATGCAACCGTTTAAAGCGTAAAACAAGCGTGACATTGCGAATATATATGCACTGCGTGAATATTCTGCTGACTTCAGTCTTCTCCCAGGCTTTGGCGGTAATGTATCGGTCTCCTTGACACATTTTTGCTGAGGCGATTTTGACACTCTTACCTCTACTGGAAGGACAACATAGCTTTTCTTTGGCAGGCTTGTCTGTCTCCTGTAATCCAAGGTTTAACCAGGTGAGGATGATGAAATAGTTCAGGAATCTATCCATCGTTGAAATGCAAGTGAGTTTATTAGTTTGGGATTTTTTCGGAAGATCGCAAGGTTGTGACAGATGCGAGACAAACGAAAGTACCCAAGCTTCCGTTTTGTCAACCGAATAGCATCCTTCACTCTTCAGTTCTCATCACCGCCGAGTTAATCAGTTGAAGAGAATCAGCGAGCCATGAGGCGAATGGCTGTGGGAGCGCATTTTCCGGGTCGTGCACATGCTGTGAAAGAACTTGATGTGAGTTTCTCGGGCGGACATAATCGCGGGATTGTTTATTGCCCCACAGGCATGGCTGCACTAGCATTGCCATTCTCCGTAGCTAAGCTGCTAGAGTGCCGGAGATTTGACAACTGCGCTGCAGAAATGTGAATTCGTTTTCAGGATTTGAAATTGCCCATGGTGGCTTGTCATCGAGCACCAATTGGCAACAACTGGTTGCGAGGGCCTGGGTGACACGAGGCAGCAATCATACGTCACATGACAAGGTCAAGGTCATCGGTATTATTTGGCTGACAGGGTAAAATCAACATGTCACACTGACCGATAATTAACCATTGGGTAGTTGCAGTTGCGCTAGTCCGAAACGGCGCTCAGCAACAACCCTAATGCCAAGGTGATATCTTCAAAACGTCCACTCAGACTCGTAGAAATAGGCATGGCATAAAATCGCTGGTATTGGATGCGTTGGGGAAGCAAACTAATAACTGGTATGCTATAGCATCCGTTTTAGTTGGAACCATAATGCAAGTTGTCTGTTACAAGCTAGTCAATGCTTCTGGAACACAGTCCTATTTCATTGTCGGAGAGAAAAGTGGTTTATGTTGTATCCGACTCGCCTGAATTATCCTGGGCAATGCTCGGATTTAAAGAAACCCCGAAGTAATATGCTTTATTAAGATTGTACAGCTCTTTTCCACTCGCGATACCAAAGTGTGAGCACAGTGGGGTTGTTTGATGATAGTGCAACTCTTCCGCTTGTTCTGGTTTGATGACCATGCTACTCTTCCGCTTGTTCTGGTTTGATGACCATGCTACTCTTCCGTTTCTTCTTCTTCTTTCAAGCCTCTTCCGCTTGTTCTTCCTCTTCCGAACCTCAAATCAAGTAATCGGCTGGACGCATCCACCCCGCTACTCATAGCTTTATCTTCCAAGCTCGGGCACTTACAAGGTGACTCCGTCAGCATCCAGTCAGCTACTTTGATCGCCATGCCGCTTGGTTCAGGCCCGGACCATAACGACGTTACGCATGTTGTCGGCCTAATATCTCCCAATCCACCTAATCTCCTTCGATGTCGTTGCATTCTTGGTGCGAACTAGCTGAGGATCATTCGCTTAAAGGTTCATTTTGGCGTCTGTATGCTTGCCTTTCCAGTCCAAACAGCGCTGAAAGAAGCAACATTTCCGCCGCATGGCATGTCGCACCCGCTTCAAAAACCACACAAGAAACTGCTAGCTTCCTGTGTCACCAGCGCCCCCCCCCCCCCTCTGTGCGTCCGCTGTGTTTTTCCGTCCCTTTGAGGAAGATCGTATGACGCTCGTTACAGCTGGGGCAAATCACGAACATTGGGATACCGCTGATGACGCTTTCCAGGAGGCTTCGGAGGTCACTGGACGACGACCGGCGCCGGCGCCGAGTCGGCGCTGAAAACCCAGGCACCGCTGCCTCACTGCTGTGTTCCGGGAAGTACATGATTGTTTGTTGCATGATTTTCCACAAAGGAGCAGTCCCTTCTGAATATTTATGTCGTAAAGCGGCATGGTGTTTGTTCACGGATGAATTTTGATTGTTTTAGACTTTCTAAAATACGTGAAGGAAATGCGCAGCAAAAACATATGATTCTAAGTAGTTTTGATTTTTTAAATCATAACCTTTGTTATTATTTTTTTTTTGGTTATGGTTCTTAGCTTCACATCTTCCCCTGTCTTCAGCACATTGTCTAAAATACGAAATGGTACCCAAAAAATATTAATCCCTTTTGGGGTATTGCATGAACGTACCCGCAGAGCAGTAACGTCACATGTGGGTAAAAAGATTGGTGCGAGTGCCGCGCCAATGGTATCTCACCAACTGCTTAAAAAAACGACACAAAGATAAGTTATATATATATATATATATATATATATATATATATACACATATATATATATATATGTATATATATACACACTTATATAAATCTGTGTGTACATACACATGCATATATATATATATATACATATATATGACAGGCAAGATAAGAAATGCTCCATTTATCTGACGTGCTCCGTGAAAAACAGGTATTTTGCTAGCTGTTTGTTTAGGTCGCATAACAGTGTGCCTTCTTGGCAACAGGCTTACTACCGTAAGTCTCCGGGATAGGTTCGTGATACTGCTTTCTCCCCCTCAGACTACACTTCTGAGCAGTGGAGGTGGCATTGGGCGTCGAAACTCGCAACGTGTCACCTGTGCGGACCTCTGCTGTCGTTCTGCTGTGACCTGTGCGCCGCATGGTTTCCGGCCTGGTTCCTGGTTTCCCAACAATGGTTTCCGGCCTGTGCCCGGTAGGTCAGCCCCACTGCCGGGGTAGCCGACTGGCTGCGATGTCTGCTGAGCGGTAGGCCACCAGCGGAGCAGGCATCAGCAGATGTTCGCTGGCCAGCCGTAAATACATGTCTTCCTTCCAGCTTCCTTCCTTCCTCCCATACGTGTCTTCCTCCCACCTCCCTTCCTGTTTCCCGTACGTGTACTCCTTTCTGTACTGTCTGCACAACTGCTACCACTCTGGTGCTCTGTCCTGACCCGTCCCGGCTCTGCTGCAGCTGGTGAACGCTGTGGGGAATAAATGCCGGAGCGCCGGGGCAAAAACGCCGCCGCAAATTCACTGACTACACACAACAGCGACCGGACGTGCGCAAGGGCGGAGGCAGGGTCGCGGGCAGGGCAGGTATGGTGGACGGGTCGTCTCTGCGACGTTTTATAGGCGGTGAGCTGGTGGAAAGGAGTCGGTCACAGTCCGCGCTTAGTAACGTTAATTTGCCCCATTCCCCGCGACCACGATTTCCTGCGTGTGCCTTTGAAGGAAATTGACTCCTGACTGATGTTTTGTTGTTGCTGCATAAAGGCCCATCTACTACGGGTCAAACGTTGAAAAATGATGGTACGCTGTCGGCAAGAAGAAAACACCGCAGTAACTTTTTAGGTCCAGCCACATTGTCCTGATCAATATATTTAAAAGTGACAGAGACATTCAGACAGACACCTTGCCGGCAAACACAGCCTCACTTGTTCATGCGTGGAGAAATGATGCCAGTTTGACGTTGCGTGCGAGATATCGATAGCGCAAAGTCGCTACCATTTCGGATTTGTCAATGATGGAGGGTAGCCATGGTGTGTCTTAAGTAAAGCTTTTGAACTACTCTATCTCTGAGCTGGTGTAAATGCAATATCATCAGGAGGAGACGTATGGGGGCATAGACTCACAAGCAGTCACATGCGGAAATTTCACGCGCTCTGGTGATGCAGGATCAGCTTAGCCTCCCTTAAGTTTGTTGTAGAACGACTTCCGAACGGTGTGGCGTACCTACCTCCAGCTTTGTGTAGGTAAAACAAACAAATAGTCAATCTTTTAGTGTACAAAATCAGATGTACCCCGCAAGATATACGCCCGGAAGTTCCGAGATGTATATTGGTAACTTTTTCTGGGCTAGACCAATTTTCTTCATTTCTTCTGCATGCATCATTACGCAGCTCCTTTAATTAGCGTTGTCTGATATTGGTTAACTGCAATGAGTTTGGGTCAGGTATACAAATCAGATCAATGTCAACACTGCCCTGTCGTCGTCCGCAGGACGATGTAGTGGTGGCCTCTTGTGTAGAGGTGTATTCACTCCGCACCTTCACAAGCACTCTGGTGTACTTGCAAGGTCGAGCACGCGACGAAACACTCCCGCCACTCATGGAAACGAAATGGCCATCGGGAGGTATGTGTCGCTTAAGTACCCTCTGGCCACCACCCCCTCACATGGACAGGGCCAGGACTGGTCATTGCA
Source organism: Pollicipes pollicipes (assembly GCF_011947565.3). NCBI lineage: Eukaryota > Metazoa > Arthropoda > Thecostraca > Pollicipedomorpha > Pollicipedidae > Pollicipes > Pollicipes pollicipes. The sequence goes on from NW_023596251.1 coordinate 3,578,429, forward strand.
GGACCGTTAGCGCCAGCGACGGTGGGTGGCAGCCCGGTGGACGCCGCGGCGAGGGATCACGCTCCAACCGCGTGACCTCGGGTCATCGACCGGCGGGTGGACTGTGCCGCCAAGTCAGCCGGCGCGCTCACCGCAAAAACCAAACAACTCTTTTTGGAAGGTGTGCTTTAGGGCTTAGCTCAGACACCTGTTTCGTGTTCTTTGATCACACGAACGCCCACAGAGTTTTTTCTTGTCATAAAAGCCATCGAATATCGTTGACCTAAAATGACTTCATGGTGACGATGAGTTGGACTTATGGGTGTGCCGACGGCTAAAGACATTTTGCGTGATAATCCTTTCCTTTGAGCAACTTGGCACCTGGGGTAGTTCCTGACACCGATCCTAAATTCAATCATCAAAGTTATGCCATCGCATTTTGGCCATTTTGACCTACTGAGGCCAGTTAACGTCAGTGCTCAGATATGATCTAGTGGCCTTTTGCTTTGAAAAGATATTTGGGTTAAAGATGGTTCCGTGAAAAGGTCTAAGGGTGCTTCAGACAGCAATCTCCGGTTTGACCTTGTTTGACTGGAAGGTCGTGATTCAGAGACCTGAACATTTTACCTACGATGTGGATCGTTCATCTCTAGCTGTCTTATTTTGTATATCCCTCAAACTGACCCTGCCACTCGAACATATCTTCAACCGGCCACCGGGACGCGTGTTACTTCCGGCGCCAGTAGTGTCAGGAGGCTGCAAACTATCGGGACCTCTCCCGTCAGTCTGCAGCGAGCCTGAAGTTTGTACATCGCCACGCTGGCCGGGCACGACTGTCCCATTACAAACAACGTTCCAACACGGCCCGCGTTGTTCCCTGTCACCAGGTGAAGGCTGGAGGCACTGGTGCCGGGATCGGTCGAGAGCAGCGGAGTTGCGACGGTAGCGTTCTAATGTGTCGCTGGTATCTCAGGGAATGACGGACTGCTTTTTTGAAGTTGGACATGCTTCCCATCGTTCTGCAGACAGTGTGGTATCATTGGAAACAAATGCCCAAAACATGGTGCGTCGTGTCGGGAAGGAGCCACCTCGCGGTGCTGCGCTCCATGGGTCTGTTGGTGGTGGAAATACAGCCATTTTATACCCATGTCATTTGTAAGGCGCCGCGGCTAAAAATCCTGAACTACCAACAACACGTTTTACTCAGATACATTCCCGATGTTGTGGCAACTTTCGTTTACTTAGGAGACTAAAAGTCGCTCCGCCATAAGCATGTTCGTGAACGCCTGCAAAATTAACACTCGTTCGCGGCAGCTTCTAAGCCGTTTGCTCCAATCTCATCCCATTTAATGAGTATGCACTATGTTTCAGCGAAATATTTTGCTTAACTACCTCCATGGCCCCAGGCTTAAGTGTCTAATGCATGCAATGCACAGAAATTTTTAAATAGTCAGCCCTTATCCTGCTCCTCCAACTGCAGTTGATCAATGTTGACGGAAATAACCCCGGGAGTGAGTGAACGGATTGTTATTTTGGGCGTTCGCCTGCATTTGCATACTATAATGCTTGTTTGACCTGTTTGTGATTGTTCCGCGCCGCGTTATATCGTTGTTGACAGTTGTCTGCATAAATCTGCATTTGCGTGCAGAATGCCACCCATTGTGCTATATTTCCGTGAACTTCATTTCATGAACCGTGTAATTGGCCTATTCGCCATCTCGAAAACCGTACGAGCTCCTGTAACGAAGTTACCGGGTACGTGAGTTTTGTGGCGAGAAATGGTGTGCACAAAAGATGATCTCGGACGACATCGTTAAAGGGAGCATGCCACCTTTTTGTAAATTCCACTCGTTGTTGGATCAGACGCGTCTGATTTTATTGGTAATATCATTTTTCGAAATCATCTTAAGACGCTCAGAATTTTTATCGGAATCAGCCGCTCTTGTGGGAGGAACTTTATTGGACTCACTGCTCACCACTATGAAAATCATACTCTTCATTTGCCTTGCTTTTTCAATTGTGCGTGTTCTGTAATGTTCACAACAGCCCAAGTTCTTAAAATGATTGTGCAATGAATGCTGCGGAAGCTTGAAACAGTCTTGTTAGAGAAAAATGTCTGCAAATATGGAGCTGTCATTCCGCAAATTCATCGCAACGGTATACTGCGACCTCGATTTCCCCCTGTGACGTTTATGACAGCGTCTCGTTTCGAAGCGTACTTCAGGTTTGAGAAGCAGAGTGTCGCATGGTTTACAGCGACGTACTGGCTTACACTGTAACCAATCCACTTCTTGATGACTGACCCTTGCTACCTGCCGTCCCAAGCATAAACGCATATTTGTGCTGACGTCATGCACATCAGTAGAGGTGCAGCTTTTAAGACCGTAAGCTCACTATGTGCGGATAAAAACAGTTCAAAAGTGGTAAATCTAAGTCGTACCAACTGGCAACGATCCTCAGCAGGTCCTGTCGTCATCATGACGACGGCGGTGGCAATGACGGCGGCGGTCGCGAAAATCGCCATTGTGGACTTGGAGTACACTCTGGGGCTGTCAAGAAAGGAAAAGATGTAGTGCTGATACAAAGCGTTACCGGAGTAATCTTGATAAAACGATCAGAAAAATTATATCCCCCTTTTGTTTTGCTGGGTTACTGTGACATCACCCAGTGCGATTAGCAAACGTAAATGCAGAGGTAAAAAACGTTCACTTACCAACGAGCGTGGGAGACTCAAATCAATGCATGCCCTCACGAAAGGAGACTGAAACACTCTCATTATTCAAAGTCCCATTTAACATATTCCTTCACGAAACATCGACTGCGGTGAAACGGCGTGCATGCAAACATTGCAAGTGCAGGCGTTTACCCCCCAATGATGTAGTGCTTCGGGTGAGCTTGGAAGATCTTACAAACGAAATGACCTCATCTGTAAACCTGAGGTTGTATGTTTGATGACTCCGTCATCAGCATCAGCATAAGATGTATCGGTCATTACGTTAATGAGCATACCGCCACCAGCGTTACAAGTGCACAGGTAAAAGTAATTCTGCACACAAAGCCAACATATTTCAAGCGCTGTCCCCCTCAACGTACCGTTGTCTTCCCTACGATATACAAGTTTTCTAGGTTCTGATTTGCCCCAAGTCACACGACTTTTCTAGTGTCATGGCTGACCAAATAAGCAACCAATGCAAATAGAGCGTTTTCTACCCAGACAATAGCTTTTTTCTACATATGGATGACCTCAAAAGATAAGCATGTTCTGCGCGTCTTTGACGTTCACTGGCCCCAAAACCACTGCACCAACATTTGTGTTCTGCTTGCGCCAATAAACTGACCTTTTGGTATACACCAAATCGGCTTGCGTATCAGTACAATTCTGAGGTGATTTTTCTCTGGAGGAATAACGCTGCTTGGGGATTGTATTTGTCATACATGTATATATCGGCATATATATATATATATATATATATATATATATGTAAGTACATATTGGAATATTTTGGCAGAATTCTTTCTTTGAAACATGTTTGATTAAAAATAACTGCTGACTCAGCATTGACGAGCTTTTTGATGCATCGTTCTAGTTTCCGGGCTTTTGACTTTGCGTCATCGCTCAGACTAAAGATGGTTCGCACAAAATTACTCATATATTCATCACTCCTTCCATTCTAGCATTTCGAGATCTTATCTCATCTTCGGAGAATACTAAATTGCACAACAAATAAGTTTTGAGTTTTAAAGGATGAAAAATCGTGCACTACTGTTGGAAAACATCTTTTGGTACGGAGAACATAATCACTGTGAATCACAAACTGCAGCAAAAGAAAACGGCATGTGAAATCCTGAAGAGAAGGATAAAAGTTTTCGAACAAGAGCTACAGGTATGTTGCCCTGAACATGAACTAAAACAAAAAGTTATTGACGAACTCGACGTGATTGAATGTGACGCTAGACGTCTTACTAGAAACAGAATCGTGAAAAAGCTCTCAAGGCTCCATGGTGGACATATAGTATTACAGTGTTCCCATTGTGTCTTTGTGATGTTCCCATTATGAGTGTTTCTTTCATGTATGAAAGCGAAAATAGCAATCCGCCTTACTTCAATTAGTTATGCTTCATTTATGTTCTCCGTACCAAAGATGTTTTCCAACAGTTGTGCACGATTTTTCATCCTTTAAAACTCAAAACTTATTTGTTGCGCAATTTGGTCTTCTCCGAAGATGAGATAAGATCTCGAAACGTTAGAATGGAAGGAGTGATGAATATATGAGTAATTTTGTGCGAACCATCTCTAATCTAAGCGATGACGCAAAGTCAAAGGCCCGGAAACTAGAACGATGCATCAAAAAGCTCGTCAATGCTGAGTCAGCAGTTATTTTTAATCAAACATATATATATATATATATATATATATATATATATATATGTGTGTGTGTGTGTGTGTGTATATATGTATATATAAAACAAGCGTCATACAATCATCAAATTCATCCAGTGACCATCAATGAAGAACAATTTCGCTTCAGATTGTTCCCAACTGGACACGCCGTAAAGTGGTCCAAGCAGCCTATTCAAGACTTGCCATTCTTCGCTGATTTCCCGGCACAGACCTGGAGGCGGCCCGGGGTAGTGCCACACGACAGCATGGCGCCTTGGCGACTGGATCCACCATAGAAAAACAACCTCCCATTACCCGTTAACCCAGTTACCACTCCCCTTGTTTGCGGCTGCATAAGTAAGGCTCCGGGGGCGGTGACTTCGCGCTGAATGCCGGCACATCTTTCACTCGTTGCCATCGTGATGAAGGCCGATCTCCGGCGTCTTCTTGCTGAGCGTGATTCACGTTGGTCAAACGCTTTGAGTCTGTTACAATTGTCTATCTGCTCTGTGTTAACAATGGACTGCATCCCTTTCTGCCCTCTTCGCGGCAGATCGCATAAAATGATTGGCTGGAATGTTGTGTTAAAGCAAGCATGCGAAATTTAGCAAACATAACATCCATAAGTCCTAGGTGCATGCATAAGTATTTTAGCTGCCCCGAATCATGACAAACAGCCATGAATCACAGCAAAACATCTTGCACTTAATGGGATAACGATGTTCTTAATGGCGCCAATAGTCGTGTCAAAAGGTTAGAATCACAGAGGCTGAAAACAGGTTTGAAAGAGCGCGAAATGACGAGCGGCCTATGCGATTTGTTACAAAGAACAGGTGTGGGAGGTTCAGGTTGAAGGAAAATCGCTCAAGCTATCACTTGGTGATATAATTTGTGCCAGGAATAACCTTATATACCGACTGATAGATGCATTCATCTTTCAAAGCACAAGTGTTCCTTAACGTAACCAAATTCGCCCAAGCCCATATTTGACCTTTTTGAAAAGGTGAACGTAAAGGGTTAACTGCCACTCGAACCTGCGATCCTGTCACTACCAAGCTTGAAATGATAGAGCCCCGAAGAGAAAATCAAAGGACTGACTTTTGGCTTAGCTTTACAGGTTAACATTTATAACTTGTACAAAACAGAATGCGCGCTTCTTGTTACATTTCGGATGCATCAGCAAGTAGTTTGGTGTGTTTTAAACGATGTATTATGCCTGGTTTAGAAAACGGAACGATGTCGTTAACGCCGTCCGTGGTCGGCCGACTCGTTTATTGCCGGCAACGATCGCCCCAGCTGTAAATTACACTATCCAATGGGACTGCAAATAATAACTATCTATCAGGGTCTGTCGTTGTTTCACGGTTGATGAAAGCAAAACCAGCCGCAGATCGAGTTTAAACGTGAGGTCCCGGCAAGCTCCGAGGGTGGAAGAAGGCTGCTTTGAGATTTGGCTATTACATAGTCTAGGGCGGGTGTACATGTTACCACTGCCGCTTTCCTAGTAGCAGCAAACTGAAAATCGTGGTGATGAAAGAGGCTTTCGGTGACATGTTGATTCCTGATGATGCTACTGAGCATAAACCTCATTTTCATTTTATGTCATATGATAAGCATTACACTGCTGGCGACAATTTTGCCTGTTGAAATTCGGTTAGTTGGTATTTAGAAATTTGGTTTGGTTTAGTTTGCAACAAAAGACACACTTTTACCACCCCTGGCTACGGCCCTTCCCCCGGCCAAACTGATAACCTGCTACAGCTGACCCGGAGAGCTACTGCCGCTCCTCCGGCCACACTGAGAACCTGCTACAAGTGACCCGGAGATCTACTGCCGCTCCTCCGGCCACACTGAGAACCTGCTTCAGCTGACCCAGAGAGCTACTGCCGCACCTCCGGCCACACTGAGAACCTGCTACAGCTGACCCGGAGAGCTACTGCCGCTCCTCCGGCCACACTGAGAACCTGCTACAACTGACCCGGAGAGCTACTGCCGCTCCTCCGGCCACACTGAGAACCTGCTACAGCTGACCCGGAGATCTACTGCCGCTCCTCCGGCCACACTGAGAACCTGCTACAACTGACCCGGAGAGCTACTGCCGCTCCTCCGGCCACACTGAGAACCTGCTACAGCTGACCCGGAGATCTACTGCCGCTCCTCCGGCCACACTGAGAACCTGCTACAGCTGACCCGGAGATCTACTGCCGCTCCTCCGGCCACACTGAGAACCTGCTACAACTGACCCAGAGAGCTACTGCCGCTCCTCCGGCCACACTGAGAACCTGCTTCAGCTGACCCGGAGAGCTACTGCCGTTCCTCCGGCCACACTGAGAACCTGCTACAGCTGACCCGGAGAGCTACTGCCGCTCCTCCGGCCACACTGACAACAGGTCGTAAAACTTCCTGTGTCGAAATACAAAAGGAGCTATGAAACAAAGACGACAGGGCGTACAGTGAGGAAGCCATATGAAAGAAGCAACATAAAGCGATTATAAAGCACAACGCAGTGTTAACAATCAACTGCTGAGTGCCACTTCGAGCGAGATGACTGACTCAGGTAATCTCCGATGTTTTGTGGGCTTGACTCGCACCTCATTTCAGAACAGAATTCTCGCTCCAAACCCGTAGCTTGACAGCGGCACTCACCTTATTCGTTGTCGGAAGACTTCCAGTGGTTTGCTCTGTAAGTTTCAAGTTACTGAAAAGCATTAGTCTAAGTCGCTACGTAAATATTTAGTTCATAAGAAGTTTATAAATTGTCGGCAGCGTTGTAATTTCCCGCACTTAGCATAGCAGGAGCTGGGACACTAACGACGGTCCATCTGAACCAGCATCATCTACCACCGCGGTGCACAATCCAGTTAGTTCACGTGCACAACGCCGCCGGCGTCCGGAAAAAGACTGTCCGATTCGTCACGGCCTCGTCCGGGAGCATGACGTCATCTCCCACAGCATGGCAGCATACCGGCCCCGGCTGCCCCCAATGGAACTGCACTGGACCGCGTCCGAGGGTTGGCAAAGGTAGCGTCCCACAGCATGGCAGCATGCCGGCTTTGGCTGCCCGCCCAATGAAACTGCACTGGACCGCGTCCGGGGGCTGGCAAAGATAGCGTCCCACGGCATGGCAGCATGCCGGCCTTGGCTGCCCGCCCAATGAAACTGCACTGGACCGCGTTCGAGGGTTGGCAAAGGTAGCGTCCCACAGCATGGCAGCATGCCGGCCTTGGCTGCCCGCCCAATGAAACTGCACTGGACCGCGTCCGAGGGTTGGCAAAGGTAGCGTCCCACAGCATGGCGGCATGCCGGCCTTGGCTGCCCGCCCAATGAAACTGCACTGGACCGCGTTCGAGGGTTGGCAAAGGTAGCGTCCCACGACTTGACCCGTGTAATCGGATTCCAAAGTTTTCCCACGCCAGGCACCGGCGCTTGGCCGGTGCCTGGCGCTGGAAAATGGCCGGGTCCGTGCCGCCATTGTGACCCGCCCGACATTTACGCTCTGGCAGGGACACTATGTTCAGGGGGACATTCGTGGCTCAGTCGGCAAGCGCGCCTGGCTCGCACCTCTGAATGCGTGCGTTTCGTTCTACATCGAAATCGGCCTTCGCGACTGTCTCAGCAGGCCCGAACCCGTACCATCTCAGCTGGCGGTTCACGGACACCGAGCCCGGCCCCAGCCTGAGGCCGGTAACTTGCATAGCATTGGGGCTTATGGACAGGCCTGGCCCGTTCATGGAAACAACATGAGGACGGCTCTGTTGGTATATAGACTAATGCGCATCTTAATCAATGTGTTCATGGCAAAATAATGTAAGCAATAAAAACGTCACCAACAAAAGTCCTGTTTAATCAGATGAACACGTTTTGGTTATATTGTGGTAACAGACGAGCCTGGCCATCCGGAGCCCGTTATTCTGCAGCATCAGAGGCCAGGCCCTAACACGTTTATAGCTCAGCATATGGCCCATCGGACCATCCGGAGCTCCTGATCCCGCAGCACCGCTGGTCCGGCCTTAACCAGCCAGTGACGATGATGGTAGCAACTGGTGACGACAGAATGCAACTCACTGGCTGATTATTTCTGTCGTCCTAGCGCTGGGGCTGCGTGGTCAGATGATATCCACCACTGCAAGTGCAGCCTTACTTCCATAAACATCCACCAACTTTATGCCACTCTGTGTTACAGCGACCACAGATCTCGGCCGTGACGAGTTCCATAAAGCTTACGAAACTTTTTCCGTCGCAGCGTCTTGCCTAAAAACTGTTGAAGCGTTAAATTATCTGGCAGCTAATATGCGTTGATTGTCTTTGCGACACAACCTTTAAGATGACGCATATTGAATTTGCTTGGAGTTTGGATTAGTCATTACGTGGTTCGCTAGGTGTCGTTTGCAATGCAGACAAACTGCACTTCACTCAAGTGAGTGTCAACAGTAATTGGTACACAAATTAAATCAGGATGTGTCTCTACACTCCACATGGGGAAATATCATCTACGTATCCATACCTTCTCGGCGTTTGATCGCCATGTGACACAGACAACAATACGCGCGTCTGAATGGCGAGCGCGGGTGGAATGCGGTATGTGGGAGGTAATTACCAAGTCAGCACCATTAACTTTCATGAAGCCCAGGGTGTCAGGACGGTGTTAAGGACGTCAAAGAAGTTCTGACAGCGCCCGATACTCGGGGCTTTCAGCCGTGCAGGTGGTCTTTACCGCGCATCTAAATTCGTTGGCTCGGCCATTGTGAGAGCTATTTGAAGTTCAGCACCGTCGCACACAGAACTTCCCGTTGGGTCCTGGCACGAATGGCGCGGGTATTGTGGGCGGTTGGAGACAGTCTTTGGACCTATTCCAGGGAAGGAAGTAGTGAAATCAATGTATTCCAGGATTTGTTACATGGTACCAGAACAAGGTCAGGAAACATGACTACAGGTTTTGGGGGTCCCATTGATGTTGCCTAGAAAAGCTTACAATAATACACCTGCGCATGTAAAGCGTGCAAACAAATTTTCAAACATTGCACAGCACAGCGGGCTTCCAAACGCATATCGGTGTTTTCAATGTAGCTGAAAGATTCCACCGTACATTGAACACCGCTTGCGGGAAACACTGTGGTCACAGAACTCACGAAGGCACGATGCCTTACAATTTGTTGGAGCTTCGTGCCTACCTAGGACAGCAGGTTTTGCAGCAGTACCTAAACACAGGGCGGGATCGCGGAAAGCGTTTTTCCAAATCACACCGCAGGGCCTGAGGCCGCCTCTGCAGAGCTCCTGCCGGACCGACTGTCACACTGCAGTGTCTCAGGTCGCCTCTGTGCAGCTCCCGTCCGCCGGCTGGCCGCCGTCCCCATGCGTTCTCCGCGCGCTCCGGCTGCCAGCGGCACGCGGGTGCACGCGGCGGGCGCACAACGGGATTGGCGGAGCGGTGTGTTCGACTGCCCCGTACAGCGGCGGCGATCAGGCGCAGGCGGATCTCGGTAAAAGAAGCCTGCCCGCGAGAGCGCCGACCGCCATTTGCTGCGATACTAATACCTCGATTGTTTATTGACTTATGTGACTGGTAAGTTTGGTAGTGTCAGGGCAGTGCAGCATATGGTCGTGACCTTTTGATTAAATATTGCCTGATGTAAGTGACAGTCAGTGGGGGAGGGTGCGCGCAGTCCAGTGGCGTGACTGCCACCAGCAGCCAGAGCCCTAGTCCTGCTCGGAAGCCCTGCGCCGCTACAGCTGTCACGGCACCCGCACCGTACAGCCCCTCTCTCACAGTTCTTCCAGCGAGCGGTGTCTCTCAGGATGCACGGACCCTTCGCGCTCGTATGGATTGCAAGTTGTGTGAGCTTTAGACGAAATGAATATTTTTATCCTGAAAGATAGCCTAACGGATCGTATCACATTTCGTGACGAAAACAGCTATCAGCCATGTGCCTGGTTCCCAGGATTTCTTCTGGAAACTGGTTCCTGGTTCCTAGTTCCGGACCCAGCAAAAAATCAGGAACCAGTGTAGAAGTAGCTCGAGCGATCCAGCAGGAACCACGGTCCAGCGCTATATTAAGTCGAAGGATCCAGAAATAACCGAGTCTTACCTATCAATGAGCCGAAAGGCCAAGCATGAGCAGGATCCAGTCTGATTTTAAGCCAAGGGACCCAGCAAAAAACGAGATCTGGTCAGGTATTATGTCGAAAGACCCAGCAGGAACCCAGATGTAGTCTAGCATTATGACGGAAGATCAAGCAAAAGCCAAGATCAAGCCTGGAAGATGTATGAATGAAGCAATAACCAAGATACAGCTCGTAATTAGACTGAGATCCAGCAGGAACTGTCAGGTACTCTGAAGTAATAACTAAGTGAGCAACAGAAGCCAGAATCTTGCCTGAGACTCATGCAGCTTTCGTTTTCTAGTTTCAGCAATGCGCATTTGCTCAGGTGCACAATCCTTCAAAGTAGTTTGGGAAGCTGAACAGGTAAATGCCTACACCTGTTCTTACCTTTTCTTAGAATTCAGGGGGACCTGACAATACGAACCTACATCCGTGTTGTTCCCTCAAGTGTACCAAAATGAATGGAAACAATGTACATTAGCACGCGCCCGGGTGGCCGGTTGAATACCTCTGAGATCTGAGAATACCTGGTCTAACCCCTCTGAGATCTCGAATACTAGGAAAGTTAGAGAAAGCACGTTAGCGACCTGTACGTTAATTTATTTGTGTCAAAATCTGAGGTTCATGTATGATGACCTTGGGTTAAATAAGGTCAAACAAGGTAAAACCCCTGATTGGCGTGCGAAATGCCTCCAAATCTGATGCAAACACCATGAAGCTAAATGCCTATTCTAAGCAAAAGACCGATGGTTTCTTGTAAAGGGCAGTGAATTTGTTTGACTTTCATAAGTCAAGGTCACCAAATATTTAAGAGAGCTCATTTTTGGGGGGATTTGGATAACTGTCAGGGCTTACGCAAGACGTTATATTCTAAAAATAAGATGATGAACTGGGTCATTTTAGGTCAGTGACCCACCCTGACATACAACAAGTTCGGGGACATGTCTGTTGCGGTCCCTGTCATTAATGAATTCGAAATGAGCACCAAAAACTACCCCATCGCCAAGCTCTCGAATAAAAACTGGTTAGTTTTGACCTCGGCCTAACCTTCAGTTCAATTCCATTGAACTGAAGCAAGGTCAATGGAATTGGTTGTAATTCTAACTGAAATCAGTTCAGTGCCAATCTCGGCTTCCTCTAACACTGCGCTGTTGTGTAACACTAAACGATTTTGTAGAAAAGCCCTTTGCGGATAGCCATGGACTTACTCTGACCAGCCATAGGTCAGGGACCTGGCAAGGTAGATGTAGTATTTTACATCAAAAGATACGCTATTCATTTTCGTTTTGCGAAATCTGTCCAATGCCTCACATTGAACCCCCTATCAACGCATCCTACTACCAGATCGTCACATAATGCTGGGAAAAGACCAGTGAAAGCTTTCTGAGACGGAAATGAAACTGGAATATTTTTATTAAAATGCAGATGCTCAAGCCTGTCGTCCACGCTTTTCCTGATTGGGAGCTGTTTTCGTTTTGTTTAGCATACACTCGGGTGGGGGGTCAAATTGACCCCCCGAGGGGTTTTCCGAAATAGTTTCCGAATTCGCGGCGTAGCAGTGCCAAGTTTTGCATAGTTGTTGATAATTGAGTGGCGGATCGTGTGACATAAAAAATAAATGTACCTTGTAAGATCACTAACCTACGGCAGGTCAAAGCCAGACGATGAATTCAGCGAAGGCAATTTCCGGGGAGTCAACCAATCTGATGGAACAGCGGAGTGTTATCCAAAGCCATACATCTCTGAGATACTTTCTTAGGCAACACAACAATTGAAATACCAAGTTCCATTGGCCTAATCAGGTATGAAGGTCAGACTGAGGTCAAAACTAAGCTGTTGTATTACCCTATGGCTTGCTGTATGGCTTGCTGTATGTGTCTGGTGCTCATTTCGAATTGACTGATTACAGGAACCGCATTAGACATCTTCCATGGACTTCTGAATGGTCATAATGCGTCACTGACCTATAATTGCCCAGGTCAAGATTTTGTTTTTATGAACGTACGGCCGAACGATATCTTTCAATAGCGCCAGGCGGGGTTCAGTATGACTCCGTGAAGCTATTTACCTGTTCTAAACAACAGGTTGATGAGGTCAGTACTTTGATTGACCTGTGGAACTAAGTGACCAAATGTCTACGAGATTGTTCCTATTGCGCCATTCGAATAAGTGTCAGGGATTACGATAGGTGATATGTTCCTAAAACGAAATGTTGACGTCGGTCATTTTAGGTCAGTGACCTAATCTGACCTTAAGAAGTCCATGGAGCATGTTTGCCGCTGTCTCTGACATTAATGAATTCGAAATGAGCACCAGAAACTGTCTCATGAAACCAATAATCTCGAGTAAAAAGCAGGCTAGTTTTGACCGCGTTCTGATCTTTGTATTTGGCCTTGGGTCAACGGAAGTGGTTTATATTCTAAATTGAATTGGTTCATTGCCTCAGCAACTAGCTCAGATATGTACGGTATCGTCTAACAATGCGATGTAATGCCCCGTTGTTGCGTCACATTGAACGACTAGACCTAGACCTAGAAACTTATACCTAGGAATGCTCTTCGCTGGCAGCCATGGCCTAATTCGACCTTCGACAGGCCAGGGATTTTACAACGTACATCTCATTTGTACATGAAAAGATGTTCTATTCAATTATCTACGCTATACAAAGTTTGGCACGGCCTCGCTGCGCCGTTCGGAAATGATCCTGAAAAGGACTTTCGGGGAGAAGCAATATGACCTCCGTACACCCGAGCGCTTAACAACGTGACAGGACGTCAGTGACCTGACATGGTGGAAACCTAAAATATACGAGTCAAATGTAAAAGTGAATTAACCTCAACTCGTTCGAACTTCGTAAAAATGAGCGTTTTGTTAGCTGCCCGAAAACAGCCAAAAGACTCCACAAAATCACTGTCCTGGTATGGTTTGTGGCGATCTATGACATGTTTCACCGTCGTTCACATTCGATGTGAGCAGCGAATTGGGCATCATTATGAAACAGACAACTCCCTATTCCAGTAAATATGCTTTTCGACGACAATTTAAATTTATCGTGCTAAGCCATTGTTTAGATGAAGGTGATGACCCGCTCTGAAATTTTCATCCGTATCTGGTTAAAATGTACGGTTCGCCCCCCCCCCCCCCCTCCCTCCTCCAAGTACAAGTACTTCATTCCCTCCCCCAGAAGGATGTTTTCCTGACAACGGCGGGAACACAAACGCTGCTTAGAACTTGAATACAGTCGGTTTGTGCGCAGTGCATGGCTTAAGTTAATAGGAGAAGTCTGCGGCAAATAGCTCTGGTTCGTTTGTTATGGCGCATAACGTAAACGAACTCTAACATTAAAGTCTCAGGCATCTCTGTTGTCACGACCTTGGACCTGTAACACATTAGTCATTTGAGATGTGTGAGGGTAAGTGGCACGAACACGCCATTTTAGGCCACGCTCGTAGCTTGGATTTATTTTTAGCCCGACTCATTCTTTCATTCAAACTCCACCATTTTCGCTTTTGATAAGCAGCACAATGGATCGCAAATTGCGTCATCAAAGTGGATGGGCTGCCGCATCCCATTTTCTCATCACAAACCACCCTACCGTTCCTAGCTCCACAAATAGCACCAACGCAAACTGCATTGTTGGTATCTGTGGTTCGAAGTCGGTTTGTCAGTGACTCCCCGAAACGACGTCGACATCCATGTTATCCGGACGTTGCCTGACTGACTGAGACTGTCCAAACTGAGAACACAGCAGGACGACGTCGATTGAAATCCAGACGCGTCCAGACTTGCGCGCCGGCGGAGCATGGGACGCGGAGATGCCAGCACAATGCTCGGAGCGTTTTGCCGCGACGGATCCGGTGAATACATTGCTGCCGAGCGAGAGCTGGCAAAACTTTCAAATTATGGTGAGCGAATGCTTTTTCAGGATCTGTCAACACACAAAAGTGGAGGAGAATGTTCACTACTTAAAATTCAGCGATGGTAGCCTAAACAGAATGCAACTTTGATAGAAGACTTCTCACTGAGCGGTAAGAGCCGGCAGCACCCAGAGATAATTCCACGGCGATGCAGCTACCAAGTCTATTCGGCCGGATGAACCGACCGCCGAGCCGAACTATGCGTGTCACCTCCTGAGTCTAAGCGTATCCGCTAGCACTGCCGTAGACAACGTCAGGTCGTAGAATGACGCATTGGCACTACCTTAGAATCAGTGATCCCACCATTCCCAGACGTTGAGACACAACTGTTTTTTACGCCTTTCGTCCCATACAACACGACAGGCGAAATTCTGAACACCTGAAAATGTTGGCAAACCATTCGCGATTATGACGGAGCCCTTGTTTGGGAATATGATTTGATGTCATAGTTTATTACAATAAAATATCGCCTTAAGCAGTTTGTTAGCGAGCGTGACAAAGTAAAAAACTGGCAGAACATGGTCGTGGCCCTTCTGGTGAGACTGTCCAAACTTTAACTAAAATGCGTTTGTGGCGCCAAGACCAAACACTGCCAGACGTCGTTGCCTTCCACGCAAAGGGAGCATCACTCTGCGCACCTATTGCAGAAGAGTGCAAAGCACCACACAATCCCATAACATCTTCAGATGTAGCTGTAGAACGAAGACGTGTTGTAAAAATACATACTTGGAATCAAGTTTGAAGTGCAAACTGCGTCCACCACGGGACGTTTATGTCGCCTAGAACGTTAGAGTCACCTCTAAACATCGGAGCACATTTATTGCGATGATATTTAAACTAAAAATACAAGTTAGATAGCATAAAGACGGTCGTAAATACTACCACAATCGTTGGACGATTTAGGTTTCTTTGATTATTTTCGGTGAACAATTGTTGCCCCGGTACCTCTCACTGCCTAGGCCTACCATTGGCATATTGTTCCACACCAAGCAATCATTAACCGTAATACAATCACTGGCTACAGTACTATTTGCCTGAATCATAGCTCCTTTCCTGACGTACTCAGCAAGCACGGTGACGAGCGAAGCAGGCGACAATTTCCTTCCGTCGGTCTTTGAATCTTGGTCTACGAGCACTCTGAAAGCGATGTGCGAGGCATTGCTGACTTCTAAGAACGCGGATACTCAGCTGCTTCATAGTTAACCCTTGAGCTACAACGTGCTTTATGTAGCCACCCTCCTACGTATAGCTGGTTTTGCGCATGCAGTGGTCACATGCTCGTCGGTTATCATTAAACAAAGGTGTAAAAAAGGGGCTTAAGTCTTAAAGGCAATGTTTTACATTGGTTTGCACAGCGAGGTATGTTCAGCACTCCAGCGCAGCCATAAAAATGACGCAAAATAAAGAATTACTCGCCAAGACAGTAAAACCAACGCCTTCTGTAAAGGATGTTGAACGGCGTCCGACGGCTTACCTCTCAACCGACGGCAGTGACGTCACTTGTCCACCGGCGCGTCCGCTCCGTCCGGCGCTTTCGGCGCGACTGACGTCGGTGGCGGTGGTGGCGAGGGCTGTCGCAGCGCGCGTGCTCTCGCGCCCCGGCCGCCCCCGCGGCGCGCAACAGGTCACACCGGCCGGCCGCCGCCTATGACGTCAGGGTGACGTCATAGGCAGCATCGATTTGGGCGCGGGTGGTGGGCGCGAGTGGCGGACGTGAGATATTCTATCGCCTCCCTGTGGTCGCGTGTCGGGCGAAAATATGCAAATCTCAGTGAAAGTCTACAGGTAACTGTAAATCATGCTTTCGAAGCATATGGCAGAAATCTCACCATAAATAGCCGCATAGGCCCAGACTCTGGCTCTGCTATTGACGGGCCTATGTTGATGCATTCTCGACGTGCGAACATTTCGGGGATTCATGAAACCTGCCTGAGGTGCGTTGCGCAACATCACTCAGCAAAACACACAGCAGTAACATGACATGCGTTGAGAATGCCTTGCCTATGAGCTTCATATGTTATTTCATCGCGTCTCGTGAAGAGCTTGTGGCAACCTATTTTGATGCATTAGATCGTGTCGTCACGCCTCTTATATCGTCGTCCAGTTCCAGCGCCTTCATGCCGCCAGCAAATGATGACTTAATGACCCGCATGCAGGAAGCTGTTGAAGACGGGCGCATGACTGTGCACTCTGGAAACTCTCTAGGAATGCAAACGAGGCTGAAGTCTGGCGTGGAAAAGCATCCACCTTGTCGTATCACAGAAGACAGTTCATTACGTAAGGCAACATCGAAGATCATATTAAAACAGGCATATAATCAATTTGCCCGTTGCGCAAATATAACTCCTCCATCAGAGACGTTACTTTATATACTTTTGGGGGCCTGACACCTCACGCTGATTTGAGGCCCCGCCCAATGTTTGTCTGACCCCCCCCCCCCTCACACACACACACACATCCGGGCAAAAAAGGAAGTAATGGCTAAACAAATGCACAAAATGATGTCTGAACTGTTGGTAAACTAGGTAACTAAGCAAGACAACATAACTGTCCTGCTCATTTTGCACCAAGCAGTACCTAGCCTGTGTATTTCGGAAGTGTTTGCCATGCCATCTTTACTTGTTGGGCCCATCCGCAAACGTTGGCAGGTTCTTCACGCCCGTAATGCCAGAGTCGTCAAAAAAACTGAATGCAGCTTGCAGTATTCATTAAATACACATAATGGCCGAGGTAACAGAAGCCAGCTCACGTGCTCCTTAACAGTAGCAAGTGCCTTTATCGCACGATTGTGACTGAGGTGACAGTCGGCTATCAAATGAATGGAAAAACACGATTAGAGGCGGCGGTAGTGTTCAGTGATTATCTATTAGTGAAAGCGTGATTACAAAAGATGGTCCAGAATGCGTACGAGCTGAACCTGCTTCAGGTGTTTAATAGTCCGCTCGACTGCTGATAGGGATGCTTCCAATTTCAAGTCTGAAGGTGGCCTTGAGCTTTCGAAAATCCGCTGACTTTTGGTTGGCACTTGGTTTCTACATATTATTTTACAAGAAGCGCATTCATCTAGCTTTGTAACTCCATTTTGATTGTGTCACAACAAGGCACTAACAAAGATTTGAGAATAATGCACCATTGCTGGTAAAAGTACGCCAATTGTTTCGGGATAAATGTCCTATTCATTTGTAAAATACGTTCGTCATTAGGAAAAGTATAACATATTGGAGTGTAGGGGGGGGGGGGGGGCACCCGGTGGACAGGATTATGAATGCGTGCCTGCTACAACAACACTGCGCGTGTAACCTGCGACTAATGGTCAAGCACACGTCTGATTAAACAAATACCGTTACAGAAGTATGAAATCTTTCATAAAATTGCTGTGATTTTTTGCGACCTTGTCCCACATACCAGCAATATTCCGAGGAATATCTACAGTCAGATGCATACGGAAATGTAATGCGTGAGGTTATATCGAATTTTGCTTGCCAGCTATGACGTCCAAACTGATGGCTTATGATATGGCTTATGGCTTGGCTTATGATGGCTTACTTATGATGGCTTATGATGGCTTACTTATGATGGCTTATGATGGCTTACTGATGCATATGCATGGCTACAGTTACATTTGCGACAA
>NW_023596251.1:3601438-3641762 GCF_011947565.3 Pollicipes pollicipes
ATCCCGTCACTCCATAGGTCATGCGTAGTCCGAGATCAGAAAGAATATCATCCTCGTGCCGCTTAAATCTGGCGTCTGTGAGCACCATTCCCAAGCATAGAAGACGCCAATTGGCTCTCAATGAATGTTGAGCAGACTGTGCAAGTTTCAGCTACGAATTAGTTTGTGCTATATGGTAAGTTGGACAGTGGTACAAGTTATGAAGGAAGAAAGGCTTGTATTCAAAAGAACACAAGAGTAGCGCTCTATTCAAGTATGCGAATGCAAGTAAACTTATAAAACTCACGGATAAATACGAGAGAACACCACGATCATGTGCCCAAATACGAGCACGCAGTGGTATCTGGCTCAGCGAGCAATTCCAGCAGATGGCAGCCGGGACACGTCAGAGGACCCGGCAGGTTGGACAGAGTATTGCGACGGCACTTGGGGCCTCTGACACGATGAAGGAAGTGACCTATAGATCAGTATTTGGTTCTGACCTACTGGTAGACCAACCGGTATCAGGCCCTGGTAGTGGTGACGAACAGAGAAAGAACCCTGGTATGAAAAAAGGACTGCAAGCTTTGCACTGACGTGAGGAAGCTCTGTCGATGAGAAAACCTAAGGTTCAGACTTCTGAGCGCGCTTCCCGTACTGACAATTATCCTGCCCTTGCGTCAGAGGATTTGTTGTATGACAGTCCATGCGTTAGAAGCTCTTGCATAGTAAGTGATGTCGTGCAAGGCTTTGCATTAGAACTTTTGTCGCGTACAAGCTCATGCATTAAAAGTTTATTTATTAAAGTAATGTCGCCTAGAAGTTTATGCATCCAAGGTTTTGTCGCGTGGAAAAGATGGCGCGTAAAAGTTTTTCAGTTAGGGGCTTTGTCGCACAGAAGTTTATGCATGGGAAGCTTTTGCATTAAAAATAGAGTCGCGCAGAGGTTTTGTGTCAAACTTTTTGGCACGTGTAAGCAATGCCACAGATAAGTATTTGCGTTAGAAGTCATGCCATAAAAGTTAAGTTGTTGGCAGTAATTTCCTGAGTTAGCAGTAATTTCCTGAGAAGTTCTGAGGCGGAACCGCCTAGGAAGACAGTGTGCCTTACCATTAGTTAACAAAAATAACAACCTGGAAATCAACGGCCGCAATCCGGAGTGTTTGTCTGGTGTTTGTCAATCTGTCTAGCACCAAAGCCCTGGGGCACCACCATGCAAAATGGTCAAGCTGGCAACGGATTCAAGATCATATTCAGATCCATGTTGCCCACCAGCGGAGTTTTCATTGATCTGCGAATCTGTGCAGAGATGTTGCATGACCTGATCGCAATGTGTACACTAAAAAGACTGGTTTGCAACTTCCCTTAGGTGCTGCTTCTATTTCCAATCGACGGATCCAATGTGGGCCTCGGTCATGTGTTTTAACATAGAATCGTTCTATTTTTCGAAGAACTTGCGGAAGACCGGAAAAAAACGTTTTGTCTCGCGCGTGTCCATCGGTCAGAACGCTAAGTCTGAGGTGCTACGAGCAGTGTGAGAGGCCTACACCAGTGATGCTCTGCCTCTTGCCTCAAACCCGCTGTTATTGTGAGCGGCAGGAAGACCCGGATTAAATCTCGACGTGTGTCGCTCCACCGTTCTCCGTTGACCTCTGAAGCTACAGTTCGAGTATCCACAAATCAACAAGTCTTCTACATCGCCAGGACTTTTTAACGCTTAATACCAAGGGCACACTCGTTGGCAGATCCTTAGAAAAACCGCACAGAGCCTTAAACAAATCTGACGATCAGCTTCACTGTTCGAGCTGGTTAGCTCCTGACGACATTAATGCAACCAACAGCAGCCCGCAGCTTTGCCCTAAACCAACTACATCACCGCGTGGAGAGCATTCGAGCCCATCTCTCTCAAATGGTACGATGCTTTAAAACGCCGCGTAGCAAACTGATCACGTTCATCGTAATGTGCTGTTGCCAGCCACGATTCTTACAGCTTGTAATGAACTTAGTTGTTTGGTGTTTTATACTGTTCAAAGTGTCAAGTGAATTTTGGCTGAACAAGTACTGATTTAAGCGGCATAGAAAAAACACTGTGTCACCACTGATTTGTGACCTCAGCACTGATAAGTTGTAGTTTGTGGCATATTTATGCCGCCTCTGGTCTGTTGCCTTAGGGCCTGGTCTGTTGCAAGTTGTTTTTATTTTGCAATTTTGTCACCAATTGGCTCGCAAAAGTGTCCTTTTTGCCATCGATTATATCCGGTAAATCAGAAGTTCTTTCACCCCTGCCTGCCGTGTTCGCGGTGTATTGGAATCCGAGGATTTGGGTAGAAATCCACACCCAGCCACGTTGTTTTTTTTAACTTTATTTCAGTCTTGAGATGATGCCCTTCATGGTTTTTCCTGGATTCCTAAATTGCGTGACAATCAGCCATATACATGAAAGGGCAGGCATCAAAGCGTAGGCAACAAATGTGACAACGACGTTAACCCCATTATTGGCACGGCACCTGACCACCTCGCGGTCTTCCCCTACCTGGAGATAACCCCATATTTGAAAGCTGGTGGAGTCTGATTTTGCCTTCAGTGCTTAGGAATTGTCGCGCTGACAAGGTGATGCTTCTATATTGTTGCCAGATTAATGGAAATATCAGAGCATCCCAAAAAGTGAGCAGCAGAATGAGCACATCGAACCGGACCCACTCAACCCTATCTTATGTTTTTTTCAAACCATGGTGCGTGCTTCGCCTCATTACTTTTGGAAAGTATTATGTCTTTTGCTCACATTCCAAAACATTTTTATTTTTCACCCACGTGAAATAATTCAAATATCAATCATGTTTTAATCTGTGTCATCGTATCAACCAGGGCTGTTCTTAATTCACAATTCATATTAGTTACCCTTAGCGAATGTTTGTCTTCAGGGTCTACTTGACTATAAAGTTAGTTTTTTGTAGCGAAAAGTTACTTTACTGGCAGTGCACGCTCACTTTCTTGCATTTCCCAATGCCTGTCTTGCAAGAGCGCTAGAAAAGTAAGCACGTGTTCTCCAAGTAATGCTGATATCCCCTTGAATTTTTAGGCTGTCCACACCATCATTTATGCCTCGGAATACGATTTAAGACTGTGACATGCTTTTGCAATGTTTTGAATCCAAAATAGTTGGTTGCTATTTAAGGAACAATGACTTAATGGCTCTTATGTTGAACGCCGTTCAATTTCGGCATCCCCACTTTGGCATCGGAATGTGTCGATGCCGAAAGCCTCCTGCACCACAAGCTTCATCAGCTGTTACCGCAATTACTCTGATTGGTCATGCTGGCAGCTGGGAAGAGATCCAAGTTCAAGCTTGTATTTGTTTCTCAGTTGTCTTCACCAACACGGTCTTAGTCTATCACACTATGAACACATGGTCTTCAGTGGACGGTGGATGGTGAGGAAGTCTGGAGTAAATGCTCGTGCCTGGGCAGGATACCAGACCAGTAGGACGGTGCATGAGGGACGAAAAGAGGTAAGAATAGAAAGCAATTAGTATGCAGTCAAATGTATGTTCCAATCCATTTGTGTGGCTTTTAAACATGTCGGTAATGATAAAATTTGTCCACCTCTTTGTAAATAGGAATATCACCCTCCACCCCGGTGAAAAGTAATTCTAGGACACTGCGAGTTCGAGTGTAGCTTTTTCAGCACGATCATAATGGATATAATTCCGAAATTTGGTGATCAGGAAAAATATTGGTTTTTTAGATATGATAGATAGCGCCATGGGCAGCGGCGGGTTGAGCTCAACAACCTTAACTTGGTAATAAGACTAACAGATAGCCGAGTGAGTATGCACGGTGTGCAGCTGAAACAGTAAGGCAGGCACTCACCCGTAAAAACCAGCCCAATGTTGTCCCAAAAACCCAATGTTGCAAAATGTGGTAGCCTATGCCGTCGCAAATTCAACACGTTTAGGCATCCATTTGCAGGATGGTGCTTCCAAAAAACACCGTCAAGATATACAAAAACCTCGGTGCGGCGATTTTTACAGAAAACAATGAAATACTCGATGATCAGATACTAACGGCTTTCCATCTTAGAGACGTTGCCTATCAGAGAAGCGATCAAACCCTGAAGCAAACAAGTAATAATACATAACCTTTGCGTTGTATTGAGCAGCGTGTCATGCCTTGACAGTTTAGGGCTCTGTTCGCAGCATCACGACATTCAGCAATCTTGGAACACGGATGAATTTACTAGAGCATGCGCGGAGTGACGGTCCACACCCTGCAGTTCTGCGCGTGTGAAACGGAAGGTTGAAACCTCGGCCCCGTTGCCGTGGGGAAAAAAGGCTGAATGTTAACGGAGAGTCAGCGGACTATTGAGAAGGCGATAATGATGAAACTTATTTTGGTGATACAAGCGAAGGAATTGAAAGCTAAAAACTTACGAAATGCACAGTTGGCAACATCAGTATGATGAATATTGGGAGGACAAACTTGATATACTTCGTGATGAACGAGCGCACCACCAAGGGCGGATCCAGAGGAAGGAGACACAGGATCATGCTCCCCCCGATGGGCCCCAAAGTCGCCCATAGGCTCTGAAGGGGCCCAAAGCGGGTCCAACAGGTGCATTTTTATAACACGAAACGTAACAAATTTGGACATCTCTGGGCTTTCAGGCGTCCAAGAACAGTCGCAAAACGAAAGTAAGAGCTCACAAGCAGACAAAATTTGTTCTTCACTAGTTGAGATGGTCGTGATTGGGACATGACAAAGGCTTATTACGCTGTCTGGAGGCACACGTTGTTTCCGGGGGGACCTACATGCCCACTTGCAGGGTCAATCCGATCGTTAAGGAGCCTTCCGTGCTGCACTTACTTTCTTTGCATTTGCCCTGAGTGCCACGGGCTGTTGCTGAGGCCCTTCCTGCTACCGTGTCGGAACGCTCTTGTCAATCAGGGCCTTCCACGGGTCCTTCTCATTCGCCCGAAAGGCTCTGTGCACTAAAGCAGGGGGTACGGTGTGTTAGCCTGCCCGGATATTTTCGGGTTCCCAGGGCCCTTCATGTTGGTCTCTGTGTTAGCCTACTGACACACTCACAATTTGCTCATGGACCCTCTATATTGGTTCACGGCGCTTCCAATTCTCTGGCGCTCATTTACGGCCCTACGCTCTTGTCGGGGGTCCATCCTGTTAACCTTGTTGACCTGTTGACTTGAATGTAGGACACTATCCTCCTGTCAGGGGCTATCTGGCAACCTGCCAGCGTACGCTCGATCGTTCGAGGGCCTTCCACACTGGGTCTTGGGTACTCCCTATTTGAAAAGTGGGCTCTAGCCACTTGTCGGGGGCCCCTCGGCTCGTTCCTCGGCCACATTGGATTGTTTCAGGCCTTGCGACATCGGGTATTTAAATGTAGGGCTCTACGCTCTTGTCGGGACTCTATCTGTTAAGATGCCCTGGCGCACTCGATCGTTCAGGGGCACCTTACATTGTGTTGTGGGTGTTTCTTAATGGAATAGAGGGCCCTATGCTCTCGTGGGAGCTCCATCTGTTAACCTGTCTGGGCGCACTCGATCGTTCGGGGACGTTCCATGTTGTGTGTCTGGGGTACTTCTTGTTTGAATGGATGGCCCTATGTTCTTGGCAGAGTCACATCTCTCGTGTCATGAGGGACCCGTAGGCTTCGAAGGTGCCCATAATAGGCCAAACGGACGCAGTTTTTAACACAACACAGAACAAAATTGAACGTCTTTGGGCTACAGGCGACCAAGAGCAGTTGCCAGCGAATTAGAAGAGTATATCAACAGACACAGTTAAATCTTCGCTGAATACGTGTTGATTTGCGGAAATTTGGGGGTTCATTACGCTGTCCAGAGATCTTACGCTGTCACCGGACCCTATATGTCCACTTCCACGTTGCCTTTGAACTTTTTCCTGGTAGGGCCCTACGCTGCTGTTGAAACACTATCTGCTTCCATGCTTGGGCACTCTTGATCGACCAGGTTTTCCTCCACGGAGTCTTCCATTCGAAGGGCTTTGTATGCGTTTTCTGGAGTCCCATATGCCAGGGTTCAGGGCATTGCAGTTGCTCATAGGCCCTTGACACTGGTGTCGGCTTCTTTTCACTTGCTTAGAGGATCTTGTACTGTTCATGGGGCTTACACAAGGTAAGGTACCGAGCCACGCGATGCTCAGCGGCCCTCTTCTTTGAACTAGGGCTCTTTCCCTCATCTCATTTGCGGAGAACGCTTCACTCCTACCGAGGTCTTTTTTAACCTGCCCGGGCACTCCCAATCGCTCAGGAGCATTAATTCATTACAGTGGTCTTCACTCCTACCGGGGCCCTTTTAACCTGTCCGGGCACTCCCAATCGCTCAGAAGCATTAATTCATTACAGTGGTCTTCACTCCTACCGAGGCCCTTTTCAACCTGTCCGGGCACTCCCAATCGCTCAGGGGCATTAATTCATTACAGTGGTCTTCACTCCTACCGGGGCCTTTTTCAACCTGTCCGGGCACTCCCAATCGCTCAGGAGCATTAGTTCATTACAGTGGTCTTCAGTAATTTTCCTTCGCCCAGAGGGCCCTGTGTTCTTGCCGGGGACCTACATGCTAGTCTTCCGTGGCATTACCGTTCGTTCAGGGGCCCAGCACGTTAGTATTAATTCTTCTCCCTTGCTCTGAGGACCTTACGCCGGTTGACGGAAGCCTCTTTGGTGGCCTCCCGCGGCACCCATGATTGCTCAGGTTCCGTCCCTATTGGCATTGGTGCTTTAGTCTTAGAGCATCAGTCAAATATGTGCCGAGCAAATACGAGCCATTGTCAAAGGTAATTTTACCTGCCACCAACGTCCTACGTGTCATATACCTCGGCTGTTGAATGTATGATGCCACTTATACTTATGCGTCACGTTCTTGATACATTTTGATCCCTAGACTATTGTGCACTCTTTTATAACACAAGAAAACTCTGTAATAGTCATCAGTCTTCGACTGATCACATGAAACATCCGGCTAGCCGTAAAGAAGCTAAAAACCAGGTTCGTGTTTATTTTGATGATATTTAGCACCCGAGTTTAGTATGTGTAGCCTTTTGTTCCAAAATACTTAGCCTGAGATGACTGGATTTGCCATGGCTTAGAAAAAATGAATAAGCTCTATGTGTATGCATACGTAGCACGCCTAGCTTTCTAAAGCCGCGCACAGTAAGGTGGGTTCCGGTATTTACTATTCATTACGTATATATATATATATATATATATATATATATATATATATATATATATATATATGTGTGTGTGTGTGTGTGTGTGTGTGTGTGTGTGTGTGCGCAGATATATACCATATATCTTAAAGTTCAAGGGCAGAAATGCGAGTATTTTTTGGAGGAAGCCCCAAACTGTACAGAGAGCCCGACAATGTTGCGTGCCCCCCCCCCCCCCGCCCTTGACAAAATCCTGAATTCACCCTTGCGCACCACCTAGCTAACGGCGCAGAACGACACGTTGGCATCGTGCTTGGAGTCCCAGTCGGTGGCGCCGCCTACATTGATGGCGCCGCCTACATTGCTGGCGCTGCCTTTTAGTCATTTCTATGATAGCACTGGGAAAAGTTGTTGCCTTTCAGGGGTTATAATGCGCCTTTTCAGACGTGTTCGCCTAACCAACGGTAAGCTTGGCAATCTGCCTCCCGTGACGGTCGCCATTGCTCTGAAGGCAGCCGTTTGTACAGCACTTCTAAAATAGGTGCGATATAAAACATGGTAAATACAAGGCGCCTTCAAAAAAAGGAATTGTAATTTTATCTGCGATGGGCCAGTGGCTGTGCAATGCTCGCTATGCTAAGCATTCAGCTGGATTAAAATGGCAATGATTAAATACGTCTTAGTCGCTTACACGAAGCATTCTTAATTTATTTTAAGTCAAGAGAGCTGCCCACAGAGTCGAGACGTATAATCCTGAAACGGTCAGCGAAGGCCAGCCGTTGTTGACAGCTCATATATTTTTTTGACATACTTCATTAAATGGCACACCATGTCCACAGTTTTTTCCGACAAAGTACCTTTGAAGCCCCAGAGGACAGTCCTGGTCCGTGACAGCCGACGCCGACGACAGCCGACGACGGTAAAATTTGCTGAGAGATGTCGTCACGGACAGCACTGTGAAGAAATCCCACCTTTGGGCGGTCTTAACCCGGACATTGGCGGTCTGTTGGCTGAAACGCTGCACCAGTCGGAGTTTGAACTAATTTTCAATCATTGGTTGAAGTTTGAGCCAATGCGTCACTAGAGATGGTGTGCTATGTCTGCTTTCCATAGCCAAAGTAAACGTTTTTTGTGGAAATTGTAAGCGAAAGCCGAAGAAAAGTTTTCCGTAAGTAAAACTTACAAAAAGGTGGCATGCTTCCTACGAATCTTCGCAGGGCGCTTAGGTTGAAAGATCGTCTTTTCAGAACATTTTCGTCGATTGCAATGTATAAATCTTCGCAATGCACTTTGTTTGAAATATCGTCCACTCGGAGCATTTTGGTCGATTGCATTGTTTGTGAGAGCTTTGACACGTGGACTCTCTCACGCCTTCTGATTTGGTGGCTCCAGAAAAATCCTATTAGGAAAAGCAGCTCGGATATATGCCTCTATTTATTTTTTTTTCATGTTCTAGAGCAAACAGAAGCATGTCTGACAGATGAGCCGCCAAAGTGTCGAAGCAAGCGGTGCAGGCATTGAACGCAGTGCGGGTTAGATTCCATGTCCTCCTCCCGAAACCCAACTGGCGAGGGAGCGATCGGAGACTGTCGCTCTTACTTTTCTTCTAAGTGTGCGTTGAGTCGTTGCCGCTCTTGCTGTATTCGCCCGCCTGACTGCACTTCCGAGTTTGATTGCTTGACAGGTTTCCGCCGGCGCTGGGGCCATGACCGCTGCAGCAGTTTCAAGGTCACGCAGTTATCAGACCAGCTATGGGGTGTGTGGGACTGGCTTTCGTGACGGCCACCGTAAAAGCTGCTGGGCGAAGCGGCTGTAGTTTGCTAGTTATACTTCACGCACTTCCTGGCGGTGTTGTAGTCTCGATGCTTGTGGCCGGGCCCTTTTCCGTCACGGGGATTATGCTTGTTTTTTCATAGCCTCAATAGCATGCCTGAACTGATAGCTATCACCGCCGAGAAGCTGTGTTCGAATGGTCAAAAAACCGGGTGCGACGACTAAAGAGCCGCAACATTCGCTGTGCCTCGTCCAGTATCTTGAAATCGTCAGAACACTTGAAATACATCTATATATCTTGTATCCATGTGAATTTATGTACATTGAAACGCGCTAGTAAACTCGATCAACTCGTTCTTTGTGTAAGACGTCGATGAGGCTGTGGTTTGCACCAGACCAATTCACGGACTGTAGCATTCCATGGCTTGTGGATCAATTGGCGGGCTGGATAGGACAGGATCAGATATTTTCATCAAAACATGGATTAGGACCGGACCAGATTTTGTAATTTGTTTGCTCACACGGACTGAACGGACTGGAAGCCAATCGAATCAAATGGAAATCTTCACCAAATTGTCCCTTAAATGTTAAATTAAGACATTAACTCAGAAAAGAGCATTTAAAGCAATCTAATGAAGTAATTTCAGTTCCAAACAACGCGCAAGCAGGGTAGCTAAACACAGCTGGGCCATATCCTCCACAACTACATTTTCAGATGAACAGACCATATTGACAAATTGATGTGAACGAGCGACACTCAGATAAGCTGTTATGGTAAACTAGAGCTCCCACTCCTCCCCAAGTAACTCGAGTATCTAATGATATAAGACTCTATCTTATGAAAGCGCAGCTAGCATGCCTGATCTTGTCAGCAGTCGCATTCAAGGTCAGTTGACACTGCAGCTTAGAGTCGAAAAATAGCGCAGAAACATGTTTTTTTTGTATAAAGCACGCCAGACTTTTGAAATGAGAGCTTCGGTATATACAATTTAAAGACTTTCCAGAACAAAGATTGCTATATCCGCACAATTATTCGTTTACTCACTTTCATATAATGTAGTATGTATATGAGATGTCAAATCGTCAGCGGTCATGACAGGTGTCAGATGACGAGCGACACGTGACAGGTGTCAGATGACGAGCGACACGTTCCTAACTCTCGCAACACGTTTTGTGAATATCGGAGAATGTTTGATATGTGTCTTAGGCGCTCTCGGCGCACGAAATACGTTACAAAGTTTGCATAAAATGCCCAGCCATTTGATTCGGTGTTCGTGGTAGCTCTCTTGGCGCGTTGAAAACAGAACAGAGAGAGTTGCATATTGTTTGCACTATACATAAGCTATTTGTTTTTGACTGCAGACAAGTCACTGCATACAGCTGGGCGATGCAAGATTACAAATAGAAATAGGCAAGCGCTCGTGCGCTTGTTTCGCTGCGTTATGTGAAAAATTTAGAAATTTGTATTATGCATCTTTGTATTGTGCCGCTCCAAATGTCTGGTGGCACGTGTAGAGATGTTGCACTCAACCTAGAGTGTTCACATGCTAGATAATGTGCTCCAGCCCACAGGATATTGATACCAGGAGCGATTTGGGTCTCTACATGTGAGGGTGCTTGGAAATTATTTATGAAAATAATTATGATGGAATTAATAATATGATGAACCATGTTTGTTCTCATGGTCATGAAAAGTTGCATTCCTAATAGTCAACTAGGTCTGTTAGGTATATTAGCACCGATAACTTTAGGGTAGCTTATTGCACATATTTCTCCAATGGAATCAACAAATTTCTTAACTTTAAGGTGATATGATGAAACAAATTTGCTATTAGATTTCAAGCAGTGATCAATGTGGAAGCTGAGTGGCACGGGCTTATCTGATGAATCCCTTTGCTGAGGCGGACCGGCCCGGACTGGATTGAGAAATAAATCTGGGAAAAGGCGGGCTGGCAGGCGAATGGGATCCGCACTAGCCGGACTGGACTCGAACAGATTCTGAACTTTAAATCCGTGAAGTGTTCTACCAACCTAAGCGAGTCTGAACCCAAAGGCCCTCGACAACACCGTGTGGCACAACAGCACGGAGAGAAATAACAGCGTAAACATCAACATCAGCAAGAACTTATGCATCCACACGGACAACAGCAGCATCATCGATTTTACCAGCAGGACCAACGAAACAAACATAGATGAAATGTGTCAGACCTAGACAGCTATCTTACTTTACCTTCGTGGGTGAAGCCTTACCGGTGGAGATCAAGTCGGCTGCTATTCAATATATATTTATATATATATATATATATATATATATATATATATATATATGCACATATGTATACGTGGGTGTGTGTGTGTGTGTGGGTGTGGGTGTATTTAAAGCATAAATGTTATGAAAAACAATCTAGACCTGTCGGGGTTTTTGCAACCTGTTACTCCACCTTGTAAGCGCACTTGTAATGCATGCATAACAGGTTTTAAAAGCGAATGTCGGACGTCTGGCTTGTTGTATCGTATAACGCGTTTGATACATGACAGAAGGGCTGGAAGTATACGATATGTCGGAGAATATAACAGACCCGTTCATCTACGTTTTGATGAGCATGTTTTAGAGGTAAAAGACAGAGCTGATGCCAGTTCAACAGAAAATCATTTTCCTTCTGAACATGAAAAGTTTTATCATCAGCACAGTGAAATCTGATCAGCTGGTAACATTCTAGGTATAAAAAAAATGTTCCTTGCAAAATATGTGAATTAACCTGCATGAGCAAGCTGAAGTCCTGCTAAAAATCAATATTCATTTCTGGACAGTTTTGTTATTTTATCCAGCCAAAGCTGGTATATTGACCTCCTGTGGTTTATTGCAATTTGCTGGTGTAGGCATATCTTTCGAAACTTTTCATTTTCCACGCCACCCGTCCGGGATTGGAAGAGCTTCCCGACCGGGTGGGAGGCAGTGAGAAAGCCGGCCACGGCCAGGAACTCCGCTGTCTAACCCAAACATGACCATCAGGCCTCAGCGGGCCTGGGAAGTGAATGCGGACCCGCCCGGCACTCCACCCGATCGACCCGCAACAACAAAACGACGCCAGCTGCTGGCCGAATTCGCGTGGGGGAAAGCAGTGTGTGTCGCCCGGCCAGGTTGGGCAAGTAGCCGCTTTTTCCCGGAGAGGTCATGATGGGAGCCTCATTTTCTGAAATGGACCACCACGCCAAGACTAACGGACGCAAAAAGCCACATCATCATCGAAACAACATGTGCGCACGGATGTTTGTCTGGCATTTTGTGGAGATGTCTGCCGCTCGGCCCGAAGAATCTCGCCACGCTGGTGCTGCCATCATCCCAGCTGGGATCGGGAGCGCCACGCTACCTGCGAACTGGGCCAGAGGGGGACGCGTAGAACCCCCCCCCCCCCCGCTACCTGTGAACTGGGCCAGAGGGGGACGCGCAGGACCCCCCCCGAGACGAGGCAGCAAGGGGGCGGGCGGGCCTAGCACCGTCGCCAGCGACGCTACGCCCGAGTTCTGGCCCGTGGGCACATTGGGGGCAGAGCCCTGGAAGAACGTAAGACCAGCCCGGCGGCACATTGAACGAAGGGGGCGCGGGGGGGGGGGGTGTTACGGCAAAACTGTTGGACTGTGAGAAAACGAGAGCGGGCGGACCCAGTTACAAGAAGTTTGGCCGCAAGCAGTCAACCAGAGAGACCCTGGTGAGGGGGCGGGGGGGAATTGGAGGCAACAACCTGGCGGCGACATCTGGCCCCGCGGACAACGGGACACCGACAACAACAGGCACGTGAGTCCACAGGCTGTTGTCCCCCATCCTTACCAGACCATGGATGGCTAGCGCTCCAAACATGCCCCTTGACCCTTGCCCACCGGGTGGGCGCGGGCCACGGCCACCTGTTCCCTCTTGTGTAGTTGGGGTGGGGCGGGGGGGGGGACACCGGGCAAGCGACCCCCGGCCCGGCACTGTGTTCCGGGCGTACTTCCATAATAAAGAGGGGTTGATGTGTCACGCGGTTCGGCGCTGGGTCAGGATAAAGTGACGGACTGATATGTTAATATGTGTAAATTATTTCTGTAAATACAGGTGACGGTTTGCGCTTTACATGCTCAGCCAGGCGAAAGGTGATTAGGCCAGGTGGCGAAAAGGTGCTCGCGCCCGGCGTAGGATGGCGTAGTGTCGGAGGCCGTTGGTGCGCACTTCGGCGCGACGGCTCGCTCATTAACCAGCGCCGAGGCCGAGGCCATCTTGCCATCTTGCTGAGGCCGAGGTCATCTTGCCGTTAGCCGAAGCCATCTTGATTTTGTCATTGGAGACGGCCACGTGGAGGCGCAGAGGCTCGTCATCACCCTCGCAGGTCCCGCGTCGCGACCGACCTGGCGCGGCGTACGGGCCACAGCTTGCATATTCCGCAAGGTCGGCTTTGACTATGACGTTTGTCTGCTGGCTAGTTGGACGACTTGGTTTTTTCTGGTTTCTTTAATTTTTCCCGCTGGTTCGTGACAGCCAGACCCTCACTGAGTCCGTCAAGCGCCTACGCACGCACTCCCTTAACAAGCGCGTGCACTCCCCATTTTCCTGCTTGTTGTTGTTGTTGTTTTGCATTGCTTGACCCTGTACGATTTACTGCCCGATCTTCGCGCGATGCCCATGCTCGGTTGGTTAGGGCCCTCTCTCGTCCTGGAGAGATCCGTTACGGACACCGGAGGCCTGGCGCGGGGGAGTTGGGTGTCGAACTTTCCGAAGCACACGGGATCTCCGGATCCTGTGCGATTTAGCCAGCGATCCGAGGGAGATCACCTACCGTCGTTGCTGAGGCATCACGGCGAGATGTGACGAGCCCCCTTCGTCTTGAGAGACCGTCGGCGCCTCCGTCAGACCAGGGGAGGTCACTCGCGAGGCGCCGGCCGGGTTAGCGCTCGGAAGGAGGTGCGGAACGCGCTCGAGCAATACAACTCGGCTAAAGCCAGGATTGATGAGCCAGACGAACGCAGTCCTGCTTGTATGCAAATCCATGTTTGTGACTAGCGCGACTCAAAGCCACGGTTTCGCTCTTTTTTGGAGAACGAGACGGCCAACTCGATTCGTTGTCCCTCACTTGACCTCAAGCGTGACGGCATGAAGAGGTATGGGTCATGGTATGACAAAGGACCACTGGGGACCGGCCGGGATGCCGGATTATGCACGGCGGTAGTTGGGTCTATCCGTTGGTGTACAATGTCTTAGGGGAGAACAACACATAGCCTGTTCTCTTCTGACGTGGTGTACGCCAGGCCTTTTGAGCTACTGACTCCGTGCTGGACGAGGCGCTGCCTAAGGTACGCGCACTGCAGTTGAAAACTGCGAGCGGTGGGCGTGGCCGAAGGAACGGTGTGCTACCCCACGGTGGACAAGACGCGGGAAGCATCATCCGAATAGGCAGCCGTCACCCTGGAGGTCAGGCGAGGGAACGGTCGACCGCCCCACCATGGACGGGATGCGGGGAACGTCGTCCGAATAGGCAGCCGTCACCCTGGGTGTCAAGCGAGGGAGCGAGGCGTCGTCCAGCTTCGGACACCAGATGCCGGCCTAGTATTTGCGTCGGTACCAAGCTGAAAAATCAGCTTGATATGTCTTAAATGGGGCTTAAACATGGCTTTCCTGAATGTGCTACTGTGATCAATAACTATAGTTGTATTTAACGAGAACTTGCATAGACGAGCCGATTTTAATGCCAAGGTGCTGGATAAAACAGGGGGGGGGGGGGGGGGGATACCACTGTGTGCGAGCCAAGTATGAGTGGGTTGACGTGGGCGCCAGCATCTGTGTATGCTTCTAGTGGGCGTGGTAGGGCGCCAAATCCATGAAATTTGCGTGGATTAGGTAAGGTCAAGCGGGGTAGGGGAGGGGGCTCCCAAGGCTGCTATCCAGCGGTCCCTTACAAATGCAATTCACCGGTTGCGTGGGATGGATCCCTGCCAATTTGCGCATGTCATCACTGCAGCTGGTCCTGTTTTTTACGTGGTTTAAATATTGGCATTAGGTAAAAGGAGAAGGTAGGGTACCGTGGTTAAGGGCGCACAGCCATGTACCGAGAGAAAGCCGTTCAACGTGCCTGACCGCACATGCCATCCGCCAATGCTGCAGTTTGGTTTTCGGCATGCTGAAAGCACATTCAATTCTGGCACGTGTTTTTTCGTATGGTTTGTTGAAGTCGCGCTGAGTGGGGCTGAGGTGATCGTTGTCTCGGGAAGGGATGATGATCTCCGAGGAAAGGGAAAGCTCCTCCCTCGATGTGGTGTGTTTCAGATGGAAGAAGCTGCCGCCACTGCTCCCTAAGGTCACAGCAGAGCGGGGCCTTCTACTAAAAAAAAGCACGAGAATCGTGGGCGGATCCCAGAACCCTGCAAGTACATCAGTAAGCGGGCCGCGATGATCACAAGCAGCCAATAGGTGTACTGTTTGGCGATGCTTGTGGGTATTATGAGCAGCTGCTATCTCCTTGCTGGGTGCACCCATGAAGAGAACGGACCCGTCGATGGCTGCAAGCACACCCAGGGAGCCGGCGCACGCTACAAAGCCTGCGATGGTTTCATGCAGTGTCCTAGAATTGCCGACTTCGGGTGTATAGCAACACCCTATGAGGAAAAATTGTTCACTCCTTTTCCCCATATTTTATGTGAATTTTTCACTCTGCCTGATATTGTCTAATCGCCCAGGCCAAACCCCTATTTCTCTTTCTGAGGTTTTCAGATGTCATCCAAAACAGAGCTCACTTGAAACCACCAAGTATAAAAGAGGCTCCGCAGAACCTGGAAATTTATGGCTATGTCGTGCCTCACCTACATCTGAATCATGTTTATGTATGCACAGAGCAAGGGCGCCGGGTACCTCTAAGCCCAATAACCCCAGCGACCCCAGCCGCTTGCACGCATTAAGTTTGGTTTGTTTACAAAATGCATCAGTCTGCAGCTGTGCGCCAAAGGCAAGGTTTTCACGCATCCCCTATTTTTTGGTCTCACCACCACACCACGAAAGCAGAGCCTGGAGCAAACACCAGCAAGGCCTGGTAGAGAAATTTACTCTACGTACTTTTTTCCCGTAGAAACTTGACCACTAAATTGCATCGCTCCCGAAGTGCAAAGTTCAAGAAATGTCGTTTGAATTAAAATTATGAGATGAACATCACCATTTGAGCACTTTGGCACATTAACAGATTTTAAGCAAAAGAAGCTGATAACAAAATTTTTCGAGAAAAGTGCCAATTTTTTCTGTTTACTTAGCCACTTATGTTATTCTTGGTATCATACCAGTGTGATACCACTTTATTATTTCTTCCTTTTCGATTGTCCTTAGAGGTACCACCTGCTGCTTAAAATGTTGACATATTTATCTGCAAGATGCTCCAACTGCAAGCTTGTACGTATTTCATACATAAATTGGATTAATTCGCCAGCCGCCCAAACATGTTTGATATACACCCAGGCGTAAGCAGTTCACAGGGAATGACGAAGACAATTTGAAGCACGGAACTGATTTTTAGCGCCATTTTTGCCCTCATAAACTTTCGGTTAACTGTTTTCTTGGTTCATGGCGGTGCTCAATAAGGGTAAACCCAAGCTTTTCGAGTGTCTGACTTACCAGGCTACCTGGCAAGGCTTAGAATGGCCTTGCCGAATGCTGCCTCTGTATGGCAGCATTAGAATATGCTGCCACATAGAGCCTTTGGACAGACCTGACGCAGCTAATACAGAAATGTTTGGTGGCCGAATTCCGCCCTCTGGAGATGCTTAGCATGCGCACCGCTTACTTTTTTCGCATTTTAATTTCGAAGGTTGGTGGGCATGATTGATATTTATATTTGGGGGATGAGTCGGATGACTCTGTCTGCCCGCAGACCATGCAAAAGGTACTGAATTTTGTTTTTGGGCGAGCAGGAAGAAGCCGGCAAGTCTCCTGTGGACCAAGTAATTGCTTTCCTTACCTGCTTTCAACACACGATTGGTAACCAGAGCTAGCCATTTTCTGTTTGAATGTATCGAGTTTTGCCATAAGACAAATTATGATGTCACAAGGCATGCGATGGGCTTGCTTTGTTCTACATTCTTGGTGGTTATTTGCCCCAAATTTCTTAAAGTGGTCCCTCATGGCTGCTTTCACCAGAT
Source organism: Pollicipes pollicipes (assembly GCF_011947565.3). NCBI lineage: Eukaryota > Metazoa > Arthropoda > Thecostraca > Pollicipedomorpha > Pollicipedidae > Pollicipes > Pollicipes pollicipes. The sequence continues at coordinate 3,618,532 of NW_023596251.1, forward strand.
GTTTCTAAAGTTGTCACGGTTTCCTGATGGCCAAATGACTGTACTGGATATATGCACTATATTTTTGACATAGGGATACTTTAAGCTGCATACCAATCATAATATGAGTTAAATATTAGTATGCAACAAATAGTCAGACCATCCCATTTAAAGTGTAAAGCCAACGCCTCAAATTTTGTCATTAAATATGGATGAACAAGCCTAAATGGATGCTTTTACTGCAGCTGAAAAGGCAAGCGGGAATGCTGGCATGGTCATCTCAAAGTTATGTTGCTTTTGGAGAAGAGAGATTGTTTTGTTGAGCATACCCATTACCATGGCAATCAAAATAATTTGTTCAAAGTGATTCGAAGCGTTTTAATTTGCATGTTGTCAACTTTGTCCGATGTCAACAAGCATGCACAAATATACTGAATAAAGATTGCAAGTTGAAACCAGCCAAAAACTAGCTTTAAATATCATGTTTTTATCACAAGTGCTGCTGTCAACAGATAGGTGAGTTGAGATGATGTTCATCATATGGGCTACTCTAAGTTAGTTTAAGCTGGTCAATTGCGTGACAAGCGGCAAAAGGAATTGTGCAAGAATCAGTAATTCACAACTGCTGCTGTGACACAAATTGGTTATACAGGATGAGATGATGTAAGGCCTCTTTAGGTTAGGCAAAGGCCACTTTCATGGAAATAGACATTGACATTTTGTGAGAAACAGTGACAAAATATTTGTTTTCCCTGACCTCACCTTAGCAGAAGCCAGAAGTATGTCTGCTGTGTTTGAGCTGGTGATGGGCTGATGTGTAGGAGTCCAATGTTTTTTTTAGTGTTTTATGTTTGTTGAATTTTCTGTTGTTATATCGTTATTGAATTCCTTTGCTTTGTTTTGTTTTAAAAGTGCTGCGAAAGGGAATTGAAAAGTGCAGCATCAAATTATTGGTGTTAATAATTTGTTATGGTCATAATACTGTGATGAAATTACTATCTTTTAACACGCGCCCGGTTGGCCGGCTAGACACCCTTCGCTCGGGTGTGGGGGTGAAATTGGACCCCCCCCCCTCTGAGATCTCGTGAACTAAGAAAGCTAGAGACACCAAATTTACAGGGTGTCTTGACCTATACGCGAACTCACTTAGGTTAAGGCGTCAGCTTGTTAGGTCATGATATTCAGGTCGAATAAGGTCAAACAAGGTCAAACTCCAGGTTGGTCTCCAAAGCGCCCCCCAGAGCCTAGGCAACTGTCTCTAAGCAAAAGGTCACAAGCCCATTTGGGTCATTGACCTTGTTTGACCCTTTGAAGGTCATGGTGACCAAAATGATGCGAGACTGCTCTGCGTTTTCACTTGAAAAAGCGACAAAGATTACGTTAGGCAGTATGTCCCTAAAACAAAATGTTCGACACGGATCGTCTTGGGTCAATGGCCTGTTTTGATCTCTAAGAAATCAACTGAAAATGTATAATGGAGTTCCTGCTGTCAATAAATTCGAAATGAGCACCAGAAACTATCCCATACAGCAAGCACTAGAAAAATAAATGAGTTCGGTTTTGAAATTGGTCTGACCATCATACCTGACCTTAGGTCAGCATAATTTGCTCATTCAATATTTGTAGTGCCTAAGAAAGCTTCTCAGATATATATATGTCTTTGTCGAACACTTCGTTGCTGTATCAGATTGAACGATTCCCTAAAAATTGCCTTCGCTGAAACCATGGGCTGACTTTGACCTGTCATAGGTCAGCGATCTTACAACGTACATCTAAAATTTGCATGTTAAACGATCTGCTATGCAATTTTCTACAGCTATGCAAAATGTGGTGCGGCTACGCCGCGCCGTTCAAAAACCATTCGGGAAAAACCCTCGCGGGGGGGTCAATTTGCCCCCCCCACCCCACCCGAGCGCGTGTTAATGTATTCTGTTTCCATGTAATGGCCTAAAATGTCAAAAAACGAAATAGCCAACCAACTAGCCAACCAACCAACCAACCAACCGAAATAGCCATGCCAACTTGATGTCTTTGTTTGCTGAAGCATCCGCCACGAGCTCAGAAGTTCTGCCCCTTGTGAATTGATTTTTTCTCTCCCGCACGGTCTTTTTGCGATGAAGTTTTTCACTCCCACCCTAGTTCAAAAGAGATTTTAGCTCCCTGGTTTCACGTAGCCGCGCTCTTATTGGCCACGCGATGGCGTCACCGCGCGCGGCAGCAACATACTTGCAAAACGTTGTCAGATGCTAGTGTGACCCATATTTTGAAGTTCCAAAGTTGTCGCCAACAGAGTATTGGGGTACTGGCTCGGCACGATATTGCAGCGCAGGCATCACATCTTCCAACGGAAGCTTTTGGTTGCCTGTGCGCCGGCCGTGATTGTCATAACGAGGAGCCAGCTTTACTTAGAGATTTTGAGAAAAATTGGTGCGAGGTACAGCACTGCGATTTGAAATCTTTGTCACGATGTCTTGAATTTTTTTGTTTTGCTTACGCGACGTTGGTGCTTTGGCAGGACTGGAACCACTACGTCGGCGAGTGCACCACTGAAATAGCGACTTCCTGGATCCTGTAACATAAGTAGTTCGTCTGGACAGTGTGATTGTGGAAAAGTATGTATATGCCTTGAATGCTTTGGAATGTTAATATACTGCATAGCCTCACGTCACATGCTTCCATGGATATTGTTCGTCTGTGTGTCTATATGTAGAACTCTCCTTCATGCGACTTGTCACAACAACAAAATTATCCCTGCACACGTGCTTCGAGAAAAGCTATATCCCTGCTTGCAACCACACGCGCTAAAACTCTTTCATGTGTAACAAAGCATATGGACGACCTCAATATACATGCACGATGATGTTAGCTGGCATAAGGCGTTACGTTACCAGTGCCTGCTGAGCTTCGTGTCCGTGGCATGATCGATTGCATGGGGTTAAGCTCGCGCAACGCTTGAAATAATGTAGCATCTTTCGGAGCCGAGGGCGATGATCTGCCTTTCTCTGCCTATAATATTTCCGTTGATGTAAGTCGTCATGGTATAGACAGCTGTTGCGATAAATGCATCTGAAGTAGTTGTGCATTTGTACATTGAAGTGCATTTGACTGTCCCGACTCGTCAGTATCATCTCTGCTGCGCGTCAAATGTGTTTATTGGGAAACAGCTGATTTTACTAGCCACCATGTTGAGGAGTTACTTATGGCGTTCTGCATGACGTAGATAACGTAGCTATGGAGCGCCATAAGTTGTCACCTGAAGGGGCGGAGCATATGGCAGCATTTTCCCATCAACGACGGTGCCCTGCCAGATGTGCAACTGGGCTGTTACCTGCCTAATGTTATCCTCAAAGGAAAGGCCCGCTGTTCCGTGCGTATATCACAGAAATAGCGAATAGTATATATATATATATATATATATATATATATATATATATATATAATACATCGGTTTGCATAGGAATAGCACAAAATGATTATCAATCAAATCACGCAACAACAATCCACAACACCTCGCACATCAATGTGGCGCCACCGAGCGTCACTCATCAAGGCCGCAGATACGGAAGCTAGTATAACATGCTTCGTCTATTTAAAACCCAAAGGGAATGTGACAATGAGGTACTAAGGCTGGTGGTGGTGAGGTCACTCCGTGTGAGAATGCGGGACAAGGACTATTTTCTTGACTTTCTATTGCCCACACGAAAAAAAACACCATACAACGTGTAATAATCAATTCAAATCATCCACAACAATATCAGACACAAGCAAGGTTTGTATGTGTTGAGATGCAGCTTCTGATGATAACAAATGCACTTTTGGCACATGATGTACGGCAAAGTTTGCGACGCAGCTCAAAAGAGGGGAATGGAATTTCCGATAATTTCTTACAAGACTATATAACACTGCACGGTTCTTCTAGATACTCTATTCCAGATATTCTAGAATATTCCATATTATTTTGTTTATTCTTCTAGGCACCCCAAAGGTGGCTAGGAAGTAGACCAATTAGGCAACCATATGCACATGTATATATATATATATATATATATATATATATATATATATAATGTGATATTATATATATATGTATATATAGCCATATAGCAGTGGCAAGCAACAAATATTAATCAGCTGATAAGAATGCGTTTTTCCGAAGATAAAGCTCAGCTGGCGTGGTCTCTACGTCAAAGTGGAACGGCGACGCACTGCTAGTGTACGTTTGGTGTGAGGTGTGAAATTTGCGGTATGGTGGATGTGAGATGAACTTGCGTCCAATTTTAACGGAATATATGCATTGTGTTAATAGCTTAGAATGCCCTTAGGATGTTAATAGCAGACCTCTGTCCATCTACCATTTACCACCATATTCTGCAGGAGCGTTTCTGGCAAATGAACTTATGGCACCAATGATGGGGAGATTTGGCAAATAATGGAGTCGTAACTGTTCTTCCTGAAAAAAATGCGAGGATCAGGAATCGGGCTGGATCTTACCGGGGTCTGTAATTGTGACAAAGGTTGTTGGAACCAGGGCCTGGCATTAGCAGGCAAAGAAGCTAAAAAATGTGAGTCAGCCCTAGTTCAGCCATAGGTACTTATAACATGGATTACTAAGAAGCAAGTAAGCTGCTTGGTTGTCAAAAGTGACCATGTATATATATATATATATATATATATATATGCATATATATATATATATATATATATATATATATATATATATATATATATATATATACATCTGTGTGTGTGTGTGTGTGTGTGTGTGTGTGTGTGTGTGTGTGTGTGTGTGTGTGTGTGTGTATGTGTGTGTGTGTGTGTGTGTGTGTGTGTGTGTGTGTGTGTGTGTGTGTGTGTATGTGTGTGTGTGTGTGTGTGTGTGTGTGTGTGTGTGTGTGTGTGTGTGTGTGTGTGTGTGTGTGTGTGTGTGTGTGTGTGTGTGTGTGTGTGTGTGTGTGTGTGTGTGTGTGTGTGTGTGTATGTGTCTGTGTGTAACACCAGAAAACCGTCGCAGTATCACAGGTTACCATCAAAGCTCAGCAGTAATTTTTTAACACATGCCCAGCCTGCCTGCAGACCAAAGCTAGTCCCACATTGACACTGCTTTATCATGCACATAATGAATCTATATCTGCCTGAACCTTGTGCTCAGGCTTCTGGAAAAGCTGTATTGTTGTTACAGAGTCAGGGCATGCTGTTTATTTTGATTTGTCTGTGATGTTTTGATCTGCTTTTTTAGAGCAAAGTATTTGGATTGTGCAGGGTGACCTTTTTGGGCCAATTATTTCGAAGGTCCCAAGACTGTCAGAGTACTCCATATTCTGGCCTGGGGAGTCTAGTGTTGGTAAAATTACTAGTGTGAACTGTGAGACATGGTGTTTAGTATTCATGGCATGTTGGTATTTCTGTTCCTTGCCAAAGAACTTATGGGAACCTGGGGCTGGTATTGACAGAAAAGTAAGGACAGCCAGGATCTGAAGCCAGTGCTTACAAAATAACTAATGGAAACCAAGATGCAGGTATTGTGTTGTTGAAAGAAACAGTGGGAACCAAGATCCAGGGTCTCGTTTTGTCGAAAGAACAAGTAGGAACCAAGCTCCAGGGTTTTACTCTGTTGACAGATGCAGTGGGAACCAGGATCTAGGGTCATACTTTATAAAAAGAACCAATGGGAACCAAGATCCAACATCTTGTTTTGTCGAAAGAACCAGTGGAAACCAGGATCCAGAGCCTTGTGTTGTCGAAAGAACGAGTGAGAACAGGATGCAGCGTCTTGTTTCGTCGAGAAAAAAAAACAGTGAGAAAAAGTATCCAGCATCTTGTTCTGTCGAAGAAACCAATGGGAACCAGGAACCAATATTGGGAACCACGCACATGTCTGGTGGGAGGTGTGACGGCGGCAGCCGACAGCGCACAAGCATTCAGCGGCGGCCCTACAGCAGAGTGAAGCACGTACTCCAACCCAGACTCTTCCCTCACCCCACATGCACATCTCGGACCAAAATGTGGGCCTTATGCGTCATTTTATCATATCAGATAAAAATCATCTCAATATGCCCTATCAGATGCAAAAAATCTGAAAAAGGTGCGTGATAACGCTTCGGATGCGAACACGCTTCACAGTGCTTTCACAGAAGACATGTAGGCGGCGCCACAAAAGTAGGCGGCGCCACCGTCTGCGTCACCGAAGTGCGACGACAACGTGAGGTCTTGCGCTGTCGGCTAGATGGCGCTCTCAGTCAGCACCAAGCGGAAATTTGGTACTCAATATGCGTCATGTTAATGTCGCCAACTTTGCCTTTCGCCATTCTAAAGCTTCTGATTTGCTCATTTGTATAACCAAATTGGCTGCGTCACTACGGTAGTCCCAGCTGTCCAACAGCCTTCTGATCACATTCAACTTGCTTTTGCTCCAACGGCAAGTGGCCAAGGTTTCCGCCCTCCTTCTCACGCGCGCAGAACTTCAGGGTCAAACGCCGGTCCTTGAAAAATTGTTCTCATAAATTTATCCGCGTACCAGTGACAGGCCAGTGACGAAAGCAACGTGGGAATTCCAGCTGAGACACGGATCAAGTACTAGTCCCATATTTTTCATCTCCGAACAGGTGCATAGGTCATGCTCAAAAAAGTTTACGGTCTAGTTCGGGGGACTCCGCAGATTTTGTGGGCTTTGCAACCATTAACTGCGTCTTCTCAGCATGAACTTTAAGACTGTTCGTGCGAAACCAAACATCGAGAGAGGCCAGCACGTGTCCTATCTGCCTAACCACATTTTGAAAATGTCGTGTTTTGCCACTCACTACTATTCGAGTGTCGTCCGCATATTGCACAACGATAGCACCCTCCCCGATAAGGCCAAGGTTATTCCCAATGTCTGGTACAAGGCCCTCTGCAGAATAGCAGAAGGCCTTGTGCCAATCTCTAAAAAACTTCCATTCTGTTAGGCGGCTTAGTAGATTTTGCTCTTTCCGAAACGGTCATATATTCCCGCACCCTGACCGTGTGTTTTCTTTTGGGTGAGGGTGAGCTGAAATCTTAGAGGTATTCATGCTGTACATGTGTAGTTCTGTCGGTAACTTTTTGGGGGGCTTCTTGCATCAAAATATTTGCTGGAATTAAGAATGTAGAGCAGTGAAATGCCCCGCAATCATTGGCAGTTAGGATGGGGTCGGATATACAAGCCAGTGCGGTCTCCGCGGTGTGGTGTGGCCTGAATCCGCGCTGGTTTGGGAATGGAGGTGGTTTTGGGAGAGGCAGCCGTGGAGCTGCTCATGGACTGCAGACTCCACCATCTTCGCTATTACAGGGACGATAGAAATGGGACAGAAGTTAGAAGGGTCTTCGTATGGAGATGGGGCGTAAGTTAGAAATCTCCGGATGATATGTGGGTCTCCGGATTTGAAGACGGGGAACGCTTCCCAGACTCGGGATCGGAATGTAACATGCCACTGATCACTTGAAAACAGAGGCGGATCACACACATGCAGATACCACCGTCCTCGCACGCCAAGTCGTTCATAAAAAATGTCGTGCGCAATTCCTTTGACGTCATTGGTAAAGTCTAATGGCGCAGGCTCCAACGCGCGGTAGGCGGCAGGGAAGATTAGTAGGCCCACCGTGTGCTCCCACTTCGCCGGCCACGCGCGGTCCCAAGTCGACAAAAACACGGTTCAACTGGTCTGAGGTTACATCTGGCACCTTTCGGCTGGGTTTTCCGCTCCGTGTGGTTACGCGTCGAATGACCTATAATACAACATGATTGCAGCACTGGAAACATACAGCATTCTTGATGCGCGCGTCTATCCATGGTTTTGTTTCTGAGACCCGATCCGTTTGAAAGCAGTTTGCCGGTGCAAGCGATACCCACTGGTGGAACAAACATGCAGTGTCGGTGTTGTGAGCATCCAAGTGAATAAAAATCTCGCCGCAGCCACTTTCTTGCGAAAAAAGTCGAAATTCAGAAACGTGCGTTTTTTCGTCTCAAATGAATGCCAATATCAAATTCAGCACAAGTACAAATGCGATGCCTGTTCTGTGCCCGTTGACACGTTTTCCACGCGATGGCTATTTTTCAACACGATTTCACGTTTGTGTTATTTTACTGAAAACCTATCGGCACTGGACAGTTTATGTCGCACCATAGCACGGGAAGACAATTCTGCGTCAAAACAGGTGAAACGCAATACCTGTGCAGAATTTGAACATGGCCGTTTTTTAGGTAGTAAAACGTTCCAAAGTCATATGTCCCGAACCAATGAAAATAGAATGCTGCTTTTACTTGCAAACGATGTAAAACGATGTTACCACTTGTTGACTACATTTTTGATACCGGTTGATGACCAAACATTTTTCGGCGTTACCATTTTTTGAAAAAGTAAAATTTTTCCAACGCAATCTTTTATTATTTCGGAATGTAAGGGGATGGTCAATTTAGTGTGTAAATGCAGCGGCAAGTGTTTCTGTGCATGCAAACAGTTTCTACAGCCATTGCAATATCTAAATCGAGAGCCGCTTGTGAGTGTCTTTTTCAAATAACTTCAAAACTATACATGCGTTAATTTTTTCAGTTACATCATCGTGTTTGTCCTGCGAATACGCGTCGAGTGACCAATAAGAAATCATGAATGCACGACTGGAAACAGGCCCAATAAGAAATTCACTGCGATTACAAAGCCGATGCCTGTTCTGTGCTCGTTGACGCGTTTTGCACGAGATGCCTGTTTTTCAACAAAATTACATATTGGTTTTACCAAACTGAAAACCTTTCGGCACTGGGCAGTTCATGTCACACCATAGCACGGGAAGGCAATTCTGCGTCAAAACAGGTGTGACGCAACAACTGTGCAGAATTTGAAAACGGTCTTTTTTGGGCAGTAAAACGCTCCAAACACATATCTCTCGAAGGAATGAAAATAGGAGGCTGCTTTTACTTGCAAACGATGTAAAACGCTGTTACCACTTGTTGACTACTTTCTTGATCACCGGGTGGTGATCACAAACTTTGGGCGTGATTATTTTTTATCGAAAATATAAAATTGTTCAAAACGCAATGTTTTCACTTTTGAATTTAAGGGCATGTTTAATTCATTGTAAATACAGAGGAAAGTGTTTCTGTGCATGTAAACAGTTCTTGCACCAATTGCAAAATCTACCTCCAGTGCAGTTTGAGTGTTTTTTCAGATAAATTAAAAAACTACACATGCTTTTTTTAAGTTGCATTATCGTGTTCGTCGTGCAATTACGCGTCGAATGATGTATGATAAAACATGATTGCGCCATTGGAAATGTATAGCATTTATGATGCGCGGAAATTTCCATGGTTTTGTTTTTGAGACCCGCTCCGTTTGAAAGCAGATTGGCGGTGCAAACGATACACAATGGTAGAATAAACACTCAGTGGCGTTGTTGTCAACATGCAATTGACCAAATGTCTCGCTGCGGCCACTTTGTTACGAAAAAAGTCGAAATTCAGAAGCGGACGCTTTTCTGTCTCAAATGAGGACGAATATAAAATTCAGCACAAATACAAGGCGGATGCATGTTCTGTGCCGGTTAATGCGTTTTCCACGAGATTGCTATTTTTCAACAAAATCTCACGTTGGTGATACCAAACCGAAAACCTATCGGCACTGGACAGTTTTTCTCTCACACAATGGCACGGGAAGGCAATTGTGCGTCAAAAGAGGTGTAACGCAACACCTGCGCGGAATTTGAAAACGGCCGTTTTTTTGGGTAGTAATACGGTGCAAACTCATATCTCCCGAACCAATGAAAATAGAAGGCTGGTTCTACTTGCAAAGAATGCAAAACGATGTTACTACTTGTTGACTACGTTTTTGATCACCGGGTGATGACCAAAAATTTTGGGTCCATTTTTGGGTCCACGTGACCATTTTTTCGAAAACATAAAAATTTTGTAAACGCGATTTTTTGGTTTCTAAATGACAGGGCATGGTCCATTTAGTGTGTCAATTGAAACAAACATTCATTTGTGAAACAAACATTCAGTGTCGTTGTTGTCAATAAACGAGTGAACAAAAACATCGCAGCGGCCACTTTGTTGCGAAAAACGTCAAAATTCTGAAACGGACGTTTTTTTGTCTCAAATGAGGGCCAATAGGAAATTCAGCACGAGTACAGAGCGGATGCATGTTCCGTTTCGGTTGACGCGTTTTGCACGAGATGGCCATTTTTCAACAAAATTTAACGTTGGTATTACCTGACTGAAAACCTATCGGCACTCGATATTTTATGACACACCATTGCACGGAAAGGCAATTGTGCGTCAAAACAGGTGTAACGCACCACCTGTGTAGAAAATGAAAACGACCGTTTTTTGGGTAGTAAAACGTTCGAAACTCATATCTCTCAAAGCAATGAAAATAGAAGGCTGCTTTTACGCGCAAACGATGTAAAGCGATGCTACTACTCGTTGACTACATTTTTGGTCACCGGGTGATGACCAAAATTTTGGGCGTGACCATTGTTTTGAAAAATGAAAATTTTCCAAGCTCGATTTTTTATTACAGAATGAAAGCGTATGGTCCATTAAGTGTGTAAATGCAGCGGCAAGTGTTCTATGCATTTAAACAGTTGCTGAACAGTTTGGTACTTCCAGTACCTGGCAGTACCGAATTGCTTGATAGTGCCGAAATTCCGGTATTGTTAAGCTTTTTCGTGAAAAGTGTTCAAAGCTCTCCGTAGTGGTCTCAGATCGTTTTTTATGCCGGAACTGGTAGGATGGTTTTTCGATGGTGTGTTAAATAGTTGCGTTTACGTGTCAGAAGACCACCTTCTCCATACGCACACTTCTTCACGGTGGCGGCGCCTGGCGACCACCGCCGCTCCCCCGCCACCCCGCTGGGTAATCGCCGCGGCGGTCAAGAGTTGGATTGTCACCATTTTGAGATCTGATCCTTTGGCAGAAGCCGCCGGGCCTTGGAGGTGGGCGCGATATCGCTGCCTGTGCCCGTGGAATGCTTGTAACTGAGCAGACCGGTATCAAATACTTTGCAGACTGCCAACCTTGCACCTTGAGTGCGTGCTGCGGGATACGTTGCGGGAGGCATAAAACTTTTGGCAATGGGTGTACTTAGCAGTCTTGTTTGACTTTGCACCTCAAAAATTGAGTTGGCTTTATCAAGCCAGGTCGGCATTGTTTACGGCTGGTCGTGTTCTGCATTTACTTTGTAGAAACTGCCGTTCCATTTCGCATAGATCTTTTTACGCTCTTTTTATTCGAAGATGTGCCTTTCCAAGAGCTGGAATTCTAGGATCATATTAATGCCATATTTTTGTATTATTTTTTATTGTTTTAGTGTCATGCCCGAATTTATCATGGCTGCGGCATTATCGTACAATTATCTTAGTCAACGCCCAGAGATCGAGTGCGTTATCAGGCGCCTCCAAACAGGTATGAATGAAACTACTAGCAAAGCTGCCCTCGCCCGCGAGAAATAGCTGCGATCCAACGTGGTAGGCGTCAATGGTATGCAGACAGGGGGACGCGGCCCCAGCCGCGTGGCGGCACACCCCGCGACACGCCGCGCACAAAAGGCGCCATCCCTCGTGTGGCGGGCGGGGGCGATCCGACCCCGACCGGCGAGTCGGACGGCTCCGAGGCGCATGACCTCACGACACCTTTAGCGTTTACACTTGAGAAACGAACTGCTTGTTGGTTCGGACAGCTGGCTTCACAATGTTGCACACTGTACGCAGTTGCATTTGTGTTGAACATAAAACGTTAGATTCGTGGGCATGTGGGTTCTCCTATGCAGATTGCGTATCCATTACCTGCATGAAAGCCGTTTTTACGTTAAGTTGAATCACTGAAAAGTTTTTAAAAGTTCAAGTGTTTCTAGGAGGTTCTACTATACACTCAACACTCTGACAAAAAGCGGTTTCCGTGCAATTCCACTAGTATGCATAAGCAGGCATCTTGTATTCAACTTAGATTATTTGCATATCAAACAAGCCTTTTAATCATGTCAGAGACCCTACTGATACTAGAAGCATTTGTAGTTTGAGAGGTGTTGCACGGTAACTATTATTAATAAGTTGCATATCCCTTGAAGCTGTGTGTATGTTATGAATAATCACTCTACATTAAACTCATTAAGATGTGGTTTGGTAACAGCAATGGCGTCTTACGCCGGTGCAAGTCAAGCCCTACAAGTAATTTCATTGTGCAGGCATATTACTTCGGCATGCAGACAATCAGCTAGAAACAATGCCTTTGAGCCGAATCCGAGCTTGCCGAGTTTGGCTCACTGTCAAGGCCCCACAAATAGGGATACAGAACTTTAGCAAGAGGGACCTAATAGAAGCCCTCTGACTGATGTGTCAGGTTATGGCACTACGGGTGGGAGGGGGCCGGGTCCAAGTCCAATCGTGCCGTTGATCTTGGGTCCCGCGGGGTCCTCCGGTCGCTCCTCGAACGTCATCAAAGTCCATGACCGACTGGGGACCACTAGCCGAGACATATCCCCTGGTCATGCACTGCGGGCCCCTGGCCGACAAGGGGCCCAATCACTGTTTCAGAGATTCAGACCAATGCCAATCGTGACCCCTGATCTTGCTCCTGTTTGGCAAATGCCCCCCCAAGGTTCGGGATGACAGGGAGCCATCTGTCCGGTGTTCGCGGTCTCTGGCCGAGTTAGACATCCGCATTGTCTCAGGGGGTCCTTAACGGTACAAAAGGACCTCTGACCGATATTTCAAGTCACCACCCTACGGACCACGATTCTTTATGTGACCTACAGCCGATCTTGTAGGCCGTTATGCCCTTCAGCCATGCCCTTAATAGTCTGTTCCGTTGGGCCGCCCGGGTCCCTCTTCGGGCCTCATCAAACACTGCCCTTGGTCGCCTCGGGTCCATTGCAAGTACAGGGCCCCCTGCTAGGTACTGGGTACCACTGATAGATACAGGTGCACCAACCAGTATAAATCACTGGTTCCAGCTTTGTAGCTGATGGGAAGTGGGCCCTCTGGCCTTCTTCCCACGGTCCGTTCCTATCCTAATTCGGAGCGGACTGTGTAGCAATGGTGGTGCCTGACCGGCATATAGACATATATTGGGTCAGGATGCCCCTGATCGGTACAAAGGGCCCTCTGACTGTCCTTCAAGGGTCGGTCTCCGCAGGCCGGCACCCCTATATAGCACACCGACAAGTCGTTCGTACTCTTAGACCTTCCAATCGAGCCCTCTATCATCGAACCCGTTGGGTCCTCCATACTCTTTGGGCCTCCTACAACATTGCCTCAGACCGATTTGGGGCCCTTTACCAGCACAGGGTCGCCGTTGACGCTGTGGGCCGCGAGCAATGTAAATCGTTGGCTCCGTTTTTTTCAGCTGCTTGAGAAATGGGCACTCCGGCCCATGCCGCCACGAAGCCGGCTGTGCGTTTCTCATGGTGTTTGATCCAACATATAGCCTGTTACCGACCCAGGGGCTCCTGATCCGTACAGGGCCCTCTGGAAGGCATTGAAGTGAGCGGACCTCCGAATAGCCTTTTGAGACCTTTGGGCCCTCAAGTTGGACGAAAAATCGTCAGTCCGAGGGGACCTTCGGGCCTCTCGGATACGAAGCGGGGGCGCATAGCCTAGTGCCCTGCCCTCCTCTGCCTACGCTGCTGTTTCAGAAGCAGCAACATTAGCCGCTTTTAGAGCTTCCAAACTCTATCAAATATTGAAAATATTGGCGACTGAAAAAACTCTGGCTATGCTAGCGATGTGTTCTGCCGGCGGCTGTACCAACATCGGCCCTCTCCCGAAAATGGGGATAGGGAGTGGCCCAGAATTAATAGCTCATTCATCATCATCTGGGCTCAAGTACGTCTCCCTTATAGGCCTAAAATAGGATCATCCCCTCCCAGGTCTTTTCAGGCCATGTTCTCAGATCTAAGAGCAAAAATTGATCTTTCCGGACTTGACCTGTGGCTTTTCCGGGCATTCAAAAATGACACTTCCCAGACCCAACGTGTGCCATTTTTTTAGTCCAACCAGAGGTGGGCTCATCCCGGGTCTAAATGATGAGAGGAGCCTTTTCGCCGCATGGGATGTTTACCTTATCAGCTTAATAAATCAATCATGGAGCACTGGGGCACACGTCTCCACTTTGGTCCGGACGGGCCCCCAGCGCTCTTCGGGGCCAACGATCAAGGGTCCGACTAGGGGTCCCGAAGAATTGGCCAGAGACTGTATCAAGGGATCCTGGCCCGCGAAGGTCCATCATTGCGCCTCTTGCGCTGATTGGTGGCTCTTGCGGGCAATGAGGGCCATTCAGCTGATTCGCGTCCACTAATTCTTAACAGTCCTTCCCGTGGCGGCCTAAAGCCCATTTCCAAATTCGGGACCATTTTGGGGCCTACGATTGTCGGTCATAGGATCTTTTGCATTGGCTGGGATCCCTTAGGCAATGGGGAACCGCTGTGCTGGTCAGGGGAGGGGGGGGGCGGTCAGTACTCCTTACAGGGGACCCCATGTCGGCAAGGGCCCCGAGTCAGCAATGGTTCCGTTTTCTAAGTGGGGACAGGAGTGTGACCCTGAATGTCAGAGAATCTCTAAAATTGACCAGCCCGATGATAATGAAAGGAGGAAGGATAAATGGCAATGATCAACAATGAGACAGTGAAAGAGCACTGTGTCGGAATGGGCCCAAGAAAGAACGTCGCTCTGGACCTCCACCCCATTTCGGTCAGGGGCCGAATGAGCTGAACTGAAATCATCTGCCAATTATTGAACCCCTGTGTCGGTGAGCAATCCTTTGCAATCAGTGAGGCCCATTACGTCAATCCGGAATCAACTGCTCCGCTATGAGGGCCTCCCGCGCCAGGGAGGAGACCAATGCAATGTGCATCCCTCCGTGGTCCTCGTGGTTGACCAGGGGGCCCCAGCCACTGTGTCTCCAGAAAAGTAGCCGGCAAGTGCCCCGGTTGACAAGTTTGGACGGAAATCCCCTTCAACATATGACTGGGAAAGGCAACGGGGTTGCCTGGTGTTCTACTTACGGGCCCCCATGTTTACGAAAGGTAGGGGGTCTCCTTAGTATTTAATCCACTGTGTCCCTCAGCGAACAGTGATGACAAATGACGACAGCTGGACCCGGCGAAATATACTGGGCAAATCCGGTTATTCATCTGGGTGCCTTTTCACCAGAAGCCTTTATCCAGCTGTGTGCCACCCCCACCCTCTCTTACTAATGCCTTGGCCTTCCCTCTGTTATAAGATGGACCTTGCAGGATCTCTGATAAGCTCCTCTCGGAATTAAGCGTTTAAATGGACCATTAGGTGTCATTTCATGGTTGAAGATGAAGAACGCTGCCAAGTCCAAATCATACTGGTAACGCTTTGTACCAGCGCTATGTTTTTCCCTGTAATTTTCGAAACCACCGTCGTCTTAACAAGCGCCATGGTACCTCTACTGTTGCGAATGAAAGCACGTTTGTGATTGGCCCAGCAGGCGGTAAGGACCTCTTACCGAGAAGCGCATTGGTTAAAATTTGAGCCATTGCGTCACTGCGGACCCTGTAATACTCCCATACCCAAAGCCCAAGTGTGGCTTGAGGAGCCACTATGGCGAACACCATAGAGGAGAACTTAAAGCTATGGTATAACATGTCGTTGAGTCTGCGGGATAATACACTTGTCTTTGCACATATTTTTGCCTTAACAAAGTGTTTCAATCCTTCGTAGCAGCTACTACACTTTGATAAATCAGTGCACTGCAAACATAAAAGAACGGACCCGTTTGAAAGCAGGACCAATGAAATTTCCTTCTTTCATAATGGTAAGCGAGAGGTTTAGTGAGATTTCCACCGCAGGACCGGTTATAGGGGTGGTAAAAGTGTACTTCTTGTCGTCGACCAAATTTTTGTGGGAAAAATTATCGCCAGTAGCGTAATGCGATGTCATATGACAAAATGGTCCATAAGTTCATGCCCAGTAGCGCCATCAGTAATCAGCTTATCACCGAAGGTCTCTTTCATCGCTGCAATTTTTAATATCATGTACATAACCGAAATGTCCAGTCATGCACTGCCCTTGAGCAAATGTCAGGATATGTGCTGCTGTTAGGAAAGCAGGTGTACGTGCCCTGGACTGACAAGATAGCCCAATCACAACAGGGGTTTTCTTCCAACCTCGGGACTTAGAGGCCTCATGTTTAAACTCAATCTACGGCTGGATTTGCTTTCCTCAATCCACCCCCCCCCCCCTCGAAAAAGAGCAATGAAGAACCTTGATAGCCAGGGCAGCAAAATGCATTGCAGATTCCGAAACAGCCGCAAGCGGCATGGGCAATGACGTGAAATATGGGGGGTCTCCACGAGGCTATGCCCCCCCCCCTTATGAAAAGCTAATGTGCGCTTCGAACCCCATCTCAACCGTCACCAAACTATCCACCATACCTTAGACATGCTCCAAGCCCTGCGCTACATGCTTTGAGTGGTGGGCGCCTCCTGTCGTGCCCTAACAAGTAAATTGCACTGATTTTCTTTCTCAAAAAACTTCACATCAGGCGGATAGCTCTTTCCGAACAAGCTACTCGCCATGACAGGGGGGTGGGGGAAGGGGTGATGTGACACCCCCCCCCACGGTCTTCTGAGGGTACCAATGCGGCATATTATGCAGTTCTGCAAAAATATTTGGTGGACTCTGGGACATCCATTGTGCGCGTGTTGACACCAAAAAAAAGGGCCCCTAGCAATGCTGCTTTCAGAGTAGCGATGTTTTTACGATCAGCGCAAGACGATTCAAGGCCGGCGGGTGCGGCAGGGGGCAAGCGACGACTATGCGGACCGCGCGCGGAGCGTTGGCACTATTGCATGAACGAAACCATACCTTATAAATATAGGCTCCGGACAGATGAAACTACTTGCCATTGTACTCATGATTAAACAAGGGACACACCTCTTTATGTTCCATGTTACTTCACTGCATGATTTTATACATATGAACATGCAAAGCTGATGTTTAATTTTCAGGAAATTTTGACGTCCAACTCGGTCAAGTGGGGTCAGTTAACAGCAGGAAAGTTCTTACCAATCATGAGATCTTACTAAAGACGGGTCACCGTTTTTTTTGCGACGCTTTACCTTTACCAGTTCCACTGAGCGCGGCGCCGGTGGCAGACGTGCCGTGGTCTCTCCCCATCTCGCGACCCCAGTGGCCTTTTAGCTGATCGCTTACCATGTTTGGTAAACAGTTTTAGTGACAGTGTGAGAGTGAGAGCGCCTGTGCGCCAGTGAGAAGGTGAAGGGATCATTTCGCTGATCACGTAAATCGTGACCGACTACCGTGACTACCGTGACTACCGAGACGGGACCACCTACCTGCCGGCTGTACAGCGACGGGTCCGAGGTGACAACTACCGGCGACTCCTGAGCCTATAAACAACGCGACTACAACCATCTCCGCTCCAGTTCTGGAGCGCACAAGCTAGCAAGCCAGCGGCAAGCCTGCATTCTGCAATGAATCGCCAGCTGCTCCGCCTATTGGTGACCTTGGCGGTCGCCCAGGTTATCGTGCGGGCCGCCCTGCCGGCCCCAAATCCCTGGCTCCCGGCTCGGCACGTGCCCTCGGGCCATGCGGGGTCAGCTGTTAAATGCGGACCGCGCCAGGTCACCGCGGCGGCCAGGGGCGAGCCCAGGGTTGCCTTGGTCGGCTTGGGTGCGGGCGTGAGCGTGGGCCGGTCCTCTGGTGGCCGTGGGCCTGACTCGGGCGGCAGCCGCCCGGCGCGCCGGGGCAAACGATCGCGGCGCCGGGGCTGTAGGGGAGGAGCGAGGTGGCGGGCGCCCGGTGAATGCCGTGCGGGTGAACTATACATCGCGCAGTTAAACATACAAAGTTTGAAACCCAAACTGCCAGATCTACGTCACAGTCTAACTGATATGCATCAGTTTGATGTTCTCGCACTCAGTGAAAAGTCTAACTGATATGCATCAGTTTGATATTCTCGCACTCAGTGAAACGTGACTGCGGCCGTCTGTCCCCGCCCGGCTGCTGAACATTGATGGGTACCGGCTATACCGACACGACCGGCCTGCAGACAGCGGACTGCTTAGGGGTTACGGAGGGGTCGCAGTTCTGGCGCGAGACCCGTTTAATGTGACTGTTCTGAAAACGCCTCATACTGCCGTTAGTTCATCGAATCTTGAGATTATTTGGACCCTTGTTCGACCCGCTAAAGCAAAGCAGATCATTTTCGGGTCGTTGTACCGACATCCCACTAAGACAGCCCGGCAGGTGTCTGATGATCTCGATGATTTGGAGAACCAGTTACAATGTATAATGTCCACACATGACTGCCCAATAGTGATCGCCGGTGATTTAAACATCAGCCTAAGTTGCTCGAGCACAGGCACGGGCTATCAGAAATTGATGCAACTGTTAAGGTCCTACAATTTGCATATGTGTAACGATTCCAATCCAACGTACCGTCCTGCTGGCTCGCTGTTAGATGTTACGATTACAAATCACAAGGACCTCATCCAGCGCCGTGCTGTCACCGCCTGTCACTATAGTCCGCATGACTTTACGCGAATATTGCTGAAAGTATCGAAAGGGAAACGCCAAACCAATGTCATCACATCCCGCTGCCTGAATCGAGTTGACTTTTGATTATTTCAAGGATTTGCTTGTGAACGCCGACTGGTCTCTCGTCTTTGGAAGTGCGGCGACGTCTGAGAAGTGGGACTCTTTTCTAGGAGTGTTTACACTCCATTTGAATGCCGTCGCGCCTGCCAGGCGCATTAACCTATGCTGTCAATCCGCCCCACCTGTCTCAGCTGATACACGTGTGTTGGTGGTTCGTCGCCGCGTCGCTCTAGCGTGCTGTTCGCGTGCTGAGTACAAGGCACTCAATAAGCAGACACGGGCAGCTATTAGACGGGTCTGTCGCGATCAGATTAGGAAGCAGATTTCGCAGGCAGGTCACTCTGGCATGTAGCGGTGCGTCAAATCGGTTATTGGCAGTAAACAGGGTACGTCAGCCACACCTAACATTCATCTTGATACTTTGAATAACTACTTTGTGAAGGTAGGGCCTACGACTGCCGCCACCGTGCCGAACCGAGGCACGGCTTTGCCGGTCAGGCTCCCCCGAGTTATGACCTGCTCATTTAAGGTGCATCCTCTGTCATGCGATGAGCTGCTTGCAGCTATGTCTACGATGAACCCGACGACATCCTGTGGGCTAGACGAACTCAGTACGCAGCTCTTACAGAAGTCTTTTCGTGGTGTCGGCTGTCCCCTACTTGACGCCATCAATAACAGTCTCATTGAGGGAACGGTGCCCAGCGCCCGGAAACACGCTCTTGTCACAGCGCTCCCGAAAACCAGTGATTTGAACGATCCTACCAAATTTAGGCCAATCTCTGTAGTGCCAGCGATAGCAAAAATAGTCGAGCATATAGTTCATCATCAGCTTAGCTCATATTTTAACGAGCGTGATTTATTTTCGCCTACACAACACGGATATCGTACCAATTTTTCAACAGAGACCGCACTTACTGTAGTGACTGATAAAATACTCACCGCGATGGATGCTGGGGAGATCGCTCTGCTTGTTTTGATAGATCTGTCAAAATATGTTGACGTTGTGGATCACCAGCTTCTCTTATCCAAGCTTAAGATATACAATATTGACACAAAATGGTTTGAAAGCTACCTTTGCGGGCATACCCAACAGGTTCAGATCAGATATCCTTCAGGGCATACTGCACGCTCTCGCAGTTTTCCGAATGGGATGGGGGTATTTCAGGGTACCGCCCTCGGACCGCTCCTATATTCTATTTTCTCGAACGATCTAGCGTTATATTCAGAAGGTGCCACAGTGAACAATATGCCGATGACACACAGATTTTGGTTACTGGAAAGAAAAGTGCAATGCAACATCTTGCCGGAACCATGGAGAGTACCTTGTCAATTGTATTGGACCGGTTTAACAACCACTATGAAAGTCAATACAACAAAAACGCAGTTAATAGTTTTGGGGACAAAGGCTACGCTGCGTAATACGCCTCCTGTGCATGTCAAGTTCGGGTCAGCTGTCATTACTGAAAGCAATACTGTCCAAAACCTTGGTGTGGTGATGGATAGAAATCTCACATTTGAACCGCACATTGATCAGCTTGTTGCCAGGTCGACGGGTGCTCTGGTGGCCCTGTCCCATGCCAAGCATGTACTCCCAGGAGACACCCTCGCTCGCATTGTCGGAGCTCTAGTTCTTCCCTCCATTAGATACTGTATAGCACTGTATCGTACTTACGGAGCCACGCAGCTCCATCGCGTGCAAAAACTTGTGAACTTCTGTGCGCGGGTTGTGAGCGGAAGGAGAAGGTGTGACCATATATCGGATGTTGTCAGGGATCTACGATGGCTTAGTGCTGATCAGCTCGTCAGATATCATATGTTGTGCCTGCTCTGCCCCCTGTGGATAGCCTACCATCATGGAAGCCTGGTTCTCAGGCATTGGTAATAGAAGCGTTGTTCCGCAAAATAAATTCGGCCAATAATCAGATAAATAAATAAATTCGAGAGACTTTCCTCAAAGTTCGGGCTTGCACCACTTTTGGTGAATAGAAAATTATAGCCCTGCTTGGGCAGCAGTTGTGCTTGAAAAGGGAATGGTTGGCATTATAACGACAAGTGCCATAGCGACGAGATGAAACTGCACAGTTTCCCTGCAATGTAGACAATTGAAAGACCACCCTCTAAATGATCTTGAAGACCTAAAACGCCTGACAGACTTATGGCCTATGTGACCATGCTCACCGAAAACGATATCAGGTAGGTCTTTGGCATACAGAGACTACAAATGCTTTATAATGGGCTACACTGAATAAATAAAGCCCGAAAGCTAGCTTTGACATGATAAAAACTGCACAATAGACCTTTGATAGCTTAACATAACTGCAACCATTTTCTTATTCTTCACCAGGCCTTGCACTTTACAACTTAAGCATCCATCCGAGTCGAATTAAAACATTTGGAACGGACGTAAGTCGTGAGCTGAATCTGGTTCCAGTGAGCAGGTTCTGAGCCAATCCAAATAATTGGAATAGAAGACAACTCTGTCGCCTGCGTCCCCTTTTTGTGTCCTTTTCCGTGTGGGATAGACGGGTCATGATTTCCCTCGACCAGCCGAACAAAAAGTCCAAATCCGATTCTGTTTTCACTTCGCGAGAAATCCAAACTTGCGTGTTTTGCAGTAACGTAAGTCGTGATATTAAAAGATATCGGCAAGATAAGAAATTATAGCTGTTGCGTACGTGCTAAAACTCAGCAATATGCTCGCACACAACACGAATCAACGGCTGCAAGTTTCACAAGCACTAACTTTCTCTTCCACCGGTACGTGAAGCTATGGAGGATTACAATAAATGCAAGCCGACCGTACTCCTGCATTACACGCTGGCAAAGGTGGTAACGGTCCTTATCCGTACACACTCTCGGTAAAACGTGTCAGATGTCGTCTCGGGTCTCGCACTGGTGTTGTGCTTCGTTGCCGACAGTGTCGGCGACCTGCTATGGTCTACCTGCGGTCACGGTTGCGTGAATGACACATTTTACAATACTTGATAAGGCTGTGCGCGTCAGACCAAATAAGGTACTCCAAGAAGTTTCTGATGCCGTCGTGTTTTCGCCTGCCACTGATTACACGTACGTATAAATGTTAGCAGTGGTGCCTTTGTAAAGTTGTGTGACGCTACGGCCGCTAACAGCCATATCCGGCATCGACGATAGACGCGACTACAGGAACACCCAAGCAATGTTTACAAGAACAACTTTCGGTATGGTGTGTGTGTTTCAAGTGTGTCAGGCCAATTACGATGCCCGTGTATTCTTATGATCCGTTCCACACGCGACTTAAAACTATAGTGGTTGTCGATAACAAAACACCCCATTCTGTCACACTCTGTGTTCAGGTATTGCAATGCCCGAGGAAATAGACGTAAACCAAACTCCGCATTAGAGACATCAGAAGCCTTGAAATGGGAGAATCGTACGTAACATTCCTGGTGAGAAATGATGGGTTTTGTTACCGGTTTTCCTAATTTTGGAGCATCTAACACTTCATTCAAAACTAGGTATCTGACGACATCTGTGTAAAAGGAGACACGGTGAAACGAATCATATTAAGGGCTGATAGATAAAAAAGAAGTGTACCACAGCGATTGCATTCGGGTGGCACAAAAAGTGTCACAGAATGAATCACTCCAGATATATTGCTTGTGCGTGAACACCTGACATGAGCGGTAAACTGTCCCTGGGCTTAGCTATTACGCCATATAATTTTGTTTTACTGCATGTGGTGCATGGCTATGCATGACGCTTTATCACTTTTTAGTAAGTGCCGACCTGTTGGTGTTGCCTGGCCGGCCGTCTTTCTTGACTCAGAGACCATTGGATATATCCGAATGCCTCCAGAGCCTCCAGTATACTCCCATCTGGAGAAAATCCCCTCCCCAGTTTGGAACGCATGGCCTACAGCGTACAGTTTGTGTCACATATTTATCTGTCCTAATTGCCAAACTTACTTCTTTTATCTTTGCCTATGGTGTAGGAGATTCCTCCCTTAGGAGATGTGCTGGTTCCGGTTATGCGCTTGCGTCACTTGTGCAAATGTAACAAGTGCACCGTTCACTTGCGCATCGAAAACGAGGATATTGCATTCAAACACATCTAAATTGAAATGGCATGTAAACTCGCATGGTATCAGGGTTGTGCGCCTACATTTTTTGTAGCTTGTTGCAGTCCAGCTGATGTCCATTTAAACATTGACAATGCATTTGCAGTTTATATGAACGCTTGGCAACATTAAGAGCTAATGCAACGCTAGGCTAATGCAACGAATTTATGATTAAAAATAACCCTGCGCTTTTTGGGTGTCAACGGCTGGACTGCCGCACGATCCGCTGCACTTTGTTTACCATTCTTCCTCCATTGGCAAACCGCCTCGGAATGTCACAATCGTCTGCCGACCGCTTGCCTCCGTCCCCTGCCCTTGATGACACCCACCCTCCTGACCACTGCCGGCGTGGAGTGTTACTCAATTATCGCTTCCCTCCGCGCGGTTACTTTTAACATCCAGTGGCACGTGGAGCCGCTTCTTTTCTAAAATCGTACCCATTCAATTCGTCCCTTCTTCGGGTTCCGCCCACCTGTCTGTCACTTTGTTACCCACCCAGCGGGGCGCCGGACACGGTAGGCTGGTGTTACACGCAGAATGCTAACATCGTTGAGACAAACATAGA
>NW_023596251.1:3642762-3683638 GCF_011947565.3 Pollicipes pollicipes
AAGACGATTCAAGGCCGGCGGGTGCGGCAGGGGGCAAGCGACGACTATGCGGACCGCGCGCGGAGCGTTGGCACTATTGCGTGAACGAAACCATACCTTATAAATATAGGCTCCGGACAGATGAAACTACTTGCCATTGTACTCATGATTAAACAAGGGACACACCTCTTTATGTTCCATGTTACTTCACTGCATGATTTTATACATATGAACATGCAAAGCTGATGTTTAATTTTCAGGAAATTTTGACGTCCAACTCGGTCAAGTGGGGTCAGTTAACAGCAGGAAAGTTCTTACCAATCATGAGATCTCACTAAAGACGGGTCACCGTTTTTTTTTTGCGACGCTTTACCTTTACCAGTTCCACTGAGCGCGGCGCCGGTGGCAGACGTGCCGTGGTCTCTCCCCATCTCGCGACCCCAGTGGCCTTTTAGCTGATCGCTTACCATGTTTGGTAAACAGTTTTAGTGACAGTGTGAGAGTGAGAGCGCCTGTGCGCCAGTGAGAAGGTGAAGGGATCATTTCGCTGATCACGTAAATCGTGACCGACTACCGTGACTACCGTGACTACCGAGACGGGACCACCTACCTGCCGGCTGTGCAGCGACGGGTCCGAGGTGACAACTACCGGCGACTCCTGAGCCTATAAACAACGCGACTACAGCCATCTCCGCTTCAGTTCTGGAGCGCACAAGCTAGCAAGCCAGCGGCAAGCCTGCGTTCTGCAATGAATCGCCAGCTGCTCCGCCTATTGGTGACCTTGGCGGTCGCCCAGGTTATCGTGCGGGCCGCCCTGCCGGCCCCAAATCCCTGGCTCCCGGCTCGGCACGTGCCCTCGGGCCATGCGGGGTCAGCTGTTGAGTGCGGACCGCGCCAGGTCACCGCGGCGGCCAGGGGCGAGCCCAGGGTTGCCTTGGTCGGCTTGGGTGCGGGCGTGAGCGCGGGCCGGTCCTCTGGTGGCCGTGGGCCTGACTCAGGCGGCAGCCGCCCGGCGCGCCGGGGCAAACGATCGCGGCGCCGGGGCTGTAGGGGAGGAGCGAGGTGGCGGGCGCCCGGTGAATGCCGTGCGGGTGAACTATACATCGCGCAGTTAAACATACAAAGTTTGAAACCCAAACTGCCAGATCTACGTCACAGTCTAACTGATATGCATCAGTTTGATGTTCTCGCACTCAGTGAAAAGTCTAACTGATATGCATCAGTTTGATATTCTCGCACTCAGTGAAACGTGACTGCGGCCGTCTGTCCCCGCCCGGCTGCTGAACATTGATGGGTACCGGCTATACCGACACGACCGGCCTGCAGACAGCGGACTGCCTAGGGGTTACGGAGGGGTCGCAGTTCTGGCGCGAGACCCGTTTGATGTGACTGTTCTGAAAACGCCTCATACTGCCGTTAGTTCATCGAATCTTGAGATTAGTTGGACCCTTGTTCGACCCGCTAAAGCAAAGCAGATCATTTTCGGGTCGTTGTACCGACATCCCACTAAGACAGCCCGGCAGGTGTCTGATGATCTCGATGATTTGGAGAACCAGTTACAATGTATAATGTCCACACATGACTGCCCAATAGTGATCGCCGGTGATTTAAACGTCAGCCTAAGTTGCTCGAGCACAGGCACCGGCTATCAGAAAATGATGCAACTGTTAAGGTCTTACAATTTGCATATGTGTAACGATTCCAATCCAACGTACCGTCCTGCTGGGTCGCTGTTAGATGTTACGATTACAAATCACAAGGACCTCATCCAGCGCCGTGCTGTCACCGCCTGTCACTATAGTCCGCATGACTTTACGCGAATATTGCTGAAAGTATCGAAAGGGAAACGCCAAACCAATGTCATCACATCCCGCTGCCTGAATCGAGTTGACTTTTGATTATTTCAAGGATTTGCTTGTGAACGCCGACTGGTCTCTCGTCTATGGAAGCGCGGCGACGTCTGAGAAGTGGGACTCTTTTCTAGGAGTGTTTACACTCCATTTGAATGCCGTCGCGCCTGCCAGGCGCATTAACCTATGCTGTCAATCCGCCCCACCTGTCTCAGCTGATACACGTGTGTTGATGGTTCGTCGCCGCGTCGCTCTAGCGTGCTGTTCGCGTGCTGAGTACAAGGCACTCAATAAGCAGACACGGGCAGCTATTAGACGGGTCTGTCGCGATCAGATTAGGAAGCAGATTTCGGAGGCAGGTCACTCTGGCATGTAGCGGTGCGTCAAATCGGTTATTGGCAGTAAACAGGGTACGTCAGCCACACCTAACATTCATCTTGATACTTTGAATAACTACTTTGTGAAGGTAGGGCCTACGACTGCCGCCACCGTGCCGAACCGAGGCACGGCTTTGCCGGTCAGGCTCCCCCGAGTTATGACCTGCTCATTTAAGGTGCATCCTCTGTCATGCGATGAGCTGCTTGCAGCTATGTCTACGATGAACCCGACGACATCCTGTGGGCTAGACGAACTCAGTACGCAGCTCTTACAGAAGTCTTTTCGTGGTGTCGGCTGTCCCCTACTTGACGCCATCAATAGCAGTCTCATTGAGGGAACGGTGCCCAGCGCCTGGAAACACGCTCTTGTCACAGCGTGCCCGAAAACCAGTGATTTGAACGATCCTACCAAATTTAGGCCAATCTCTGTAGTGCCAGCGATAGCAAAAATAGTCGAGCATATTGTTCATCATCAGCTTAGCTCATATTTTAACGAGCGTGATTTATTTTCGCCTACACAACACGGATATTGTACGAATTTTTCAACAGAGACCGCACTTACTGTAGTGACTGATAAAATACTCACCGCGATGGATGCTGGGGAGATCGCTCTGCTTGTTTTGATAGATCTGTCAAAATGTGTTGACGTTGTGGATCACCAGCTTCTCTTATCCAAGCTTAAGATATACAATATTGACACAAAATGGTTTGAAAGCTACCTTTGCGGGCATACATTGCGGGCATATTTACTACAGTAATACGTGCTTGTTATGCGTGTGTTATTTCTTGTGTGAACAATGTTTGGAGTGAAGCAGCCTGATGGCTGCAGCATGCTGCATGGCTGTGAAAACATCGCGTTTAATGAAGCGACGTACTGTTTTTAGCACACTGTTCTTAACTGTAAATGTTGTGAATAGTGCAATCACTTTCGGCTGTGCAAAATGCTAATTCCAGTTGTATTTTTCCATTCCGCCGCTGAAATGGAATAAGGTTGCTATTGTATAACAGCACCAGGGAATATAATAGTCTGCTTCCTACTGTGAAGTGTGGTTATATGCATGTCGTAAATTCACACATTGTTCATATCAAACACTCCATTCATAATAACCGTAACCTACATTGTTGTGGGTGTTTCTTAGCAGTGAGTGTCAATGCTGACTCATCTATGTTGGTCAAAGGGCTAATGCTATCAGCTTTTAGTTGATCGTGGATTTACACCAAGCTTGGAGTTTCATCCGCCAATGGGACTTATGCATGATGCCGTCCTAACCAGTTGCATTGCTGTTGTTAGTCGGCCTGTGCATCATTTACATTTTGCATCAATTCCTTTTTGTGTTGACAATATATTGCTACAGCCCTAAAACTGGGGGGAGGGGGGGGGGGGGAAAGAGGTGCACGGTATGGCAATAAGAACTGCCCTGAATTTCGTTCGCAATTTTTACTTTCCGCATGTCGTCGCATGCCCTAGTAATGCGCACGGTGAGGAGGCGTCTTACGAATGGTCTCCTCACCTCGGAACATGCGAAACATGAGGTTGAAGAGACTGCATTAAAACATGGTTGGGACTATGTTAGAGCATTCTTGGTTTTATTTCCCAAAACAAAATAGCCGAAATCTCATTTGAAATGCACGGGTGCCATGCCACAGTGGACAAAACGTAGGGATTTGTCGTCTCTTTACAACTATGGCGCAGTGCGACGACAGGAATTGTCTGATGCGTTTTGTGGCGTACTCTCGTGACATTTTTTTTTCACCAAAGGGTTAAAACATTTAGTGACGTAAAGTTGAAGTAACAAAAAACGTCTGTGGCGTTCTTTATTGTAACAGTGGCCAATAGGTGCAAATAACCAATGCAGTGCACGCATCCTTAAAGCTCAATAAGTAACTAATTAACCTCGCTATTTGACCAGAGCTGGTATGGACTGCGGCCGGTACCAGCGGGTGCGGAAAAGGTCAAGTGACGCCAGAGGGTCCCACCTTAACGATGGAACGTGCACCGCCAGGCACTGTGGCAGCTTGGCTTTTGCTGTACAATTTTACTGTTGACCCATGATTTTACAATCAGATGCTGGTGTCAGGGCTCATTCGATAAGCATCACTTAGCGTGCCCGTAAATGTATCCAACAGCTGAATCTTTAAAAGGATAGAACTGGCGCCGCCGATTCGGCGATGTTTGCCTTCAATCCATTCGCATACCATGCGAACAGAACCCACCGCACCCCCCCCCCCCCTCTCCGCTCACTTCGATTCAGGTCTAGCTTTACTACCACACCACTGAAGGAGTGAGCCAGTAGTCAGTCATTCCCCCCCTCTGTCTGCTGCCACCCCTTTGCCGCCCTCGCCAACCCTGTCTGCTGCCGAGAGGATTCCCCTGGATCAGAATCGTCCTGCCGCTGTAACTCTACGTTGCGATCGTAATTCGGACCTCCTTTGGAGTTCTGAGTGGTATGTGAGATCACACGGGCACCTACCGTGTGGATTTGTCTCCGCGCTGGTGAATGCACTGGCCTTTTGTGAGAGGCGTGGTTATACCTGGTATGTGGTAACGGCACGGAAAAGGGCCACCCACGTAACAGTAAGATGCTAGTCCTCACAAACAACACATGGCTGCAAAAAAGATGCGGCCTTGCCTCGAATCTGTCGAGGAGACTGGGGCAGTGCCGCGGAAGAACGTGGCATCACAGCGATCCAGAGAAGTTGATGGAAGAATATGATAACGCCGTGATCGGACCAAGCGTCAAGACCATGACATGAGCGTGGCCTGGTCTCGCACTAGGGTGCATAGCAGTCGTTCCGGCTGTTTGAAACTCGTCACAAATTCGCCACCACCTGAGCTGCTATGTTTTTCTGCGCTTCTCATTAGTCAGCAACTGAGAATACATCCGTCCAATGTGACGCGTGGCCATGCGGGCAAATATCTTGGAATGAACTGAGACAAAGTTTTTTGCTCGGCACATTGATTAAAAATTAAGTTACAGGTCTGTCAAACCGCACCAATGTTGATATTCGTGACGCTAGAGGAGTTTGTTATGTGAAGACAACCGTATTTGATACTAGCTCCACCTACTGGAGTCATCCTCCAACAAGTCTCAATATTGCCTCTTTCCACGCTACTGGTACCTGGTGGATTAAGTATGATATAGACATGACGAAGAGCATCAGCGCAACATTGCCAAACATGCATTAAGCTGACTTTGTTAGAGATGATAAACTGTGAATAAGACCCAAAACTGCAGAACCATGAGAACCGGACCGGAGCAGACCGGAATAGGTTGAAGGCTGCGATTGTTTCTGCATCGTTTTGATGTTGATTTGAAGTTAATGCGTTTGTGATGCAGGCGATTAGGGGTAATAGTTTAGTTTTACTGATACCGAAACTGTTCTTTCGAGCACTTACTTGAATAAGCATGCCAAAGGCTACACGGTCACGCACAAAACATTGTGTTATAGACTTCCCGGCTTCTCTGTCCCACCACCTCTTACCTCTAACGCCTAACAGGGGGGTTGGGGTTGTGGGGGGGGGGGGGTTGCGTTGTCAGGTAAAGGGTTTCCTTTTCGTCGTCGTCGTCGATTGCTTTTTTCCGGTTTCGTCTCGCCGTTTCCTCGAACACGTAAGCTACACACGCAGCCTTAAGCAACACTGCCAGGCCGTAAGCTCACACATTATCGCCTTAAGCACTCAATTGTAGCAAAAACACGAGCACAAGCACCAAAACACGAGGCGTGCGGCCCCAGTCTCCATCCCCATCTCGCCGCGAACCGGGACCCACCCCCGCCGTGGGGCCCGCGCTCTTCCGCCGACCGCGCCGCCTGACGGGCCATCGTTCGTTCTTATTAGAAATAAGGACGGCAAAATTTTTGCATCCCTGAACCCTTTCGCCATCCGCCGCGAAATTGAGCACCATGTAGGAGAGGTTGAGGAGGCCAAACCCCTTCGGTCGGGGGCCCTCCTTATCAAGGTTCACGGCGCCCATCAGGCGCACGTGCTACTAAAACTCAGCCGATGTCTGATCCGTGACGTGGCCGTGGTCATGGCAGGCCGCCTGAACACTGTTCAGGCGGTCGTGTACGCCCTGGCCCTCGCCGAGATGTCCGAAGAGGACATTCTCGGCGAGTGTCTCGCTCAGGGTGTCACCGAGGTGGTGCGCCTGCCGTCGCGCCGTCCGGAGCTGGGACCCAACCCCCTGCTCCGTTTGCGCTTCCGGGGTACGGCCCTTCCGCCGTACCTCTTGTGTGGTTATATGCGGGTGGCCCTGCGCCCGTGGATCCCCTCCTCGCAGCAGTGCGCGCACTGCCAGGCCTTCGGCCACAGCGCGCGCACTTGCCGCGGCCGCCACCCGAAGTGCGGGGTATGTGCGGGCCGTCATTCAGCTCGCCAGTGCGGCGCCCAGGAGCCGCGCTGTGCGTCCTGCGCTGGTCCCCACCCGGCATGGGACCGTTGGGCCTGCCCGGCCTGGCTGGAGATCCGGGCCAACCTCAGGGAAAAAGAAAAGAACAACGCTCCCTCCCCGCTCCTCCCTCCTCGCGCTCCCTCCCTGGAGACTGGGGCCTGGCCCACGCCAGTGGAGGCGCACACCCGACCCACCCCAGCCGCCCGGGGTGGAGTGGAGAGCGGACGTGTGGTTCCGCCCAACGAGCACCATTTGAGGGGCGCTCCCATGGCCCGCACCCTGGCCCGCCAGGCCTGGTTCCCGGCCCCTGAGGTCCGGTCACCGGGTCACCACCCTCCGCTTCGGCCCCCTGAGGCTCGTCTCCCGGCGCCTCGGGCCAGAACCGAGACGCCGTTGACGCCACCTCGGACCCCACTGCCGTTCAGCGGCACACGTTGTGCGCGCCCGAGAGCCTTGTCAGAACCGGGGTCATCGACGACTGGTTCCCCCCGGACCAGTCTGGGGGCAGAGCCGCCAGGGTCGAGTCGGACTACCTCCCCGTCTCCTGAGAGAGTACCTCCGCCCCGCCCGCCCTCCCTCTCCCCCGCCCCCTCCAAACGGACCCGCGCTGGCCATGCCCAAATGCGCTCCCGCACCGCTGCACGAGCAGCAAGACGGCCTCGCTCCCCTCGCCAGAAAATGGACACCCCATTTAATGAATTCGTTCTCCAATGGAGTACCAGATCCGTAATATCCCATTGAAGCAAATTCAAAGAATATTTCATCAAACATAAACCATTGATTGCCATTGAACCAAACATTGAGACCTTTTTAATGATTCTGATTCTACGAACTATAACTTTAATATTCGAAATAATTGCCCCCATACCAATAATGTAAAAGACACATCTCGCCGTGGCGGCACGGCACTGTATATGGCCGGCCGTCTACTGCACCATCGAGTACACTTTAATACTAATCTGAATCTTAGAGCAATTAACATAAAAATCGCAAAACTTGACCTCACTCTCGTCTCTCTTTATCTAGCCCCAAATAACCCTCTCCCCGGCGCCCAGGTCTCCGAACTCTTCTCTCAGATCTCCTCCCCTTGCCTAATCTTGGGCGATTTTAACGCCCACTACCGAGCGTGGGGGTGCCAATCAACACAGACACGCGGCACAGTGCTCTAGACACTACTAAATACTCATGACCTCGTACACCTCAACAGTCAAACACCTACACACATACAACACCGAGGGACAGCCGTCAGACCAGACCAGACCAGACCAGACCAGACCAGACCGGTCTAGACCAGATCGCTTACGCTTTTTCAGAAATCTGTCTGAGTCTGGACTGCTAAATTCTGCCTTTAAGGCTATTTGGATTAATGAAACGTTCCCTGACACTTGGCGCTCAAGCACTCTTATCCCGATACTAAAACCTCGTAAGCCTCCCTCTGATCCTTCGAGCTACCGCTCTATTTCTCTGTCAAGCTGTGCATCGAAATTATTTGAAAGAATGGTCACCGCTCGATGTTTAATTATGATCAACGACGCTTTTAATGATTTGCATGAAATTTCGCAATGTTTGAAGTTTTCTCTTTTCGCTGACGACATGGCGGTGTGGTTTACCCACCCCAATGTCGATCGAGTAAATCGCTTTTTACAATTTGCCCTACATCACATGCACCAATGGTGTGAACGGTGAGGTCTTGAGACTTCACCGCTAAAATGAGCAGCACTTACTTTTTCTAGGCAGCGCGTAATCTTTTCGCCTCGAACGCTTTTGAACCTGCATGGTCAACCCATCCCACTCGTCACCCAATTTCAGTATCTCGGGATCACCCTGGATAGCCGACTTACGTTCTCGCCCCATTTCGCCGACCTCAAACAGCGCTGCACCCGACGACTTAATATCCTAAAATGTCTTGCGGACGAGAGTGGTGAGCCGATAGGCGCACTCCGCTCCGTCTGTATACCGCCTTGATTCGACCGATCCGTATCCGTCTGTATACCGCCTTGATTCGACCGATCTTGGAGTTCAATGCCTTTACATTTGATGGTGTTTCTTCCAGCAAAATTAGGACCCTGGAAACGGTCCAGAACGCCGCTGTCCGCGCGGCCACTGGCGCCCTCCGTACCTGCCCGGTGTCCAGCATACTGACGGATGCACACATACCACCACTCATACACCGACGCAAGCAACAACTTCTGAGATTCTAGGCGCGGGCAGCTGCCAGGCCCACCCAGCCCACTTTCAAAACACTAACAGCGCCCACTTTACAATGCAGCAAGAACCCCACAATCAGCGTCCGCGTAACACAAGCACAACGCCCATTTCAACTGCCACACATTCACACGCTTCCCTCGCCCCCACTACGCATGTTCTGGCTGGACACCCCTGCAACGATTGGGCTTCTATTTACGCACAAAAAACATACCGTTACAAATACGGAGGCGCAGTCCCTATTTGCGGAATTTCGTAATGAATACAATGCATACACATACATTTATACCGATGGCTCCCGAGGTGATGACCGCACGGGAGCGGCATATATCTGTAACCATTAGACCAAAGCCAGACGCCTTTTAGATTATCATATTGTACACACATCAGAATTAGAAACAATCTTTTCAGCGCTTTCCGACGTTAAAAAACATGACATCAAACAAACTGTGGCGCTCCTCTTCGAATGCGTACACAAAACCAAATGAGGTAATTACATAAAACAACTTAAATGTTACGAGGTTTTCACCTGCTCAATTGCCAACGAGGAGGTTTTCCTCATTGCCGTGAGGTTTCTCCACGCACAATTCGGCCAAAATGTGCTGGTTTTCCTCATTTGCAAGGTTTTTCCAAGCAGATTTCGGCATAAACGTGCTGGTTTTTCCCCATAGGTTTAGGAATTCGTTTTTTTGTAGTTAGGATTTTTTCCGGATTACACTACACAACACGACATGGTCGTACCGGACCGCTCCCCCCATTCAGTGTGGGGAAGCGACCCGGTTCAGGTCTCTGACGGACCTAACCGCTGAGCCCTTTGCTGCGATGAGGTGGTCGTCCGTCATCCAAACGTATTGTGATGGTTGAATAAAATGAATGTGTGTGTGTGCCTCGTGTTTTACTTTGCATGTGCTACCGGACGAAATTAGCCGGTTGAACGTAGTGTCGAGCGCGTTTTCTTGCATTGATACCGGACGCAATTAGCCGGTTTGACGTAAAGTAGTCTACCCCTGTCCCTTGCTTTGCGCCGGATAGCACAAGCGGGCTTAAAGTAACTTTAGCCTGGGCTTAAGCCAGAAGTAAGTTCCCCCAGCCCCGGCTATGACTTTAGGTCGCCGGGGAAAAACAAAATGTCCCACCACCAACTGCCGATTAAGGGAAATGCTTAAGTTATATCAGGTGGCTGAGCGAATCGAAGAAGAATCTGTCTTATACGATGATGAGGGCCGCGACGGCCGAAATCAGGAGACTCGGCCAAAGAAGAGATTCCAGTTCCTGATCTAAAACGCGTGGCAAAAGTGGGCAAAAGAGATTGATAACAGCTTCGCAGAACTATCAACAAGAGGTCAAGTAAAGAAATAGAAGGACACAATAATGCCGCCACCGTGAAATTCAACAAGGTTCTTGACGTTGCGAAATGTAATTGCAAGTCCCAGTGCAGCTCCCCATGTCCGATTGTCTTCAGAGTGCAGCAAGAAGAGGTTGCGTTCTTAAAGGACCAGTACAGGCACCAGAAACCTGCACTTGGGTCATATGCCCGGGCAACATCGATGGCTAGGGAGGTTCGCGAGGTGCGGAGGATGGCCAGGTCTGACCATCTTCTACTTCGAAAGCCGCGAAGGCAGGACCTACACGAGCCACACCTAGCCGCGCGAATCCCATAACAAACACGTGGCTATCATCACTGAGCTAAAGGAGCTACACTCCGTGAGCCTGCGGTGGGACGGTCACGTCAATGTACTTGGCTGTGAAGGCACGGCCGTCAACACCGGAACGACAGACGGCGTGTTCCGACTGTTTGAGCTGGCCACCGAGCCACTTATGCGCTGGTTCATCTGCCAGCTGAATGGGAACGAGCTGAACCTCTGCCATCCACTGCTGAGCCTGAGCATGGACGTCACGACCACGGGACCGAGGCCTTTATATGGACTCATTGGCAAGACATGCACTGGAGAGGTCCGGGAGGGGGACGGTGTAACATTGAAGCCTATGCAGGGTCACGTGCCAAACCTACCAGTCGACCTGATTGAGTAGCTGAGCACCGACTGGCAGCTGCTGTACCTGCTGAACTGCCTGCGGCGTTCCAAATGGCTCTGTCCGAAGCGCAAGAACCCGTGGCGAATTGGACCGTCGAGCCGTGCCAGTTAAACGTCAAAAGACCCTGCCAGTGAAACGTCAACAGGCACTATCCTCGAAACCATAGCGATGAATGTTTAAGCTCTATCACGTATCATTTGGTGTTCCACGTGCTCACTGTTGACCATGTACTTACTAGCATACGTTGTGCAAAAGTATATCGCATTATTTGGTCGTTCGGTCATGCATGCATTGCGCTATATTTGAGGTCTCTGATTATTTGCAAAATGACATACAGAAAGTTGACGCAATAATTTTGGTATGACGGAGTGGTCAATGCGCAACAAACTGAACTTATCTATACCCTTTTCTTTTCAGATGGTTGACACTAGCCAATCGCCTGCTCCTACCTTTCATCTCTACCGAGAAATCCAGCAGCGCTCTCAAGGACCTTCTCCGGTTTGTGGTTGCCCACTATGTGCCGGCGTGGTCGGCCATCAGGAAGACACCAGCTGCGACTTAGGCTCGCAGCACCCACAAGCCACGGTGCAGCCAGTCCTCCAGCGCAACGGGTATTAAGCCTCTCCGGAAGGGCTGCTGCTGAACTTTGTGCGGGACGAGAACTGTGTGGTTCACGAACAGCCGCTTGGGAACATGGAACCGTCCGTAAACAGCAAACCGAGAGTCCTCTCCACATGTCTTCGCCACCCCCGCGATAAACAACGGGGGCACACAGAGCTGTTACCCTGGCGCAGACCAGTAACACAGGCATCCCAGCGAACCAGACCTGCGGACAAAACTACGGTTCCCATCGACTGCCCGTAGATGGCCATA
The DNA here is from genome assembly GCF_011947565.3 of Pollicipes pollicipes. Classification (NCBI taxonomy): domain Eukaryota; kingdom Metazoa; phylum Arthropoda; class Thecostraca; order Pollicipedomorpha; family Pollicipedidae; genus Pollicipes; species Pollicipes pollicipes. The sequence goes on from NW_023596251.1 coordinate 3,654,472, forward strand.
CCCAACGTCAGGAAGCCGTAGTCGCCTGAGGTTAGAAAAAAGGCGCTGCACGCCGTCCCCTCTCGAATGCTTGTCGAGGAGCGCCAACGCTGCACACCCAGGGTGGGGTTACGTCCCCGGGCAACTGGCGACTTGTGTTGCTGGCTTTTTGCAAGTTGACTGCGGCGTCGCGCCGAGTCACGTCGTACAGCGCGGCCGCGCTTCGGAAGAGAAGACGCCCATGAAAATGAGGAATGGTCCCAAGCCGGCAAGGGCGCACGGCCTCCGGCTGCCGGGTCCGTGCGCTAGAGTAGGGCGGACAGACGACCATTGGACGGTCCGCAGGCGATATGTGAATGCCACGCTGCCGACAGAGACATCTAGCCGTGGGGCACGCAAACCTGTTATGCACAGCCGGCGGACATGGTCAATGTCAGGCGTTTGGAATCATGGTCATTGTCAGGCGTATGGCGATCGCTTGTATTCGCCAGTCGGGTGACGTGACGTCGAACGGCACGAGATGAGTCGAATGGCAATGACCACGAGATGCTGTCCCATTGCCAGAATTATCAGCTACTGATGCGCATCTAATCCGTGTGTTGGTGTATGGACGTCACAATGAGCAACAGATGCCCAACGCATGTTTTTTTTTCCTGCTAGCGGCGCGTGTGCACGGGCTGCGCCGATTATTATTTGGCTTTGGGTAACCGCCGCCTTCTCGTGTCGCCTCGGTTTGGCCACCGGCGTTCTTCGCCTGGCGTCGCGCCTCCAGCCGGCGCAGTGTTGTGTCGTCGCCGCGCACGTGCCGTCCGGCCGCGGTGACGTCACCGACGTCCTAAAGCCTGCAATGCATGCAGCATTGACGGGGTGGGATGCGCCTCCCGCAGAAAGCCCCCCCCCCCCTCCCCTGCCCACCATGGGGAGGAGGTTGAGCCAGTGCTTCACCCCATTGGCGGAACGCCAAGCCGTGCCGTGGCATTATGAAAGTTTGTTTTCCAAAACACCCTCGCGTATAACTGCGCTCCAGAGCGTGGAGCGCATCCGTTTGTCTTTTTACCATTTCCTGTAATGAAACACGAACATTGATGACTAGAAATGTGTTCTTTGCAGCTGCATGTCTGATACGTCTGCTACATGGGGGCCAGCATATTGAACTGATTTCCAAATATTCGAGCGCTTACTGCAGCTTGCTCTCGCCCTGCCGGCGGCTTGCCTGGTTGGTCGAACGATGCCATGTCACCAACAGCGCGTGCCGTCAGCCCGGCAACATGCAACGCCAACGCACCACATGCTGGTACAAGCCAACGCCATACAGACCACACGCCTCACAATGACTATGGCCGCCGGCTGTGCATATCAGTGTTGCACGCCCTGCGGCTAGATGTCCCTGCCGGAAGCGTGGCATTCACACATCGCCTGCGCGCTGTCCAATGGTCGGCTGTGTTGCGTGCTCCAAAGCGCGGGCACCGCGGCCGGAGGCCGTGCGACCTGGCCGGCCTGGCACCACACATCAGCTGCACGGGCGTCTTCGCTTCCGAGGCGCGGCCGCGATCAAGCCCGTGACGCGGCGCGACGCCGCACGCCACTTGAAACAAGTCGGCAACACAACTCCGTAACGGCAATGCGCCATCACCGCAGGACCACCGCACGACCAAGCTGGCATTCGGCGCCCGGTGCAGCAGCCATCTAGCGGCCACGCTGGCACTAGCCGTCGCTGGGCGATTTTCGACGGCAGCCACGCGCGTGCCGGCGTATGTTGCACGCTCACAGACGCCGTGCGAGCACGCGCTCTGCCGCTCGCCAACAATGAACACCAATTGATAGTGACGGTGTGCTGTCGCGTGGTCTGTGATCGCCAGTCGGGTGACGTGACGAACAGCGCACTGGCGTCGTCGGCGCCGGCCAACGCTGCATGGGCGCAAACTGTCGGCGACCGCCGGTCACGCGCCAGTGTGCCGACGCAACCGCCACGCGTCTCCACCAACAGAGATTGCGCGCACCACTCAAGCTGCAAAAGGATGCTCTGCAATGTGTCAGTCATCTTAGCTGGTGCTAATGCGCGGCGGGGAGAGCACTGCTCGCCGTCGGTCGCTAGTCGCTGGTCGACCCGGCGCGTGTATACTAGTTTTTCATTTGCATCTGTGCATTGGTGGCAGCACGGCATCACCAGATGCCCCCCCCCCCCTCCGCACCCCCCCCACCCTTACGGATTTATGTCCACCGTGTGAGTGCAACTGATGCTTATTTGTTCCGTGTATTGGTGCAATCGAATGGCAATGACCACGAGATGCTGTCCCATTGCCGGAATTATCAGCTATTGATTCGCATCTAATCCGTGTGTTGGTGTATAGACGTGACAATGAGCAACAGATGCCCAACGCATGTTTCTTTTTTTCTGCTAGCGGCGCGTGTGCACGGGCTGCGCCGATTATTATTTGTGCTTTGGGTAACCGCCGCCTTCTCGTGTCGCCTCGGTTTGCTCCAAAGCGCGGTGCCCGCGCTTTGGAGCACGCAACACAGCCGACCATTGGACGGCGCGCAGGCGATGTGTGAATGCCACGCTTCCGGCAGGGACATCTAGCCGCAGGGCGTGCAGCACTGATATGCACAGCCGGCGGCAATAGTCATTGTGAGGCGTGTGGTCTGTATGGCGTTGGCTTGTACCAGCATGTGGTGCGTTGGCGTTGCATGTTGCCGGGCTGACGGCACGCGCTGTTGGTGACATGGCATCGTTCGGCCAACCAGGCAAGCCGCCGGCAGGGCGAGAGCAAGCTGCAGTAAGCGCTCGAATATTTAGAAATCAGTTCAATATTCTGGCCCCCATGTAGCGGACGTATCAGACATGCAGCTGCTAAGAACAGATTTCTAGTCATAAATGTTCATGTTTTATTATAGGAATTGGTAAAAATACAAACGTATGCGCTCCACGCTCTGGAGCGCGGTTATACGCGAGGGTGGTTTGGAAAACAAACTTTCATATTGCCACGGCACGGCGCCGCGTTCCGCCAATGGGGGGAAGCACTGCCTCAACCTCCTCCCCATGGTCGGCAGGGAGGGGGGGGGGGGGGCGGTGTTGCATTCTGCGGGAGGCGCATCCCACCCCGTCAATGCTGCATGCATTGCAGGCCTTAGGACGTCGTTGACGTCGCTGCGGCCAGACGGCACGTGCGCGGTGGCGACACAGCACTGCGCCGGCTGGAGGCGCGACGCCAGGCGAAGAACGCCGGTGGCCAAACTGAGGCGACACGAGAAGGCGGCAGTTACCCAAAGCCAAAGAATAATCGGCACAGCGCGTGCACACGCGCCGCTAGCAGAAAAAAAGCATGCGTTGGGCACCTGTTGCTCATTGTCACGTCAATACACCAACACACGGATTAGATGCGAATCAGTAGCTGATAATTCAGGCAATGGGACAGCATCTCGTGGTCATTGCCATTCGATTGCACCAATACACGCAAGAAATAAGCATCAATTGCACTCACACGATGGGCATAAAACCGTAATGGTGGGGGGGGGGGGGGCATCTCTTGATGCCGTGATGACACCAATGCACAGATGCAAATGAAAAACTAGTATACACGCGCCTGGACCCGTGCGCCGGGTCGACCAGCGACTAGCGACCGACGGCGAGCAGTGCTTTCCCCGCCGCGCATTTGCACCAGCTAGGATGACTGACACATTGCAGAGCATCCTTTTGCAGCTTGAGTCGTGCGCGTAATCTCTGTTGGTGAGACGCGTGGCGGTTGCGTCGGCACACTGGCGTGTGACCGGAGGTCGCCGACAGTTTGCGCCCATGCAGCGTTGGCCGGCGCCGACGACGCCAGTGCGCTGTTCGTCACGTCACCCGACTGGCGATGACAGACCACGCGACAGCACACCGTCACTATCAATTGGTGTTCAGTGTGTGCGAGCTGCAGAGCGCGTGCTCGCACGGCGTCTGTGAGCGTGCAACATACGCCGGCACGCGCGTGGCTGCCGTCGAAAATCGCCCAGCGACGGCTAGTGCCAGCGTGGCCGCTAGATGGCTGCTGCACCGGGCGCCGAATGCCAGCTTGGTCGTGCTGCGTCTGCGGTGATGGCGCATTGCCGTTACGGAGTACTGTTGTGCTAGAACCGCAAATGACCACCTGACTCTGCTGACAACTAACTTTCCTTACAACTGACTCCGCCAACAACCCATAATATTAGCAACTGACTCTGCTAACAATTGACAATGTTAACAACTGACTCTGCGAACAATTGTCGCATAATCTGTTGTTGTTTTCTTTTTTCTCGCGACACAGTAAATCGACCGGCTCGACGAAGCTGGGCAAGATAGCACCTCGCCGTTTATCGTGCCCTTCGATATGTCATCTGCATCTTCTTCCTTATCGTGTCATCGATGACACGCATTATCACCTCGCCTACATACTGCCTCTTCCATCTGACAGGACTGGATGATGAGGCTCTCGCGCAATCTTAGAACGTGCTATGAAGAGCGAAGGCGTCTCGATACAAATATTAATCCAGGACATTTCTAGACTTGCATCCAGGCTCTCGCCCAGTTCTAGAACGTGGTCTGAGGGGTGAAGGCGACTCGATGCAAATGGTAATCAATCCAGGACATTCTGAGACCTGTAGAATGTAAGTCTGTCATAAAAATATATATTTGGTGCGCTATAGCCTTGCACGACAACGTAGCATACTAATGGTTTTGTACACCTTGGGGGATACAGTGCGATTAATTCTACAGCTTTAACAAGATGACTATGGTGATGCATGGAAAGAAGCGATCTCAAAAAGCTATCTGACCCGCCATTAATGTTGCAAAACGCCACGCTTTCATATGTCTTCCTTAGTCCCCTTTTACTAACGTACTGCAATACTGAGCAGAATCGATACACCCCCTTGTAAATTATTCCTGCTTATATCACCCCGCGGCCGTGCACAGTGCCCAAAAGCAGGCCATGCCCCCTCACTTCCACATCTGATTTCCTCGCTTGTAGATGACAACACTATCGCCAAGGTACAGTAGATAAAGACAACTTTCATCTAATGGCGTTGGCGGAGTTTTTTGTTCTCGATTCCGAAATGCATCCACCGTCTTATTTTCATCGTCATAGTGCACAAGGGTTTTAGCGTCTTGTTGTTGTGCCCGTGGCCGGAAGCACACACGAGTGTAGTGTGCCTGCCAAACAGAGCTGACAAGGTAAGCCCTTAACCCATTACCGAAGCTGTGTCGTTCAGATGAATCGTTCCGTACATTGCTACAACACATCTTCCACGTGTCAAGTCGGCCCTCCGATCGAGGTGATCAAGCTTGAGGCTGGTCTTGTCTCGGGAGCCCACCGTCAGGGCCACATTCCCTCCACCTTTCATCCCCACATCCCTTCACATTTCACATCCCCACACCCTCTCCTCGACCTTGAAGAGCTCAGGCGTGCGGCGCTGCACACAAAGCCTGCTCACTTCTCGGAACTCTATCGGCGTCTTGAGATCTCTAAACGACCCATGGACTCCATGAGCCCGGTTTACCAGACGTACTGCCGTCTCTCAGCGTCGGTGGAGGGCGCGCTTCAGCCCCCGGCTTTCCGTTATACGCCAGCCGTTCTCGTGCTGCGGGGCAGTGGCGTGCATTCATTTTCGAGCAATACGAAACTTTGAGAGGACAAACGCATGCCAAGTGCCCACTTTTAAGGACTCCGAACTCGAGAAGGGACTCTTTCAAATGAACTCGGACGGGGGCCGATCTCTGTCCGACACATCCGAACTCTGTCAGACAGATCCGATCTCTGTCCGACAGATCCTATCTCTGTCCGGCATATCCGATCTCTGTCCGTCAGATCCGATCCCTATCGAGCAACAATCAACAGGACACTGCGTTGACAGTCCTGACCTATATGGGCCAGCAATAAAGCATGAACGGTATTTCAGGGCGCGTTCACCATCGTCCATTCTGCATAACCCGCAAATGATGGTTTCAAACCAAAAATTGCAATACTCGTGGTTTTACATAAGTTGTTTAATGCCTCTGCGAGGAGCATCATGCACATGTATACAACAGCAGAAATAGCCTTACTCCGCGTAGAAAAACCACGAGAATGGAGATGTAGATGCGTTGATATTTCAGCGAAGCGCCTTTACCAAAAAGAATAGCAGAACTAAACTCAAAACTGCCTGCCGATGATCCTACTTGATTTTTTCAGGGTTTTTTTGCGGAACAGCGAGCAACAGCTCTTACAGGTCACCAACATTCAGGAACTTGAACAAGCAGCAATTACCAGCCATTACCATGATTCAGTTCATATCCAATTAAGAATAAGAGTGCGCCAAAAGTAGGTGTACATGCCAATGAACTCAAGTTAACAGACATCACGTTTCATCCAAACATGCATACGACTTCAAATAAACAGGCGTCACACATCACGCGTCAGGTGTGTATGCAAAAACGATCCCAACCAATCAGGCATCGTCATCGTCATCGACATGCATCACGCGTCAGACATCTCTCATCTATGTAAACGATTTTAAGCTAGAGCGCATCACAGCAGGCACCTAAAAAAGCCCAATGTGTATGCGGTTTATCATATATATGCCTTAGCAATACACATATGAACGACAAAGTGTGCATCACCGGACGATCACAGGTTTAATAATCATCGATGATCATGAATATCAAGGCGTGGGCGTGTCCAAATTTACAGGAAAATAGTGCGACAACGTGGAACGCATAACCGCGTGAACAATATGAATATTGAAACCACCTAAGCACCTTGGACCGTGTGCCACCGAAAGGTGGAGCGCAGCACTCTCTGGGGGCGGGCCTAGTCAGGGACAGCCACTGGGACGGGTCATGACGTGTCTTGAAGCGACACGTGCTGGCAATGCAGGAGGCCGTCTCTAAACGGCGGGCTATTTTCAGATACCCGGGCAAGCTGGGAGAACCGATTGCATCACGGATGCTGGGAATTACAATGCTGCTTTCTTGGTTCAAAGCGTCGGTGTCAGCTTATTTCCTACGAACAATAAAGAAAAAGAGCTCTTACCTGCATTGCACGCGACCTAGCTTCCCAGTCAGTGGCGACGTATCCTGGGAGAAGGTAGCGAGGGCAAACAAACTACTCCATCATTTGAGGCGGGCGTAAAAGGATCTCTGCTCACCCCTCCCTCCTCCCATAATTTCAGGTGGCCCAAAAGGGGCCCTTGGGTTTGTATTAGTACTTGTTTATTGTGTTACGAAGGCAAGCGTAGAGGGCCCATGTCTGGCCAGGTAATGGCCCATTTTATGCTCAGAACGCAATCGTTTCGTCTCCGCGAAGACCCCATATTAGGCTGAAAATGGCCTCAATGGCCAAATGGAAAATGGCCTCGGCTCTGAACCTGTCGATAAGTTGAAGCATGACCCTGTTGGCCTAGTGTTTCTTGAATACCAAAAACCTCAAAGAAGCTGCATCTGATCACCTGCATTCAACCTCCAGAAACTCCGACCAACAAAATGGAATACAGCGGTCAGCGATATGCTCGGCGCTGCCACCTGCCGACCCGCCGGGCAAGCCGGCCCACATAGCCAGCCGCTCACTGACCGGCACCTCTGCGCCCCTGAATGGGTGCAAAACCCTCAATCCCCAACGGGCGACCAATCAGCGGGACCCCCATTATTTCCGGAGGGGACCCAAACGCGACCATTGCCCTATCAGCCCGTGAAAGGTGAATAGAGGGACCACTCTTTGCCCCTAGAGCTCGAAGTTCCGAAAGAGAACACACCGTTAACCCCCAGTGGCCGCGACAGCGGATGGATGAACACAATATTGTCCAATGAAGAAAAAGTCACCTTTTAGACTCAGCACCAGCTAATTGTTTCTTGGACACCATGTCGACATGCACAACGGTACCAGTTTGGACACATCCTACACCGTTGCCGTTTCTCCGGCTTGGCTTTGTTTTCTACATGGCCATTCCGTAGCCCTCTATTGGGTGGAGTGACGGAGGCCGGTCGGTCAGACCCAGAGCTTCCAACGGAGCCACTGGGAGCTTTGGTGTCGACCACAGTGGTGGTGGCTGCTGGGTGTGATCCGCGGGCCTCTGCCTCTGGATCGCAGGTCACGTCACCCTCGGCACCGTGAACACTGCCATCGAGCAATGTGACGACGCTAATGACTGATGTGCACGGCCTCTCTGTTGCGGCATGTCCCTGCTCGTCTTCTGGTGTCCTGGTGTTCTCCTGTTCGTGTGCTGGTGGTTTCGAGCCGACAGCCTTGTGGAAATGGACTGGTGATTCATTGCCGGAGACAACGCCCAGCGAACGGTATAGATGGCGCTGCGACAGCGCGCCCGCGGCGCCATCTGTCGCATTGGTTTCCTACGTTGTGGTGATAGGAGACGCACTATGTTACAAGATGCCACCTGTAGTCCGGCCCGCCCCGGCCAGCCAGGCATCCAGCCCGCAAAAGCCCGCTGTGTTACAATGCTCACCCAGTAGAAACACCTAAGTATAACGTCAAGGACACTCTAGTTTGTTATTTTTGCTTAGTGTTGGACAACCTCCTTAGTGTTATGTACTTTGTATTCACTCACTTCTTTTGTACCTGTTGTGTCGGGACTGTACGGAGCACCGTGACCGTGCGGAGGCTGTACCGTGTTTCGCGATACGACGCCGGAGTGTGCGGATGTGCTCGGCGGCGCAGCGTGCCGCGGGGGTTCATGGTCGCGCTAGCCAATGGGCGGCCGCCACCTTACAGGTCACCAACGGGATGGGGTGCGGTGGCGGGGCCGGGGCGAGTCAGGTGTGGACCGGGCACAGAGTTGGGGCGACATAGGAAAATGTTTTATGTAACACATAATGTATAGCACAATATAATGTGCTTTCGCTACTATTCGTTGCGCTAAAATACCACGCGTTATGAAAGGCTACTGCGTTTGGCTGGGGCGTTAGCGGACATGAGGCTAAAGCAGGACGAGGCAACAGTACAGGACCAAAGTACATCTTAGACGCTGCAGGGAGACTTGATGACTTCAAGCGTGGATTTAGACGACGGAACTTAACATGGCGGAAATATTCCAGAGACTTTTCCCTTGTTGCCCGCTGCAGTGACCCACAGACTAGGTATTCTAAACTTGTAAACTTGCTATGTTCCTTAAAGGCTTGCGATTTTGTTTCCGTTATTTGACTAAAACTTAAGTCACGTGCCATGTGGTACAATTTCTGATAAGTATCTGAGAGTAACGCATGCACCGTAAAGTTCAGTACACTTCTCATGCACACTTCATGGACGCACGCACGCATACATACATGCACGCACACACGCAGACACACACGCATTCGCCATCGAAGAAGCAACTATTAGGTTTTCAGTCGGTCATTAGTGAGATTTTTTCGTCTTTTTTGGACAAGGAAAACTGGAATACTTTTACTTGCAATGCATTATCACGTGCTAAAGCTGTAGAAGCGATTGAGCAAAGCTAGATAACATTTCAAGTGCATACAGGTGGCTTTAGTTCCCACGTATATGTTATATACGCATGTTGCATGACTCACAATATCCAGCAAAGTCAAACAGCGTGGCGTGGCACATGAATGGCGCGTTTTCGGCATCATTGCGTTAAGTACTTTGACACTTTAGGAATGGTTTTTAACAGTGTGGAGCAAAAGGCAATGCAAGCATTAGATAAACAAGAAAACCTGTGAACACGTTATAACCCGATCGAAAAATCGGTCATCTTTTGGACTCTGTATCAGCTGGTCATCTTTTGGACACAACGTCTACATGTGCACCAGTATCGGTTTGGACACATCAGATACCGCTGGCGTTTCTCCGTGTATTTGTATTCTAAAAGACAACTCCAGAACCATCGGTGCAGCGCAGCGACGGCGACAGGCCGGTCCGGGAAATGATTTACGGAAAAAGCCAGTGCAAAATGGTTAGGCTGTTCGTGCAACCAAAACATGAGTGTCATGCACGCGAGGCGCTACAGGTTTTAAGCAGGGAGGGAGGGAGGAGGGGGGGGGGGGGCAGACTTTCCAGGGGCTTTTTGGGCAAAATGGGGCCTACCTACAGGGGGAAGCGTGCCGTGAGCATGCGTCTTAACAAACTGTTACACATATCATATCCAAGTAAATGGCTGTCGACAGTAAAGAAATCAAGAAAGAGGGCCTTCTAATTATCCAGGAAACGGTCTCGCCAACCTAAAACCGGGCCTGGAGATCCAGACAAAAAGGCCTCCCGAGGCAAAAAGGGCCTCTTAATCCGAACAGGACGCATACGATTAAAGAAGGCGTCGTCAAATCTAGCCGATGGGCCTCGGTATTTCAAAACAGTTGACGCTGATCCAGAACTGCGGCCATCTGATGCATGGAAAGGGCCTCCTTGCTCAGAAATGAGGCCTCCTGAATATGGAGGGTGCATCCTAAACCAGAACAGGGGCCTCATGGTCTGTGACGAGGGCCGTCAGAGCCAGCAAATGGGCCTCCTTGACAAAACATTGGGCCGCCTCATCCAGAACATTGGCTACCATACTCATCAAGATGAACTTGGATCAAAAAACGATTCCCTTGATGCAGCAGTGGGCCTTCTGAGATCGATACCCTCTAACTCTATCTAACTCTCTAACTGAGCTATGCGGCCTCCACGATCTGAATTTTGGCTCATTACGTGTATGCCTCCTCTGCCCCTCTCCTTGCTGTGCTGCCCCTGGTGTCTTAAGATGCATGCTGGTTTTGCAGCACGTTGTCATCCCTGGCCTGACGTTATTATGGCTAACTCCTGCTACGAACAACATGAATAGGATATGGAACGCAGCTGATGCAGGAGAAAGAAAACAAGATGCTTGCGATTTTCACCTATCACAAAAGGTCCGATTTAGCTTTTTTTGTTAAAAGAAAGGAAGGCTTTCTACTTTTGCTATTCTTCCACTTTTCTGGCATATCATTTTGGAGTTCTTGTATTACTCTATCGTCACTCGGCATGCCTGCAGGGTCCATGTTAATGTGTCACGCCAAGGTGTTTTATGTTGCTGGATATCGCTAGATATCGTGATCCATCAAGCATGTGGATATATCATGCTTGTAGGCATAGGCATAGGAACGTTTCAAAAAGTGGGGGAGGGGCAAGCTCAGGGTGTGCTTAAGGAACTTTTTCTGGAAAGCGAGCCCCATGACCGGGGGGGTGGGGGGCGGGTGTTAGGGATTGAGGTTGTTATCGCTTTTTATTCAAATGCCATGGCTGCTATGCTAGATATGCATTTAGAGCTGTTTCTCACCGGCGCACAGTCTTGCCTATTCGACTCATCTGTCATTTGGCAAACAAGGCTATCCAACTTCCCAAGACTATTCGTCCATTTTAACATTGACTTTCTTGGGGAGACGAAATTCCATGAGCCGGTGGGCATTTTGGGTCATTGAGGAAGCATCTGTCTCCAAAGTGTAGATGCCAAAATAAGGCCTTCGCATAGGCTGGTGAAAATTTTGAAAGTGGATCGATGGCTCGCAGTGCGACGGATTTTTCGTGCGCATTCTTTTCGCTGGCTGCGTTTCAAAAGATAAGACTTGTTGCAATATTGTAGGCGGATACAAATTCTGGAGCTTGAAACTGCTAGAAACAACCACAAGGCCATAATACTGGAGGTTCTCTTTTAAGAATCGAGATACATAATAATGCCCATCTGTCATATGTTCCTTATCTAGGCCCTGCTCCTGCCCGCCGTCGGTGGCCACTGACCTGGCCCAGGTGCCTCCTGCATGAGTGCAAACTGATCGCATGGCTGCCTTATTACCTACTGTTGGAACAGCGTTACTACTGCATAGTGTAATAAACATGTGCTGGACACCTGCAACAGTATCTTTTTTCCGAATTAACTTCCCTCACACCACACCATCGCAGAAAAATAGCCTCCGGGAAACTGTCTGCCTTGGGAATGAATTGGCCCAACGGACACTTCATTGCCCATCATGCAACGTATACGACTTGGTCTGCTTTTGTGTGTAGACAGGGGCGTAGCCAGAGCCTTGCCAAGGCTGACAAAAGCCGTTTATGGTGCTTCCCCCCCCCCCCCCAAAGAAAAAATCCCCGGATATAGCTTACCTGTTAACAAGTTGCACGGTTTTCTTCGTTTTATTGTTATTTTTACCTTGCATCACAACAGAAACCAGGCGCTACCGTGAGCTCAATTCTGCTTGCATTTTGAGGTCAATAAGCTGCAGAAATCAGGTGTTGAACGAATGCATAGAATAAATCGCCGTCACTCTTAATTTACAATGGTTAGCTGACTCTTTGTAAACCAATATGATTCAGAAGCTTTGTCAGTTTTCTATCTGGGTTCTACAGACATTGAGGACATCGCGAAGGTAAATTGTAGATCGATATGCTTGATCCAAAGTTGAAGACGAATATCTGATTACAATTCGAGTGGTCAACAATGTGTATTAACATGGCCAAGCCATGTTTGTCTGAAAATGCTTACCATTCAGTCAGAGTGGGTCAGTGATACAATTTGTGTAACGTGGTTTTTAGCATGCTCGCTCGCAAATCTTAGCAACAAAAACCTCGGCCCCAGGCGTTGCAGTCTCCATAGTCTGCCGAGCCTTAGTCCAATAGGTAACATCTAGCCGTGGCCCACCGATGGACGAAAATGATGACGCTTCTGGAATGATCACCTTTAAACACTTAAATCGACCAGTTATACAAATTATGTGGCGCTATTTTGAGCATACGCACTCGAAAATTTTAGAAACACAAGCTTCAGACCCAGGCGTTGCAGGCTCCGGTGGCCGCGCAGCATTAGCCTAGCAGCTAGTAGTGAGTTGTGCCCAACGGGTGGACAAAAATGACGATGCTTCTGAGGAAGTATCTTTTGGACGCTTCATGACATCAGATCTTGTATTTAGGACGCAGTCTGAGTGCATATTTCACGCGTGCAATGTTTAGACTGGTGAAAAGAATGGATTGGCCCCTAATGCACTGGGAAGTGGAGCTGGAATCTGCTGGCTGCATTTCACCTTCATCACATTCTTCCAGTCAGCCTCTTGCTATGGCTGGTTCTAAGCCTACCCTCTGCCCAGAAACAAACTCAGGGGTAGGCACGCAGGTGTGCGCGCGAATGCTCGGCGATTGCGGAGTCCCAAACGTCGAAAATGGAGGGTGGAGGGGGGGGGGGGGGGGCAAAGCGATAGCGAATCAAATGCGACATGTTTCACCTTGATCGCTGCTACGCGCCAGAACACAGAAACGCAAGGAGACCGCAGTACAAGTCAGAAAGACGTTATTAGAGCCTATGACCCTTAGTCCCTCGAATAACGCCCACGAGAGGTTCTGTCAGGAGCCGCCGTCACGCGTTCTCCGGGGGTCTGCTCGTGGTCAGCAACTCTTCTCATGCGCGCATCCATGCCTCTCCCACAGGCTCCACCGCAAGCCTTGCGGAGCACCCCCTGCGTGGAGAGGAACACGGAGAGCAGCGACGAGCCAAGCAACAGGCCGAGAAAACCGCCCACGTCGGCCAGCAAGTCAGTGGCCGTGTAGGTGACGTAGATGCGCATTGTGCGCCGGATGTCGCCGAAGCTCAATTCTAGCCAGATGGCTTTGTCGTCGCTCGGACAAATGGATGGCCGAAACTGCAAGCCGATGCGGTCTCGCACACACGGTGCCGGGCGGGGGCCTAACTTGTTATTGTCCTGCATCAGCTTGAGTACGATGTCAATTGTTGCGTACGCGTACCAAGTCATGTCAGACGCCATGCAGCGCGGCTTGTCACTTCCAAGGCTGTCATCCTCGAGGCTGCAGTTGAGCAAGCGGAGCAAGCACGTGCGGAGACAGACAGCTTCGTTGTAGCCCGGATCCTCCTCGCACGGTGCTCGTCGGAGGTTTGGTCGCACCTCGCGATCGGTAGTCACGAGCAGCTGCTGTCGAGTAGAGTCGCTGGTGACGACAAACAGGTCGTGATGTCTCAAACGGACGCCCCAGAACTCGCCGTTAGCGTGGATGTGAATATTGTAGCTGTACGCGGGGCCTTGGTTTTCATTGGCCCACTGGACCTCGAAGTCAGGCTGGCGTCGCAGCTTTAGAAGAGTGCCGAGGCGGCGCGTGCCTGAAAGCGTGAGCGTCGCACACATTCCACCGGACACGTAGTTGACGCTGCGACTCCACGTGCCGTATCTGTCGGTGAAAGTATCAGTACTGGCGTTGGCGAGGTACTCTTTCGTCTTACTCAGACCCCCAATCATGTCTACCATCGGCAGACCGTGTGCGAAAAACACATCGGTCAGCGATCTGTTGTCGAACAGGCGTCTCTTCTCGTCCTGCGACCCACTGAACATAACACTCTTTACGCTTTTGTTGATGGTGCTGGCGGGACAGACGGAAACGGCAGGCCGCTGAAACTCCGAATCCCAGACGGCCGTGGTGGCTGTCGGCTCTTGAACGACCTGCAAGATCTTCCAGCAGGTCAGTGTCAGCCAGGTGGCCAGCAGTACGAAGTGCGCCGAGTACCGCTTCAGACTGTATAGATTGCAGCGCGATGGTGACATGGGCCACGGCATGTCCTGCAATGCCCACAAGACTTCGATCTACAAGGTTTAGCGCCTAGCTGATCAAAAGCACCCAATCAATCTCCATGTGGTGGACAGATAGACTTTCAGAAATAAAATAAGGCTCATAAAGCGTCCACGAGGTCTTCCCGCAGTCACGCAGATCTCACCAGTAATCGGCCAAGACCACGTCACTAATTCACCACTCCTGTGTTTAACCTGTGAGTTTCATTACTGTAAAAGGATGATATGGAGGATAGCGTGGTTGTAGAGTCACGCTAAATACTCGAGGCCTCGAGACTTCTGAGAGATTTGGAACACATAGCTGGCATAAGGCTCAGCCTTCATGACACCACTTTTCCTCATTTTTAAATCAAGAAAAGGGCTGAAACATATGTTCTCGCAGCCAAATAATCGTCTTCTACAACTTCTGGAAGGAGTGTTTTCAACGTGGAGGGCGGAATGGTGTCTTAAGACGCCTTACAATGTATACGATTGTTTAGCATTCCTGTCAGCGCACTCAGGCTGCAAAAACAGGGGAGGAGGAATGGCCCAAGGGGTCATGCATGCCGCTGTTAGAGGTGAAGGGTCAGGAATGTTAACTGGTCTCACCCATAAAAAGCCCAGTTTTCCGATCAGTGGCGTTTGGCTTACTTTTGTGCCACCGTAAAAAAATGTGTGCTGATTCACCCATTTCACGAGCAATTAAATCGCGCAGGACAAGGCTGTCTTGTATGTTAAATAGTAGCATCTTATCCCACCATATACGATGAATGCAGATATGTAAACTATCATTTCATTTGCCTACATTCCCCTTGCCGAAACGAGACCCCCTGTTTGAGAACGCGTGAATGAAAAGTCAGTGGGCACAGCAAGGACCCCACAATGGCCAATGGGTTCTCAGTGAGCAGAAGAGTCCATGAGCAGCTAAAACAGCCCGTGAGCAGCCAGAGGATCCCTGCGCACACAGAGATCCCTGAGCAATCAATTGAACCCCGAACAGCCAACAAGCCCCTGTTTATATCGCCATCCCCACAGTGACAGCGTGAACTTTGAAAAGCAAGAGGGGTCCTAAGTAACTAAATGAGCCTTGTGCGACTGCAGTGTCTCTGGCTACCAGGAAATCGCTTCTGTAGACGGCTCGAGGGTTTTGGGGTATAGTCTATACTTCTGTTTTGGCAGCGAAGCTCTTACCTTATTTTATCGCCATGTATGTGTGATCGTACTCAGAATTCAAGAAGAAACACGCTCGTGCGAGCTGCGTGCTGTTAAACTGCGTTGTTGCCTAAAGGTAGGCTGGCATAGCTGAAAAAGCTCGTCTTCCGGAAAATCTAACCTTTGAGGTGCCCGAGTGGGGCATAATATGGACACAGAAACATTAAGATGGATAACTATCAAAAGATCTCGATCATATCAATTTTTTAGATTTTCCGCGCGACTCTTTCTGAGGATGGTCACGGAAGGGGTCACTCGTGAGCTCCCCCATTTTTACGAAAAACGGCGAATTAGGCGAAGGTCAACAGTTGCAATACAATGGGATATCCGAATATTTTCCTGGCTTGCAAATGCTGCTGCATGCAAGTATCTAGGCTAGGTCGTCGTAAACGGTTGGTGACTGAGTCGAGTCGCCCATGTCTGCTTCTGTTTCTGGACCCGTCGATAAGTTCAAGCATGATCCTGTGGGCCTAGTATTTCTTGAACACCAAACAGATAAAAGAAACTGGATCTAGTCAGTGACATTTCACCTCCAGGAACTCCGACGAAAAGTAGAAGACAGCGGTTAACGATGCGTTCGGTGCTGCCACCTGCCGGCCCGCTTACCGGCACCTCCGCGCCCCTGAATGGGTGCGAAACCTTCATTATCCAACGGGCGACCAGTCAGCGGGACCCCTGCAATTACCGAAGGGGAAGAAGTTGGAAATGTTGGCTTTGCATTAAAAATGGGCTGGTCTGACTATTTGTTAAACACCTATATATAGTTCATAGTCACTTGCTTTGCATCTGAGATGATTCCTGTGTTAAAACAAACAGTGCACATGTTAAATGAATTATAAAAGTAATGAATAATAAAAGTCATTTAAGTGAAACAGAATACATTAACACGCGCTCGGGTGGGGGAGGGCCAAATTGACCCCCCCCCCCTTCCCTCACCGAGGGCTTTTCCCGAATGGTTTCTGAACGGCGCGGCGTAGTTGCGCCAAATTTTGCATAGCTGCATAAAATTGCATAGCAAATCGTTTGAGAGACAAATTTTAGATGCACCTTGTAAGTTCGCTGACCTATGACATGTCAAAGTCAGCCCATGGTTTCAGCGAACTCAATTTCTAGGGAATCGTTCAATCTGATACAACAACGGAGTGTCTGACGAAGACATACATTTCTGAGATGCTTTCTTAGGCACCACAAATATTGATGAGTAAATTACGTTGACCTAAAATCAGGTATGAAGGTCAGACCAAGGTCGAAACCAATCTGATTTATGACTCTAGGGCTGCTGTATGGGATGGATTCTGGTTTTCATTTATAATTTTGTGACAGCAGGAACCGCATCATATATCTTCAATTGTCTTCTGAGAGGTCAGAATAGGCCAGTGACGTAAGTCGAATGACGTAGGTCGAAATTGACGTAAGCCGAACTTTTTGTTTTAGGAACAGACTGCCTAGCGTGATCTTTGTCCCTTATTCAAATGCAAAACTGGGAGCAGTCTTGTATCGTTTTGGTCGCCATGACCTTCAAAGAGTCAAACAAGGTCAATGACCTCAAATGTGCTTGTGACCTTTTGCTTAGAGACAGTTGCCTATGCTCTGGGAGCGCCTCGGAGACCAACCTGGAATTTGACCTTGTTTGGCCTTATTTGAGCTGAAGGTCATGACCTAGCAAGCTGAAATCTAACCCCCAAGTGAGTTCACGTATACGTCAAGACATCCTGTAAATTTGGTATATCTAGCTTTCTTAATTCCCGGGATCTCAGAGGGGGAGGTTCAATTGACCCGTCACCCACCCGAGCGAAGGGTATCTCTCCGGCCAACCGGGCGCGTGTTAAAGCATGGTAATTTCATGACAGTGTTATGAGCATAACAAATTATTAACACCAATAATTTGATGCTGCACTTTTAAATTTCCTTCCACAGCACTTTTAAAACAGAACAAAGCAAACGAATTCAATAACAAAATAACAACAGAAAATTCAACAAGCATAAAACACTCAAACAAAAATATCTTGGACTCCTACACATCAGCCCATCACCAAACCAAACACAATAGACAAACTTCTGGCTTCTGTTAAGATGGGGTTTGGGAAAACAAACATGTTGTCACTGTTTCTTACAAAATACCAATGCTTATTTCCAAGAAAGTAGCTTACACCTAACCTAAAGAGGACTTACATCATCTCATCCTGTATAACCTGCTTGTATCACAGCAGCAGTTGTGAGTTACTGATTCTTGCACAATTCCTATTCCCACTTGCCATGCGCTTGACCAACTTAACCTAACTTAGAGTGGCCCATATGATGGAAATCATCTCAACTCACCTATCTGCCGACAGCAGCACTTGTGATAAAAACATGATACCGAAAGCTAGTTTTTAGCTGGTTTCAACTTGCATCTTTATTCAATTCACTTGTGTATGATTGTTGGCATCAGACAAAGTCGACAACACACAAATCAAAACACTTTCAATCCCTTTGAACCACTTATTTTGATTGTCATGGTTGACCTATGTCAAGGGCAATAGGGGTATACTCCACAAAACAATCTCTTTTCTCCAAAAGTAACATAACTTTTAGATGACCATGCCAGTTTTGCTGCCTGCCTTTTCAACTGCAGTAAATGCATCCATTTAGGCTTGTTTATTCATATCTATTGACAAAATTTGAGATGTTGGCTTCACATTTTACATGGGATGGTCTGACTGTTTGCTACATGCTAATATTTAACTCATATTATATTTGCTATGCAGCTTAGAGTATCTCTATGTTAAAAATATAGTGCATATATACACTACAGCCATTTGCCAGTCAGCAAACAATGACAACTATATAAAAAATCTGGTTAAAGCAGCCATGAGCGACCGCTTTAAGAAATTTGGGGCGAATAGCCAAGGATATGGAACAAAGTAGGCCCACTGCATGCCTTGTGGCATCATAATTTGTTTTATGGCGAAACTCGATGGATTTAAACAGAAAATGGCTAACGCTGGTTACCAAGCATGTGTTGAAAGCAGGTAAGGTGATTTACAATTACTTGGTCCACAGGAAACTTAGTGTCTTTTTCCTGCTCGCCCAAAAAATAAAAGCCGGTACCTTTTGCATGGTCTGCTGGCAGACAGAGTCACCCCACTCACCCCCAAATATAAATATCAACCACGCCCACCAACCTACGATATTAAAATGCGAAACAAGTAAGAGGTGTGCGTGATAAACATCTCCAGAGGGCAGGTTTCGCCATCAAACACTTCTGTTTTAGCTGCATCAGGTGTGTCCCAGGGCTCTGTATTGCAGCATTAGGATAGCCTTGCCAGGTAGCCTGGTGAGTCAGACACTCGGAAGGCTTGGATTTATCATTATTGAGCACCGTCATGAACCAAGAAAACGGTTAACCGAGGCTTCAAGAGGGCGAAAATGGCGGTAAAAATAAGTTCCATGCTTCAAATTGTCTCATTCATTCCCTGTGAATTGTTCATGCTTGGGTACATATCAAAGAAGTTTGGGCGGCTGGCGAATTAATCCAATTTAAGTATGAAATATGTACAAGTTTGCAGTTGGAGCATCTTGCATAGCGATTGGTCAGAATTTTAAGCAGCATGGTATCTCTAAAGGCAATCGAAAAGGAAGGAAGATTAAAGTGGTATCACACTCTTATGATACCAGGAAAAACAACATTAGCTAAATAAAAATAAAGGCTGGTACTTTCGTCGCAAAATGTTGTAATCAGCTGATTTGACTTAAAATCTGTTAATATACGTGCTCAAATGGTGATATTTATTTTGTAAGTTCGACTTAGAGGACAGTTCTTGAGCTTTTCACTCCTGCATTTTGGGAGTGATGCAATTTAGGGGTCAAGTTTCCTCGGGAAAAAAGAAATACGTGGAGTAAAATTATCTACCAGGCCTTGCTGGTGTTTGCACCAGGCCCTGCTTTCGTGGTGTGGTGGTGAAACCAAAAAATAGGGGATGCGTGAAAACCTTGCATTTGGCGCACAAATGCAGACTGTGATGCATTTTGTAAACAAACCAAACTTAACGCGTGCAAGCGGCTTGGGTCTCTGGGGTTCTTGGGCTTGGAGGTACATGGTGCCCTTGCTCTGCGCATACATAGACATGATTCAGATGTAGGTGAGGCAGGACATAGCCATAGGCTGTTCAGGTTCTGTGAAGCCTCGTTTATGCTTGCTGGTTTCAAGTGAGCTCGGTTTTGCATGACATCCTGAAAACCTCTGAAAGGGAAATAGGGGTTTGGCACGCGTGATTACACAATGTCAGGCAGGAGTGAAAAAGTCACATAAAATATGGGGAAGCGGAGTGAAAAATTCTTCCTAACAGGGTGTTGCCTTACACCCAGTCGGCAATTCTAGGACACTGAGTTTTACCCACATATCCCTTCCGTTATGGTGCCGGAAACAGGGGGTGGGGGGGGGGGGGGGGGTGAACACGACAGCACCCACCAAATGTACGTCACCGCGTACATTTTTAAGCAGCCTGGAAACCAGTGTCATCGTATATTCTCACAAAATTACAAACGGGTTCAGACTCATGAATGCCAAGCCACTCACATGAAGCGCACCACAGAAACGCTTGCTCGGTGCTTTTCTGAACAGAAGAAAGCGAAATTCCTCTACACCCGTCTGAAGCCAGCCCCAGATTCGCGACAGCGTCACATGTCATCGCCGGTACATCTTACCCACACTTTGCATTCGTCGTCAGGTCTGGAGAAAGCGGAAGATGTGCCATCCGGGCAAACAGAGACCTTGACCGGCCAGGTGCTGCCTAAGGTGACAAGGGCTTATCTTGGCAAGGTGGAGGTAAATTCTCGCGGACTAAGATCCGAAACAGCTAGCAGAGCGTTAGATGCTGTGTACGTGTAAGCGTACACAAACGTGTCCTTGATGGGCAATAGCGGCAATTCGTTCGCACTCACGCGTATTCTCCTGCCATTATTGTGCCTGGCGTAGACCAACTGCTGGTGGCAGCTGGGGACCGAATTGCGCCTGTCTCCGACCGCGATCCGGCAGAGCGGGAGACGCTTCTTCATGTTCTTGAAGTTCATCACTTTGCGGATGTCGTCACATCTGTGGAGACCAGTGGGCGAATCAAGCTCATGAGCTGCTGCTCATTCTCAGCTAGCTTCCCTGCCAGCGCTTTTGCTGATATCCCAGCCTTTCACCATGGACATGCATCATATCACACCCAATAATATATATATATATATATATATATATATATATATATATATATATATATATATATATGCATACATAATAAATATTGCGATCGACATGACCTGTGTGGTCATGTCGTCGGTCTGATACCGTAAGCCTATGTATGGGGCGACATGTGGGTAGTACACTTATATTGTTCGAACGTGCATTTCGTGCAATAATAATATATATAATAAATATTGCGATCAGGGATGTCCTCGCGTCATTAAGTGCTCCTGCGTCGATCTGGGGTCAACTGTGCGGGTCCGAGGGTCCTCCGCGTCAGGAAGGGACTAACATGGCATGACGCATCCTTCTAAGGGTCCCCGAATCGACCAGGGGATTCCACCCCTGTGTCACCACAACGGCAGCCGGAAGACACCTCGCGGTGGAACATAATAGCCCTTTCAGCTCCTGGCCGGCGGTGTTCAACAATATGGCCAGAAAGCGCGTGCTTGGCTTATTATCTTTACTTGCACTTTTAAAACTGATACTTTTAGTTAAACACCCTGTATTTACATTTACCCGACTAAAGTTGAGAGTAAAATGTAACACATGAGCAAAATGAAATGCACGTTCGAACAATATAAGTGTACTACCCACATGTCGCCCCATACACAGGCTTACGGTATCAGACCGACGACATGACCAATTTGCCTACGAGATTAGGCTGCAGCTCAGTCGGGAGACGGTGTTTGACATGCAACAGTGATACCAACGCGCCCAAGCAGCGCACCACGATCCGGTCAATGTGCTGTGTGGGAAAAGCTACGACAGTCAAATGTGACATTTGGGTTCTTGATCACCATTGTTACCAAGCGTATCGTCAAATTTCACTGAGCTTGATGTCAAATGGCTGAGATATTGATGAGATCCAAACACGATCATTTGAGGTTTTCTGTTCCTCTTTTCTGACGTCTTACCGAAATCACTACGTCAAAGTTGCAAGACTGCGTTCCATTCCCAAAACCTTTGGAGCCACGCCATGTGTTTGTCTAGAGACAAGATTCTGATCGTCATGAGCGCACTTTTTTACATCTGAAGCATCATTGTGCGAAGGAAGGCCTCTGCTGTAAGCCCTTGAACAAAGGCCCGAAGGTAGACCCCTGAAGTACTGAGATGGATGGACAGCGCACCTCCCAGATGCAGCGGTGGGTGATGAAAGAGGCACCCGACGCCAGTGGTTGTGAGGTAACATTCAAGCCACCATGCTCACACAACGCACAGTTGCGTTTTTTCTGAAGCCGGGCGTGATCGATGACATCAAAACAGTTAGATAAATCAAGTGACACAGACATTTCGACGTGCCCCGCGCTCATGGCGCGATGTGCTTTGTCTGTTAGCTTTAGAAGGCCGTTTCACAGTCGTATGGTTTGAAAGAAACCCGTGCTCATAAGTTGGTAATATGGTTGCCATTAAAGTGAGCGTGAAGTCGTTGCCGCACAGTTTTTTTTTTCAGTTTCTTTTTGCGATTGCCAGGACGATGGAGATGAGTGTAAATTTCGTCAAGAGGATGTCGCGCCACCTTTTGGAATCGGATACATCTTTGGCAGCTTGCGTAAGTCAGAAACAGTGCTGACGCACCGGCATTATCAGTGCTCACGATACGAAACACGGTCAATCCGATAACGGGAAAGCAAATTTTTAAAATCGGATGGACAGACCGTTGGGATGGATGTGCCGAACGCACCGTCCCGTGTCACGCTCTTTATCAGGGACGCGAGATGTCGGCGAGTTCTTGGGCTCATGGTGTGCAAACCCATCAGCCGTCTTCACGAAGGATTACGGTGCAAAACTTTTTCAGCCCAAAAAAGCTTTTTACCGTTATTTTCTGACCACACACTGTCACTAGCGATTTTCGGCTAAAGATTGTTTGCAGATATTCAAAACATGTTTGTAAAGACGCATAACTTGCGGATGGCTGGGTAATAACCTTGTCATGCTTTATGTATGGGCATGATACCAGATATCCTCCGACTGAAACTTTTCAAAGCCAACTGAAGGCATTTGTTGACATATTATGAATTTAATCTAGCTCGGATTTCAAACTGAATCAAGTACGGTGGCACTATTCGTGGATTTAGAAGTCGCTTTCGACAGGGTAAATACAAGTGCTCCCCTCATCAAACTGCATGAAGTCGGAGTTTGCGGATGACTCGCCGCTCTCAGGATCACGGCCTTCCTCAAGGCAGTGTCTTATCTCCAACCCTCTTCCTTGCGATGATAAATGAGGTTCTCAATAATATTAATAACATTTCTTCACATCTTCAGCATTCGCTATACGCGGACGACCTGGCTGTGTAGCATACACATGGTGATGTTGATCACGCACAGCGTTATATACAATTGGCTATGAATGATAATAATAACGATATAATGATAACAGCTATAATGATAATCGCTAGAAATATTCACGCGCAATGTACCTAGTAGGGACTGCAGACCCCCCCCGCCCGCGAAATCAGCTGTAATTATGCTCCATAGGCAAAATAATGTTCAACCTCCCACCCCTTGAATATTAATAGTGAAACAATACCTCTAAGTCACAGTTTTGAATACCTTGGAATAACATTAGATCGTCGTCTTACTTTCAATGCTCATTTTGCCGACCTTAAGCAGCCTGCGCCAGACGGCTGAACAAAATGAAATGCATGGCCAAACGGGAGTGGGGCGCCGACAGACGCACTCTCCTCTGCCTCTGTACCTTTCAGATACGCCCGCTCTTGGACTACAATGGCTTTCCTTTTCATATTTCTTCCAAAAACGTCGAAACCCTGGAGATCACCCAAAGCGCAGCCTTCCTCATAGCAAATGGTGCACCTCGCTCCTCCCAGGTCCCAAAGCTGCTCGCGAACACGAATATCCCCTCCCTGTCACACCGACGAAAATTGTAACTTTCATGTTTCACGCACGCGCCTCAGCGCACGTTGGTAACCCCACATACAGCACTCTCGCATACCTCCGCCCCAACTGCACACTTACCAACGCGGAACTCCAGCATCCAATCGTCAGCACTTGCGTTATTCGTGCTCAACGAGCGCTTAATCTCCCGGACATCCCCTACAGCCCAACTTCCAGTTCCCAGTCCTTTTGGGGTTACCTGGTACTTAAGGTAATGTTTCTGTTTAAACAAAAAAAAAAATGAAACGTTTCAGAAAACGAACTTCATACACACCTTTACTAATACTGACGGCTGCCGACGCGATGGCCGCACAGGAGCTGCCTTCGTACGCCATAATTGCCACAAATCCAACCATCCGTCGAATTACAATACCGCGCATACGGCTGAGCTAACAGCAATACTGGCAGCCCTGCTCCACATCAAGGTAACGTACAAAGGGCAGTCATATGCACTTGCTCCCATTCGTCGTTACAAGCTCTAATCACTCATCATAATTCATCCCATCCAATTATAAACGGCATACGAAGGACGCTCTGCTCTCCTTCCTCACCAAACTCACGTAATATTTCTCTGGATACCTGGGCACACACATATCTATGGAAAAAAAAACACTGCTGACGAGGAAGCAAAACAAAGCATCACGCTTCTGGAGCGTCATCATCTTCACTGTCCTGTTTCTGATATTCTTGTCATCCAATTTACATTTTCATCTTTTTCTCCGATCCGAATGGGATCAACGCGCTCATCGCCACCTTCACCCCAATCGAATCCATGCTTCAGCGCTGGCCGAAAGTTAATCAAGATCATCGCGTCAAGGAAGTGCTGCTCGCTATACTGCGAATTGGCCACACCAAAATCCCCCCACTACCATCTTTTCGAGCACACTTCTCCGCTGCGTCATCACTGCGACATCCCATTCACAATAAATCACTTCCTTCTCGTGTGTACGGTATATCAACGATCAAGACAGCCGCTCATCAATTAGGCCAGCGCTAATCGGCTTCCATTCAACCTCTTTTCTTTTCTCGGTGATTGTTATTCTGATTCGCTTGTTCTCATCTTTGGGTTTTTGCACAGTACAGCAATAGATAAGCTTATCTAAGGAGAGGATTTTTTCCTACATAATTTGGCAAATATTGCAGGTTTTTCCGCATTTCTTAGTTGGGGCTTTCCAGGACTCAGTAGCATTACACAGCATTACAAGGTCGTGCCGGGCAGTGGAGCCCGCGACTGCTCTCCCCGCTGCTGCGATGAAGCGGCCCGGCATCCATCCGTCGCACAAGTTGCCGACAAGTCAGCTGTGCCAAGGCCGCCGCTGTCACAGGACACCATACACAGGACTCACGGTGCTCGAGGAGGCTGGCGGAAGGGCCGGTGAGGAAGCTCACTTGTTCAAACGTTCTGAATGCGTGTTGTGTAGTGATGAAATAAAGATGTCTATTGCTGCGGTCTGCTTTACTTGATATGGGCTTGCCGCACAAAAATGAGCCAGGTTACCGTAGCGTCACTTCACAATACCCTCTCCCTTGCTTTGCGCCGGACAGCATAAGTCGATTTAACGTTTTCCTTGCCTGGCTCTATGCCGGAAGTAATTCTCTCCTCAGAAGTGACTTCAGGTCCGTCAAAGGAAAAGAGAGGCCTTGTATCGGCCCACAAAAAACAAATGCAACGTCCCTGTTCATAGAAATGCGGCGCCTACGCAGCTTGCTCATAGCTACTTACAGAGCTTGCTTAGAGCACTTACAGAGCCTGCTTACAGTGCTTCCAGCACTTGAGCTTACGAAACCTACAGGGCTTACACACCTTAACATGGTTCAAGATGACTGATCTTGAAGGGAAGTTTCTCAGGGCCCGCATTGCTCCACACAGCACTGATGCACACGACAAGTGGGCAGCCGGTGTTCAACGCCCTCGAGCGATGCACACCGCTCGTTGCTTGGCCTAGCATTTTTTTTAGAAATACTTCCAAGAGTTTGGGTAAACTAAAAACATGGGCTGAAGAAAGGCCTATTAAGGGTCTCGCTTAGTGCAACAGACTTATTTTTAGGGCTTTAAATGGCTTCTAAATGCTTCTTAATGCTTAGTGCAACAAACCTATTCTTAGTGCATACATGTGGTTTACCTGTTTTATGTCAATGGAATTGTATGAAAACAATCTTTGACTTGTCAGAAATTTGGTACGTATGAAAACTTCATGGACACATTGTTCTAACTTTTAAAAACTTTTCAGTGCATTGATCCATAGTGCCGGCGGGTCGGACTGCGCTGGCCGTCTCACCGACGACTCTTCGCACCCCTCCGCAGCCTGACGGGCTCGAGGGGGACAGTCAGACGGCAAACTGAGATCGCAATTTTTCGGTGGTGAGCTCAGCATATACTCAGCGATCTCCGCCTATCAGTTCTCTGAGCCTTTTTATTTATTGGCGTGCCACTTGGCCTCGGTCCCGACCGCTTTGAGACGGTGACGTCGGCAGCGATGTCAGCTGCAGCTAATCTGTCCGATGAGTCTACCTGATACCGAGAAGAGGAGAAGGCGTCCTCGCCTGTCAGACAGCGGGGGCTCATGGACGGGGCGTACGGAAAATGGCAACCTCACGTGTTCTTTGTCTTCCTTAACTGGTTTCACTTGCTGGACCTGCTGTTCTCGGCTCGGTCTAGCAACCAGTCTTCATTGACTAACTCTCGTCAGTTGTTAAGTGCCTTTGCGGGGAGCATTATTCACATAGATAAGACAGTAGTAATAGCCTTATTCCTCGGAAAAAAAAACAGGAGAATGAAGCTATAGATGCGTTGGTATTTCGACAGCATGCTTTTATCGAAATACTAGCGAAATCGCGCAGTTTGCATCGTAGCTGGTTATCGACGCAAGAGCGCTGGGCCAGTCGTTGTGTCTGAAAGCGAGTCGGTATGCGATGTGACTACGAATGGCAAATCAAACTGCGAGCCATGAATGGTGGCTTGATCAACTGTCATCCATATCAGGCGACAAATTGGCCGTTACCCGTGCCATCATATCATACATTACTGCTCAGGCTGGAGCAGTCCGAGGTCATTTATTAGTATGTTATAGATGGTCTGCTGCAACGCTCCTCACGCGTGGCAACACTGTACATGAATAGGTGGCAGACCTGTGATTTAGCCTGAGATCCAGACTGGGGTAGACACATAAGAATAACCCTTCGAGCCAAGCTACCTCTCCCTCTGAGGAACACACGCGTCTCCGGTCCTTCTGAGAAAACACACGCGTCTCCGGCAGTGGTGGCACGTGTTCTCCAGCATCTCCAGTTCCGTATGCTATCAAACCTCTGTAGCGAGCCCCTGTTGTCAATCGCCACAGACAACTCAAACGGCGCGTGAATAAGCTCTCATGTCACAAGCCAGACCTTGATAGTGAGCGCTTGGGGAAAAGCCATGCATATGACTAGAAGGTGCGTGTTGAGCTTAGACCCTACTGGTGGTGCTTTGCTTAAATACAACTTTCTAGGTATACGCATGCAAAAAGTATTGAATGGTTGTTTTATCAAGCTTTATCAAATATGATTGCGAATTTGAAACTTTTTAGAATTCCACTGTTCGGGTGGCAGGTGTGCGTTTTCCGTGCACGGACCCGTGTGCTCGTGGATGGACTGTATGTGTGTGCAACCATATGCGTTGAAGAGACGAGAGAGAGAGAGAGAAAGAGAGAGAGAGAGAGAGGAGAGAGGAGAGAGAGAGAGAGAGAGAGGAGAGAGAGAGGAGAGGAGAAGAGAGAGAGAGAGAGAGAGAGAGAGAGAGAGAGAGAGAGAGAGAGAGGCCCCTACGCTGCTGCTGGGGCCACAGATGTTACATATGGTAGCGTAGGGCCCCTGCGGGCAAATATAAAGAAATCAGAACAACGCGGTTCCTTAGCAACCGGATGCACCCGGCAAGTCGACATATAGGGTTTCGGTAGCAGCGTAGGTCCTTTGGACAGCGCAAAGGGTGCTAAAAATCTCCCCCTATCGCCCAACCCCTCAATCAGGGAGATTATTTTTTGTTGCTCATGGGCCCATCACTTTACTTTTCGAATATTCTTGATCGTCTAGATGCCCAAAGGCGTCTATTTGTGTGTGTGTGTGTGGTGTGTGTGTGTGTGTGTGTGTTGTGTGTGTGTGTGGTGTGTGTGTGTGTGTGTGTGTGTGTGTGTGTGGTGTTTGTGTGTGTGTGGTGTGTGTGTGTGTGTGTGTGTGTGTGTGTGTGTGCTTTTATACCCGCCTACGGGAGCCGACCTCCCAGCGCGCGTTCTCTCACGACTGACGCCTCGGGGCATCTAAGACCATCCAGGGTCCATCGACATGCCCGCTGAGTCCGTGTGGGTTGAGTCGACTGTCCGTGACACCTGCCGATCGTTCGACATCAGCGCCCAGGGTCAGGTACTGTCAGAGGTCAACTGTGTTCCCTGCCGGGTGCCGGGACGGGCCGAGTGGCGTCTGTAACCCTGCACAACCCGATCAGTCAACCGCCGCTGCTACTCCTCGGGACGGGCCGAGAGACACCTGTAACCATGGGCTACGGCACAAAGGTCAAAAACAAAAAGTCCAAGGACACAAAGTGAAAGGACGAAAAGTCAAATGGCGAGAATTCAAACAGGATCAAAGCCAAACGCCAAAAGGCAAACATCAGAAAGTCAACAGGTCAAAAGTTAAGCGGCAAAACGTCAAAAAGCATAAAAACCAGATGTAAAAGATCAAAAGCCAGGAAGTCAAACAGCCAAAAAATCAGGAGCGATACAATCAAAACGATAAAGTCAAAAGGAAAGTCAAACGAACAAAAAGTCAAGTGGATTAAGGTCAAACAGGAAAAAAACTTAAAAGCAAAAGTCAAGTCACATGAAGGCGAACAGAATAAACGTGAACGTGCGTTTTTTCGTGCGAATGATGCCAAGACGTGCCAATGGCAAGCAGCTATGATAGTCACTTCTCTGGATTTAACAGAGTTTCACATCACACACCGAGTGTCCTCTGGTCGGTCCGGTTGCCAGATCGGGGATGGGTCAGGAGAGGGGGGGGGAGTGGGGGGGGGAGGAGAGGAGATGAAGCTTGCCATGCTCAGCCTCGTCAGTCGAAAAAAAACATTTATCGGCTCTTTGACTGTGCGGAAGGAACAGCTGCCAGGTTCCAGTTTGGAACGGAAAAAGTGTCTCCTCGTGTGATAAAAGCGCAGGAGTGTAGTTTCTCAAAATGGGCTGTGGGGCTGAACAGTGAAAAATGGCCAAAGCTGCCACAAAATAGGCCATTAAACGGGTTATCCCCAGATTTGGCACACTTTCTTCCCAAAGCTGAGGTACTGAATCCCAAGTTGATCCGGGGCTGAGGCCCCCTCCCCAACTAAACAGGAACCACACCCGTGGCAAGTG
>NW_023596251.1:3683738-3696761 GCF_011947565.3 Pollicipes pollicipes
CCTGGGTCTATGTGTGGCAGGTCGGTAGAGAGGCCCACAGCCTGGGTCTATGTGTGGCAGGTCGGCAGAGTGAGGAGCCCACACGTGGGTCTATGTGTGGCAGGTCGGCAGTGAGGAGCCCACAGCGTGGGTCTATGTGTGGCAGGTCGGTAGAGTGAGGAGGCCACAGCGTGGGTCTATGTGTGGCAGGTCGGCAGAGTGAGGAGCCCACAGCGTGGGTCTATGGTGGCAGGTCGGTAGAGTGAGGAGCCCCACGTGGGTATGCGTAGCAGGTCGGCAGAGTGAGGAGGCCACAGCGTGGGTCTATGTGTGGCAGGTCGGTAGAGTGAGAGCCCACGGGGGTCTATGTGTGGAGGCCGGCAGAGTGAGGAGCCCACAGCGTGGGTCTATGTGTGGCAGGCCGGCAAGAGTGAGGAGCCCACAGCTTGGCGATCTCAGGCTGGTGCGCCTTTCACGGAATGCTAATCAGGCCAATCCAGTGGAAGCAGTCTCAGTGTCTCGGGGAGAGGTGTTGGACTCTTGATCCAGCGGCACCTGGGCACGAGTCCCAAAGCGGCCGCATCGGCTTGACCCGACTGAAATGGAAAGGTCAGCTGGCAACTGGCCAACGAGGTCAGCCTAGGCCTCGGGGCGGCTGTGCCGCGGCATTGTGCAGCACGTAGACCCCCGCCCCCCCGCAATTTTGGCAGGCAAAAGGGCGGAGGCGAAAGTTGTTCACTGACGTCACGGCTGGGTGGCGAGGTCACGAACGTCACGGCTGGGGTGGCGAGGTCACGGTTCGGGGGGGAGGTCACGAACGTCACGCTGGGTGGCGAGGTCATCGTGCACGCAACAAGCTATCCTCAGCAGGTGCTCTGAACCCAAAGCCACCGCTTTCACACATTCGGAACGCATTAATGAAAACGGGACGGAAAAACCCGTACCCGTGGGCGGTGTCAGCCCGTCCTGCTGCGAGCTCCTCCTCGCCTCAATCTGACCGGCTTAAGAACCACTTGACTGACATTTTCCTGGGGCGACTCGAATCCACCCCGTCCCCTCGGATGGGTAAATGGTGAGGCAGGCTCTCTAGCCAGCCGACCTATCGGGATATAAAATCGGCATGAGTGCTGCTGTTATCTCCAATGCGCTCACATCTTCGAATTTTTGGCCACGCAATTTGAATTAAGATTAGTAGTGATATGAACAAGGATCCCACACGGTGCACTGAAAAGCTGAGCTGACACGACGTACAGCGAAAAGTGTCATAATGATTGAATGGGAATATAGACGTTTGAAAAAGTCCGACGAAGTTAAGCTCAAAGAAATACGATCACATAGCCCGGCGCGCCTGCGTCTTCAGCATAAAAATTGTTCTATTCAATGATTTACCAGTGGGCAGCCAGTGAGCTCAAAGCCAGTGGGCAACTCTACCTCTGCTGAGATTGCAGCGTTTGTCCTCTTGTATTCATGCATGCGACTTAAGCCCGTCGCATAACTTAGATGCCTTAATGTAGTTACTATTATATTATGATATTGTATTATAACTATATGTGATTAGATGTCTTAGATGCAGTTAACCATGATCACTGATACAAAAGACGCGGCTGAATCAAACAACAGTTCGTCAACAACAAATCGAACAACAAGTTCGTCTGCGGTCTGTCACGGTGGGAGTTCAGAATGACACCGGACGCTCACCGCGTACCGCGTCATCTGACAGGTCGGGACGACATTTCGTCGCACGGCTAGGAGAAACAGGGGAGGATCCTTAAGTACCGCGTCATCTGACAGGTCGGGGACGACATTTCGTCGCACGGCTAGGAGAAACAGGGGAGGATCCTTAAGTACCGCGTCATCTGACAGGTCGGGACGACATTTCGTCGCACGGTTAGGGAAGCAGGGGAGGAGCCCTAAGTACTGCGGTCATCTGACAGGTCAGGGCGACATTTCGTCGCACGGCTAGGGTAAGTAGGAAGGACAGAGGGATATATCACCGTAGGCCATCTTCCTTTTGCCATGAAGAAAACAGCTGCCAGAACGCTCTGGTAGCTGGAGCACATGCTAGTCCCTGCGCATGCCGGGTTCGTTTTGATTTCATTTTGCAGACCGCTCAAGCCGGGCTGCCCATTAGTAGAACGA
The DNA here is from genome assembly GCF_011947565.3 of Pollicipes pollicipes. Classification (NCBI taxonomy): domain Eukaryota; kingdom Metazoa; phylum Arthropoda; class Thecostraca; order Pollicipedomorpha; family Pollicipedidae; genus Pollicipes; species Pollicipes pollicipes. Next base: position 3,685,857 of record NW_023596251.1, read on the forward strand.
ATCATTTGCCCACAATCGGCACATAACAGCCATCTAGCACGATGGTGCAATGACACTTACAGTGCGCAATTGGAATGTCAACTACAATATGATTTTTAAAAATGCACACAAACGGCTAATTGTAACACGTGCCAGATATGAGCAGCTTCAATTACCATATAGCGATGTTCGTAGATCGTCCAGCCGTGGTTAAGCCTGCATAGCTTACATCTGTTCCGAGAACACCATAATTAGTTCGTAGCGTCGTGATCCTCGTGGGTATGCCACTTTTGGCACCTCTTCCGCGATCTTTGTTTTAATTGTTTTGGGTCCTTGTAGACGGGCCACTCGAGCTTCATCCCGGCTTTTCTGAAATAGGACAGACGTGTTTCGTGGCGAGAAGCGAAGAATGTCCTGCGTCGTGAAGGATAAGCTTCTGCCTGAGGGATGTACGGCAGAACATGACAGACTCGGCCGCAGATAAACCGGCTTCTGGTTGCCCCTAGAGGAATCGAACAACTGGGCAAATTAAGGGAAACCGGGCGAGTTACGAGCAACACAACCCGACGGTCCTCTTTTGTGAAACGCATATGTTGACCAGCCGAAATCAACGCTTCATACCATATCAATTCCGTTCGCCTATACATGTGGGCGAAGTCGAATGTGATGCACAATGCACCTTATCACGGTTACTGGATCTACAGCTTGTGTGATGCTGGCAACCAGGTACGTACGGGATTAGATTTTCTATTGCATACGGCGCCTAATCGGCTAGATCGCTGGACTAATCAGTTTTCCTAAAAAATATGCCCTCCTATGAAATCTTAAAGTAATGCAATCCAACAACTTGGTGTGTGCTGTAGGATAATGATTGGCTTTTGTATTCAAATATGTAGCGAGTATAACTGGAGCATTTTACTAGATATTTCTGTTGCATGTAAAACATTTCATTGGTGCTAAATTTGACGCCTGTACAACATGTCTTATTGTTGTTGTCATGGCTACGGGTCTCTACAAACTTAGGACGGCATAAGTTTGTGCAATTAGGTTTAAGGTGTATGCAAGTGCTATTTCAAGCTGATTCACATCGCTAAATATTTTCTGCGCAGAATCGTGGTGCGGTGCACCATAAAACAGAAATACGGCGGCCGCCACCTCATTATTATTTCTCAATGAAATCAAGACAAGACGCGCAGTACGGCATCGTTCGCGCCTGTCGACATAAAGTGTCCGCTCAAGATTTATGAGCCAGGCTCCTTCATAGCATTTTACTGCAAAAGGGCTCTAAAAGTGATTTAAAGTTTAACGGTTCCATCGCGCGAAGGACCCAGATTCAATGCCTTCGCGCAAGCCCGACGTGAACAACGCAAAAGGAAGCACTTCCAGCGGCGGCTCCAGCCCCCTGGGGCAGCTTAGGTGCTGAAGCGGCAGCTCGCTTTCCAGGCAGGTGCGTGGCTTTGCCTTAAGCATGCTTTTCCTCTCACGTACTCTCAAATTAATTAAGCCTCCCCTGACTAAGAGGGTCGATGAGATGGAAAATGCCACTGAGGCGCCCTCCCGTATCTAAGGTTTTCCCAGGATATCCTTCCGGCTTGTTGTGCAATCGTGCCAAGTTTTCTGTGTCATCTGGGGCATTCATTACTCGTGTTTGGACGCAAAAAATGTGTCCATAGTCTCTGGCTTCTGAAAATTGACCTTTTGTGGAACAATGCACGGCCATCTTCGGCCGGGGCGGGCGGAGGGCGGCAAACCGATAAAGCCGTCGTTTGCGGTGGCGGGGACGTCAACTGTTATAGTACTGGAGCTCTACATTATGTATATATATATATATATATATATATATATATATATATATATATATATAAAGATATGTATGCTTAAAACACACAAAAAAACTAAGTGCTACATGTTCAAAATGAAGGAGTTGACCGGTTTTTGTAAGTTCCGTGGCAGGGTGGGGTCGTGTGGACTCCAGCCCGTTGATCGATATTCAGTTCTTGCTTATAAAGAACAGCGAGTCAGGGCGAGGATTGAGCTCTCAATTGGCGTTCAGACATATAAATGGCGTACCCTGCTCACTCGTTTAAATGCCAAAAATATTGACAAGCGCCAATTTCAAGTGCGAGTGACAATGCCAAACAATTAGGCTCAAAATGTCAATGGCTGGGCAAGACGTTAGCGGAATCTAAGTGGAATCTAAACAAATAAGAATAAGGCAAGACGTTGGCGGAATCTAAGAAACGACGTTTTGATCACCATATAAAATTATGAGTTTCTTTTGAAAAGATGCTGCAGTGAGTTATAAGATTTTGTTGGGTGGTGCCCAGGGTGCCCTAAAAGAAGTGCTGCCACTGATTAAACAATGTGTACCCATTTGACCAGCAGTGGCAGTTTCGGGCCGACCGAACTAGCTCCCCACTGTTCCACTGGCTGGGTAGAGAGGGGGGGGGGGGGATCTGATCAGGTTCCATGTCCAAGCACGCTTTCTGGAACTGGTGAGCGCGTTTCTGGGGCGTGTGGTTCTGATGCGTAGAGGGTACGTGACGCCTTCCCGACTACATCATGCTACTATCAGTTAACCAGGGCGCGAAGGCTCCCATGCATCTCTGTGTGTCTTGATGCGGACAGCACAACGCTTTGTTTGTCCACTCCTATGACACTTTTGGTATTGTTGCTGCTTCCCTCCGTTTCCGGCATTTTGTGAAAATATGATTATCTGGTGACGTGTTGTATAGTTGTATCGTGTTTCTGTTTTGCCATATGTTTTACATCCGGTGCATCACGACATATGCACTGAAGCTATTAGTTTGCTCTGGGCTGTAACCTGTCTGCATATGGCCCGCATCTCATGCACCGGCAGAATTGTCGTTTTCGGGGTGGGGCTCTTCTTCCACTAATCTGCTCACCTAATGTTGATGGTGAGTTTGAAATGTTGCATATGTTGGAGGTCGCTGCAAATGCTGCAAATGTCGCACGTTACATATTTAGCTCAGCTTAGACAGTTTAAAGTGTCAATCATGCCCAGAGAACTGTCAAATTTTAACTCTAACGTAAATTTAGTAGGGTCACTCATGTAGCCGACCAATACAATGACAGAAGGTCGTGTGACATATTAATTAGAGTGGCAGGCAATTGAGCTAATATGCCACAGTGACCGAGCAAAATAAAGAAATTATCTTTGCGTGCAGGATGTTAGGATATTTCAAAGCCAGGAAGCACAGCTTGCAGTTCCAACACGCAGAACACTACGAGAAGCAAGATGCAAGTATCTAGGAAAACTAAATGCGTATCGTAAGCCCACGAACAACACTAGCGTCGCCTAAAACCCGTGTGTTGGTACCAGTGGCACCACCGAGGTGAGCGTTGCAACATCTGTGCAAAATGACTTGCAAGTCAAAGCTAAAGCACTAAGTTTAGTGCGTGCGTGCGCGAGCACACACGTTTTCCCTGATGCTGAAAATATTTTAGTCGTGTGTACCCCCCTCAATCTGCCCAACGGCTACCCTTGAAAAAGACTCTTTCTTGTGGGCTTCAAGTGCTGTGGTTTGTCCAGGCGCCCCGCGGTGACGTCACGGTCGGGCTGCCAGATAACTAGTGTGGGCTTAAAGTGCTGTGGTTTGTCCAGGCGCCCCGCGGTGACGTCACGGTCGGGCTGCCAGATATACTTTGAAGGGCTCCGCCCCTCTTTTGCAACTGTATGCTCTGGACCTAACTGTTCCCGATTTAATATTATGAGATAGATATGGTGCCGCCTATTTCCAGTCCATTCATATTTGCATGACGTCATAGAAACGTTGCGCAAATATTCCATCTTGTTGTCTGTATTGTACTCATGATTAAGGACAATGCGGCCACGGAAACATTTGCGTTTGTGCTGATTCAGCTCTTAAAGCTCAAAGCAAATGTCCCAACCAAGATCACGAACTACGTTTTGTAATAACTGACACAGGCATTCTGGCAATTGCTCTTGATGATGGACATGAAGCTAAAAATTGAATAACTTAACAAAGCGTTGTAACCGAAAGTGTAAATGCAAGTACAAGACATCCTGGCACGGAAAAAATATAAGCATGGTTCAGAACACCAGCAATAAAACACCAAAACATACGCAACTAACACACACAATATGAATTCATACGCACCGATCACCGACGTCACCTTGCGGGGCGTAGAAGTACCACAAGTGGGTCATGCTGTCCACTGCGGCGGCAACTCTGACACAACCAGTCTAGCGGCAGCTCTGATGTTATAGAACGTTCCATGACATAATCAAACAGTGGTGTATTGGACATCATTTACTTAGGCATCTATTTACTATTGAGGTATTGATACATTTTTGGCACTTCAAAACGAACGAATACCTATAAGGGAGCTTTTTCCATCATATGTGATCCTTGCATCAAATCTTCAAATGTTCGTCTGTCTCTTTAATGTTGTGCTCTATCTCTGAACAGTGTTTCTGATATTCGTCAAATCCTTTTCCGTGGTTCAAGTTCTGGGCAGCACATTGAGAAATGCGCTTCAACCGCCCTGATGTTTTGTGTGTACTACCTAAATTAATACGGCTTCACGGTTGCGAGTCAGTTTGACACAATTCCCGACTTATATTCCCAAATAACTTCCGAACGGTACGGTGTAGCCGCGCTGAACTTCTCAAAGCTATAAATAACGAAATAGCCGTCCCTTGGTATTAAAGGTTAGACTCATCGTCATAAGGTCGCTGATCCATGACAGGTCAAAGTCCTAGTTGTAAGCCAATGGGGTTCTTTGAGAATTGTTAAATTTGATGAAACAACTGAGAGTTACACGAAACCATACACATTGCAGACGGTTTCTTTGACATGAAAGCAATCTAATTTAAGATTAAGACTATATAATTTGATTGTACTTGAGTCGGTTACAAAGGTCAAGCCGAGGTCTTTCTTATACTGGTACCCTGCTATTACCCTGCTATTTAAGGAGGCTTTCAATGCTCATTTCGAATTTACTGGTCACAGGGAGGTCAACAAATGTGTGATTTGGACTTCATAAAGGTGCGAAGCGATTACTGACCTATAATGACGCCAATCAACTTCTCGTTGTTTATTGGCATACCGCCTGGTGTGATCCTTGATGCTCATCGAAACTTAATAGTCAAACCAAACTCCCAGGTTTGCCGTCATAGTGACCTTCTGAAGATTAAATAGATCACTGATCTGAAATGCACCTCAGCTACCATTTATTTAGTATATGTATGCATGTTGAAACTTCAGACACCGATCTGGAATTTGACCTTGTTTGACCATATTTGGCACAAAGGTCATCACCTAACGGCCTCCAAGTTTGACGTAAGTGAGTTAACATATAGGCTATTTATCCTGTAACTGCGAGGTGTCCAACTTGCTCGATTTTGAGATCTGAGGGAGTAGAATGCCCGGAGCATATTAAATCGCGTTCAGAACAAATCATGAAGCTCATCGCGATTGCACCAGAAAACCTGGCTTGATTAACCCACCAACCCATGTCTCTGCCGTCAAGTTTAGCCAGTTGTGAGCATGTCATAACACAGGACGCTGCAACGCCAAGATATTTGTACCAGCACATAATGTCGTTGAAATCATGTTCTGCGGCAAAACTCCCAGTAATCCTCGCCATTGCGAAGCGTAACACTAAAGGTTCGGGTGATGTGCCACAATTTCCCGTACAATTTTACCGTAACCCCATGTCCCAGCGTAATTGTCAGGGAAAAGTACTGGAGTGCACTGTATTTACGCTATAGTGCTATAGTATCGTGCGTGTCATGTGCAGTGCTTTGGTGGTACGTCATACGCCCGTGTTCGACCGTTGACGTGCCATAACACTTTGTTGTAGCTTCACACCAACGCTTGGTGTGAAATTACTCCTGTAAAACGACTCAAAACATTTGAGTGTTTGTGTTCCGAGCGATTGGTGCCCGCACCAAGTACCGGTGTAATGTTGTCTTTAACGCAGGGGATCAATCTCCGCCGTCCCTGGGCAATTTGCCGCTCCTTGGCACCGCACACAACGAAGCCGATTTATACAACAAACATTGCGCAGTCGCCATCGCTTGAACCTTTGACAGCAAAGGCTATCCGGCGCAGAAAGCTTTGCAAAATAATTTTAAAAGCCCATAGCTATGAATACGCCACTGTTCAGCCGCTGAGTTTGTTGTTTCTCCGCGGAAGAGCGAAACGCCAACTTTTGCCTGCAGATGCCGACTGCGAATCGTTTAAGTCGCTAGTTTGCACGAGTTGGCGCCGTTTTGTTCGTGGCGTCGCCGCGCGCCGCTAGCCTTCTCGGGATAAAGGCTTCACCAGTCTGATGTGGCCGGCAAAACACTTCAGTACGAGGGTGTTTGTCTTTAATCATGGCGGATGCCCCAGCGCCTTGGCGCCCCGCCCCCTCCCCCTCTCCTTCCCCACAGCTGAGACTGTCGAAGGTAATCCGGCCGCGACCTCGACGACAGATCTAGGCGCCAAATCGACCTGCCGGAATTGTGCTCTCCTCACCTCATCTTTGTAATTGTTATATGCTGAGCACAGATAATGGTCGATGAGCCTCAGTCATTTTTAAGACATCCCAAAAAATTCGCTCCGATTCACGTCAAGTTTTGTTTTACTACCGGTAGGAGGTGCCCCAATTCTGTACACTGTGCTCTGCCCGAAGAGTGCAATACATTTTTCGCTATGTTATCCAGCGACACGTCTTCTTAATGCTATCATCTGTTCATGTCTTGCCATTGATATGCATTTCTCACTATTGACTTGTCTGATCACGTTGTCTGAAGCTCTTGTCTCCATATTTTATCTGGTGCCAACCCATCGTCGGCTCACTGTTAAGCCGCGATGCATGCATGAATAACTTTTTCCAGCACCGCGCGACGCCCTATGGATGGACGTGACTGCAAAATCTGGTTTTTATTCGAATTACCGCTGGCGCCCGGGGAAGTTCGTGGGAGGGGGAGGGGACGTCCGCCGGGGGCGACAGAGATTTGTGAGCGCTGGGCGCTCGGCGACACCGGGGAGCGAGGCTGAGAGGTGGCAGCTGAGGGCAGCCGCGCTCCCTGAGAAGCAGACACGTACGAGCGGTCTGAACACCGAGGAACTGAGCCTGAGAGGCGGCGGCTGAGGACAGCCGCGCTCCCTGAGAAGCGGACTCGTGAGGGCGGTCCGAATGTACGTATCGCCCAGAAACCCGGCTGGGGAAGCAACGCCAGGATATGAGGCAGGACAGTGGCGGAGTGATGTAAAGGATTCAAAGGACAGATAGAGGTTACATCCTTATCTTTACGCTTTGCATGGTTTAGATTTAACAGCAATATTCTTATCTAGTCGCTGAAAGTAGATAAATATTTAGGGTGCCATGTTATGGAGAGTAGTATGGAGAATAATAATAACAAGCGGAATAACAGCGCTGTGTCGCGGTCACTTTGTTGCTATGGTCGTCCCGTTAACCTCTGCATAACACACACACACACACACACACACACACACACACACACACACACACACACACACACACACACACACACACACACACACACGCACGCACACTCGCGTGTCGGAGCCCTCCATGTGCACGTGATGATGTAATGCGAGCATGTCGTGTGCATGAGTGGAAGCCTGATGTACTGACCGAGGGATTGGATTCCCCAGTGACGCACTCACCGCCATTAGCGTGGGTACCAGCACAGCCGAGGTCACGGGTTGACCTTGACCTCCAAACCTCTGGTGCTCCATTTCGTCATCGTCCGGTCGTTTTGTGATGGAACTTTGTGCCGGTTAAGCATGACGTGACGTCCAGTCCGCAGGCACCAGTCAGGAGGCTGCTTCTGCGCCCTCGGGGCATTTGACGCGCCACGGCCAGGCGTGTTCTCAACATGTTCTGTCACGGTTTCACGTTGTATCTTACTTGCATTTGACTTTGTCAGTCCTTGAATTGTGCAATTATTTTGTATGAACGCATACAAGACCCGCTGGCAAGCTCAAGAAAGCTTCAGCACCGTTGACACCGTGTGACCTGGCGTGACCCCTGCGGCAGGCTTCAGTGACCCGTACTGCATGCTGGGCATCATCCCTGGCAGCGCCGCGGCGCCAGGCAACAGTGAGCGCTGCACTCCGCCCGGGTCACCTCGGGTCAGCCGCTCCAGCCTGCCCGAGGAGGAGGCCGACGAGCGCCAGCTGAACACGCACGCCGACAAGCTGCGCAAGCATCACAGGTCAGCTGATCACACACACACACACACACACACACACACACACACACACACACACACACACACACACCACACACACACACACACACACACACACACACACACACACACACACACACACACACACACACACACACACACACACACACACACACACACACACACACACACACACACACACACACACACACACACACACACACACACACACACACACACACACACACACACACACACACACACGCACACGCACACGCACACGCACACACACACACACACACACACACACACACACACACACACACACACACACACACACACACACACACACACACACGCACACACGTGCGCGCGAGCACGTGCTGCACAAACGCCGTAGGTCAGGGGCGCGTAAACGCGTCGGAAAATACCACAGATCAGCTTGAGCTCCATGGTGGTGAACACACGTGACCACACACACAAGCACACGTGGTGAGCTCCACAAGCACCATCGCTCAGCCAAGCAACACCGCTCAGCCAGGCACCACCGTTCAGCCAACCACCACCGCTCAGCCAAGCGCTACTGCTCAGCCAAGCGAGTTGCGGGAACATAAACTACGCAAACACACAGGTTAGCTCAGTACTCACGCCTGTAAAGGCCAGACGTCACCCGAACCACCGTGCAAACTCCAAAGTTCAGCCTAACCGTTGTGCAAACCCCAGAGGTCAGTCTATCCGCCGTGCAAACCCCGGAGGTCAGCCTAACCGCTGTGCAAACCCCAGAGGTCAGCCTAACCGCCGTGGAAACCCCAAAGGTCAGCCTAACCGCCATGTAAGCACCAGAGGTCAGCGATACCGCCACGGAAGCACCAGAGGTCAGCGATACCGCCACGGAAGCACCAGAGGTCAGCCAAACCGCCGTGCAAGCAGTACAGGCCAGATCAACATACGTTGCGCGAACACCCCGGATCATATCAACATGGACTGCATCAGCACCACGGGTCGTTTGAGCGCAAACTGCTCCAAGGCTGTGGTCTGGTGAACAAACACGCCGACGAACTGCGCAAATAACGCATATCAATTAAACGCAAATGAGCGAACGTCACAGACCAGCTGAACACAAATACACAAACGGCGCAAGTGAGCTGAACATACACGCAGGCAAACGGCACACCCAGCACAGATCAACGAGACTGCATGTATCACAAACATGACACAACGGCCGTTGACGGTCGGTGAAGCAACAGTAATCGAAACAAATGGCGGAAATAAGCCAGCGAACAGTGACAAAGTGTGCACACCAGCTGTGGCTGCCGGTGTGCAGTCATGAGATTAACCGGCGCCCAGCACGGGGAGGAGGGAATTGACTTCCCCCTGCAGCTTTAAGAGCACAGGTCAAAACAGAACGCTCGCAGCTTCACGAAATTGTCAGTAGCTGCTCATCTGTCAACTAGGCATCCTTTGTGGAAATTTGGAGCTATGTTTTACCCAGGTCATTGACCTTAATCAGGTTATGAAGGTCAACCTCCCAAACGATTTGCCCACACATAACTTTTTTGTGAGTCATCATCAAACTTGGTATGGTAACAGAATATGATAGTACCTACAGTTTATATAGTTTGGATTTTTCGGAAAATGCGAGACCATTGACCTGAAGTAAGGTAATTGTTGCTATTTTCCTAAATAATGCAAGTTTGCACTATTTTGTGCACTTTTGGTGTTGGATACGATAAAAATATTTCTAACTTGTGTGCATGCACAACCATCATAGAAACACAGAGCACATGACATTGGTCCAGGTCATCACCCCCTTTATGGTTACCTTTTGAAAACACATGCTATGCTCAAAATAGACGAATTTTCGGTGGTTTTGGCCGCAGGGTATTTTGAATATTTCACTTAAAATGTGTGAAGATAAAATCATAATGCATTTTGAGTTCACAACAGGTCATGCAATGTCACATGAGGACATCCAAGTTCAATGGCCTATGTTGCCAGCAGCAGAGAGGCTAGATGAACGAGTGCAATGCGTTTTATCACCTCCTTATCGTGTTTGCAAAGCTGATAACGTCTAATTTGATGTACCAACGAACGGGTTCTCAGTTGATACAAATACATTGCCAAGGGTCAAAGGGCTGTGTATTACGTCGACAACAGTTAAGCGATGTTGAATACTTGTAGATGTCCAATACACTATTTCCGACAGCAAAAAGTGTTATGTTGGCCACGGAAAGCGGGCTAGCACTTAGCAGTTTTTCAACTGAATAGGCTATGAACTAGACCTAAGCTGATTTCAGATGACCTCTAGGTTGCCATAAAATGATATTGTTGTGTCCGGAATGATTTTCTCTCACAGCTGCACCTGGTAAAATAAACATAGTCAGAAGCACATTGTGAAGAAAAGTATCTATCTTGTAGGTTTCTGGTGGACCAATTTTGACCGGTGGCCTAATCTGACCTGACCCACGTGGGAGAACAGAAATGGTCAAAATGATCTCGGCACAGTCTTTGTGCTTATTTCCGTGTTCCCAATAACTGGCTTGATGTGTTGACATAAGTTTTAACTGCATTCATTGGACCAATCGTTTTTTACCTTTCGTGGTCTCTGGTGACCTCACGTCTGACCTAAGGTCAAAAACTTTGGGTGCACATGGTTTGGCCAGACCTTTACAATGGTGTATTTGCTGCTCTCAGACGGCGCCTGGAAGCTGGAAATCCCAGCGAAGGAAGTA
>NW_023596251.1:3701771-3736771 GCF_011947565.3 Pollicipes pollicipes
TCTGAGATGGACTCACTGACCTTTACCAACTCGGCGTCCATCATCTCGCAACTCAAGTGTCATTTTGCAACGTTGGCATCCCTAAAATGACGATGAGTGGCAATGGTCATCAGTTCGTTTCGCACGAGTTCCACGGTTTTCTATTTCACCTGGGGTGTGAACCACTTCGCTTCGTCCCCGTAGCGCAGTAAACTCAATGGAGTAGCGGAGTCCACGGTGGAAATCGTCAAAACGCTGCCTAACAGCTGTTCGGCGAGGAGATGACCTGTCTGAGGAGCTCCTTGACCTGCGCGACTCCCCGCGGCTGATCGTCGGACTGAGTCGCGATGAGCTCTCGTTGGGTAGACGAACCAATGCCAACGTGCCGTATACTAGCGTTTTTCTTCAGCCGGCGTCCGCTTCGGACGCGCCGCGCTGATAGAAAGCCCCAGGACGCAGCAGGGGAGCCACGAAGACCGGCGGCCGAGAGGTCTCGCTTCCCTGCCGCCCGGCCAGCGCGGTCGCGTGTTCCCTCGCTGGCCATGGGGCCAACATGGAGAGAGGTTAAGGTGGTTTGCACAACACGGCCACCGCTGCTACTAGATGGGGGAGGGAGGTGCCGTGCTCCGCAGTAGCCGAGTCGACACGGCGCCGTGGGTCCGACGACTGTCGCGCCTCCCCCCCCCTCAGCCGCCGACACCGCGCAGCGGCCCCCTCAGCCACCGAACCCGCGCAGCGGCCCCCTCAGCCGCCGACGCCGCGCCGCGTCTAGTCAGCTGATGATCTCCAGAATCAGCTGCCCGCGAGTGTGCGCCCACTCGCCATGCGTGGAGGTGCGTGATGACGTGCCGCCGACGCACCTTGTGATGACGTGCCGCCGACGCGCCGTGTGATGACGTGCCGCCGACGCACCGTGTGATGACGTGCCGCCGACGCACCCTGTGATGACGTGCCGCCGACGCGCCGTGTGATGACGTGTGGCCGACGCACCGTGTGATGCCGTGCCGCCGACGCGCCGTGTGATGACGTGTGGCCGACGCACCGTGTGATGACGTGTCACCGACGCCTCCGCCACCCTCGAGTCGTGGGCAGACCTCCACAAAGGCTGCGGAACGGTGCTATCTGCTATTCGCGCCAGGCAGCAGCGAGTGTGTCGATTGCTTTTGTGTTTATCTATGCTCCTATATAACCCTCACAACCTTACTGTTTGTGATCATAACCCGCGTTTTCCTCCCTTTTTTGGCACATACCGTGCTGGGACCGTCCCACTTTTTTGTGCGGGCTGCCCACCTGGCGGAAACAGTTGGGTGCAAGTTAGCGCAGCCAATGCGACATGCCAGCGAACGCCTAACCCTATTACGCCACACATCACCACTACAGGTACCGGCCGCCGTTGCATTTGGCGGTGACGGCGGGTGATCACAGAGTGGCCTCCCAGCAGAGCTGCCCGGCGGCGACGGTAGCCGGGCTGACCGTCTGAGCCAGCGGCGCTGTCGACGGGCGGTGCCGTCGGCGGCCGGCGCTGATCGCGTACGCGGACGGTCAGAGCGCGTGTCCGACCGCCGGCCGCCCTTGCCCGCCACTGCCACCGGCGGCGAAGACGCCAACGATCGACGTTCGGTCGGTCTTCCGCGCGGACCAACCGCTGCGACGTGAGAAGTGGAACTGACGTGTGGACGCCTCTGTAATAAGGTAATCTTGAGCGGGGCCGGGGCTGATACTGTTCGCCGTTCGAAGAGATGCACAGCCTTCATTGCTGTGATGATGTTTGCACCAAAGGGCTTCAGTGGTCCTAAGACCCCTTCAAACCATTAAGTTGCCGTCACTTGGAACTGTGTGAATGTATTCACGCGACAGACCACTTAGTGTTGTTGGATCGGGTGCTGGAACCAACGTGATTAAACTAACTCGACTAACGGATAGTTTCTGCGAGTCTGTGGCGATAAACGACTGACGCTGGGAACGGCACGAGCGCAGATGTCGAAATTCTCGAAATTGCGTTTCCGTTACCGACATCAAAGACGGACAAAGGTGCGTAGCGTGTCGTCTGACTGGGAGTTTTTGATCGTTCCGGCTGCATCAGCACACACCGTGAGCGAAGGGCAAATGTTAGCGGGGGTATTCTCATCAGTGGAAAGAACATATGTTCCAGACTTTGGCGTGGAGGTAAGAGCCTTGATGAGAGGGAACCACCGCCGCCAGATGCAAGCATGTCTGTCCGGTCATGCTCCTAATGACGCGAAGTGGAAATCAGTCTTATGCGTATCATTGCGTAGTTTGCTGAGGTATATCGTGTGGCATGCTGGTGTATCGTATTATCTAATTGCTTTGCAAAACGGAGGGATGAGGTTCGGCCGCGCGCAGACTAACCCGGGGTCGAGTGACGTTTAAGGATACGCCGGTAGGCAGCTCACGAACCCGTGAAGGCGATCAGTGAGATTGTCTCGAAACTGTTGTCTGATCGCTTGCAATGATTGCTTTCAATGAAATGGATATCCTGGAATAACGGCACCGGTGCAGCAGCCGTGGGGGAGCGGAGCCACTCTAGAGAACATGGCCGCCTAGCGCAGAAAGTGGCCTATGGACTGTAGCGTCGATCCGTACTCACCCTGCAAAGGTGCTCGCTTCGCGATGGATCCGACCATCCTTGAAAGCGGCTTACAAATGCGACAGGCTGTAAAGTCTTCCACTCAGAGATGAAAGCCAGCTTGGCGTTCTGGTGGACCGAAGTGCGGTCAGTAGCGGAAACATTCTCCGCCAAACTCCCGCTCCGGCTTTGTGCATCTGTTTCTTCTGACTGACTGACTGGCTGACTGGCTGACCGACTGACTGACTGACAGACTGACAGACTGACTATATAACTCCCGCTCTACTGACTATACTGACCATAACCCCCGCTCCGGTTTTTGTGCCCCTGTTTCTTCTGACTGACTGACTGACTGACTGACTGACTGACTGACTGACTGACTGACTGACTGACTGACTGACTGACTGACTGACTGACTGACTGACCGACTGGCTGGCTGACCGGCTGACTGGCTGGCTGGCTGACTGGCTGACCGGCTGACCGACTGACTGACTGACTGACTGACTGGCGGTAGAACCCACGGTGTATTTTAAATCGTCACCCGTTATTGGCTAGAGGCGCCACATTTAAGACGTCCATTTTGCCAACTTTAGGTTTTCCAAAGTTGAAGGCTCAGCCCCTCAGTTCCCTATTCCCTCCAAGTTCCCGTGACCCTGCCCTCTGGGTCTCGTGACCCCGTGACCCCGCCCTCTGTCCACCGCCTCCTTCGCCGCCGCCCGTGGTCCCGACATTCACGCCCGGCCATGCTCGCACTGTAACCACACCGGTCCGGGCAGCAACCCACGCCCCCCGCCCGCGGTCCCGACATTCACGCCCGGCCATGCTCGCGCTGTAACCACACCAGTCCGGGCAGCACCCCACACCGGTCCGGCCAGGGTTCACCAGGTCCGATGGCTGTTCCCCGGCACGTGCAACATACTCATGCTCTCGGAGGCGCCGGCGCAGCATTTCTCTCTTTCAAAGCTAAAGGTTTCAGTGAAATTAGACTCGTCCCTTCAAAGTTACTCTTTTTTTTAGACTTGCAGTGTAATTCCTACATATCATAACCGGATGACGTATTCATCGACATCTCATCGCATGACGCGTTACGGCAAGTAAAGATGACCGTGCTTCGCTGATAATATGGTTTTTGCGCAATACCGTACACGGAGCACGATCGAGCCCCCGTCAGCCTGCTTTATGAGTGGTAACTGCAGACGCAAGCTGCCTGTGACGCGCTGAATCGGCGGCCGGAGGCAGTTTCTGGAAGTTTCAGCCCGATGGCAGTCACTACCCAGCACGTCAGCCAGCATGTCTGCTGATCCCAGCAGAGTTTTCTATCTGTTTGTAGAAGGCATGCAACACAACAAGGCTTATATATGTCTTGCGTGCCACATCCGAAATATGTGATTTTAATGACGTGATGTGAGTGTTGTGTGGGCGCAGCGTGAACGCTGGCGGCAACTTTTGTGCTTGCCTGCTCGATGTTACAGTTCAAAAACTTGAACATTTCATAGATTCAAAATTGTCTTTCTACAGAGGAAGGTTTCTGTGTTCAATTAATGAGAGCTGTCATTTTGTGAAAAGCTTAGCATGAGGCGTGATACACGGAAAGCAGCCTTGTAAGCCTAAGTAAGGGACCACTGATGCTGGGGGTTTCGCGAGCTGTGCTGTCACCGCCGGAAGGGGGGGGGGGCTTCGCGAGCCGTGCCGTCACAGCCGGAAGGGAGGGGGGGGGGGGGGGGTTCGCGAGCTGCGCTGCCATCGCCGTAAGGGAGGGGGTGGGCTTTCCGAGCTGTGTTGTCTGAGTGGCTCCCGGGCTAGAGTCATTTCTTGTGTAGCGGAGAGAGCGTCACACAGCTGATTGGACAGCGAGGATTCGGTTACTAAAAGCAGCCTTTGTGGCGAGCGGCGACTGCTTCTCTTGCCTGTTGTTTCCCAAAGGCATTGGGTCGGTGTAGAACAGCACTGGTGTTGATGAGCAAACTAATATCCCGCAGCTGCCTGTATATTGTCGACGCTGCCATGACCTTTTCGAAATGCACAACTTGCAATAACCAGTCGATGGCATGTGTTCGTTTGCCTAAGCGTCGAAAGACATTGGTGTTTTCAAGAGCGTTAGCATCAAAGAACATTTCATGCCCTACCGAGACCTAGTATGTAAAATGCTTCGATACAGCTCCACCTGTGAAGGAGGCTACACCGACTAGACTGACAGTTATTTGCCGGAAACTACTGGATTGATTTAACCAACTGGAGTCAAGCCGTTGCGTTGGTCGGTAAGAGCCATCAAGATGCCAGAGTCGGCCGTGGTGGGGGCGGTAACATTTGACCAAGTGAGCTGATTAGGCAAGTTCCGACAAAGACTCAGTGGCGGAATGGCGTTCAGTTAAGTGGAACTTGTTCTCTGTCCATGAGTTGGATTGGTCACCTCACGAAGATCTTAACTATGCAAGGCTGTCAGAATGAATTCAAAGAAGCACACTGACGTAGGTCTGCCTTAATGGTAAAATATGTTTCACTTTGGCGAAGACTTTACACAATTTGCCAGCGAAAATCTTCTTTAACTAGAATAATCCCGCATCATTCATGACCACGGACAGCCCTGGAATAGCATCGGACCTGGCCAGCTGGTCAGAAGACTTCAATGAGCGTTCATGACACAGCGGAGCACCAACTGGTGGGATGAGCTCTCGTGGCCCCTCTGAGCTCGTGTTGCCGTTCATAACACAGCTGAGCACCGACGGGCGGGATGAGCTCTCGGGGTCCTTCTGAACTCGTGTTGCCGTTCTTGGCTCCTGTAGCCATTCTGAGCTGTTGTAAAGTCACGGAGACCCAGCAGTTTGTCGACCCAGGGCTCATCTGTCTACACCTCCGGGTTCATCCGTCTCCTGACTCTGTCGGGCTCATCCGTCTCCTGACTCCACCGGGCTCATTTGTCTCCTGACTCCACCGGGCTCATCTGTCTCCTGACTCCACCGGACTCATCTGTCTCCTGACTCTGTCGGGCTCATCCGTCTCCTGACTCCACCGGACTCATCTGTCTCCTGACTCCACCGGACTCATCTGTCTCCTGACTCTGTCGGGCTCATCTGTCTCCTGACTCTGTCGGGCTCATCTGTCTCCTGACTCCACCGGACTCATCTGTCTCCTGACTCCACCGGACTCATCTGTCTCCTGACTCTGTCGGGCTCATCTGTCTCCTGACTCTGTCGGGCTCATCTGTCTCCTGACTCCACCGGACTCATCTGTCTCCTGACTCCACCGGACTCATCTGTCTCCTGACTCCACCGGACTCATCTGTCTCCTGACTCCACCGGGCTCATCTGTCTCCTGACTCTGTCGGGCTCATCTGTCTCCTGACTCTGTCGGGCTCATCTGTCTCCTGACTCTGTCGGGCTCATCTGTCTCCTGACTCTGCCGGGCTCATCTGTCTCCTGACTCCGCCGGGCTCTCCGAGCGACAGCGTGCCGCAGCCTCTCCAGGGCGTCGGCCATTCCCACCGTCCCAGATGGCGGCTAACTCCGGGAAAAACACACGCGGCTGTGCGGCCCTGGCTGACCGCGGCAGGTACCGTCACACCCGTCACTGCCGCGTCCGAGGCGAGGTTACGCCACGGAGGAGGCTGACGACGCATGCGTGCTCCGCTGGTCTAGAAATATAGCACACGTTCTTGGCGTTGCGGGGCTAGAATGCGCCCCTAAAGTAATGCAATGCGCTTTATAACGTTGAAGTCATGAAGAGCAGTGTCCGGGGTCTACTGAGGTGATGTGGCCATATTCGCTGCCTGTGGCCCGAGCGACAATGACTTCGATGATGCGTGACTGTGATCTGTGATGCGTGACTGTGATCTGTGATCTGTGATGCGTGACTGTGATCTGTGATCTGTGATGCGTGACTGTGATCTGTGATGCGTGACTGTGATCTGTGATCTGTGATGCGTGACTGTGATCTGTGATTCTGTGATGCGTGACTGTGATCTGTGATGCGTGACTGTGATCTGTGATGCGTGACTGTGATCTGTGATGCGTGACTGTGATCTCGCCGTTAACATTCAAATACGTCCCTTTTAGCGAATACACTTAGCAGCACTGTACGGTGTTTCTGCATCGCCTTAGCATGAGTACGTGGCTGATAAAAGCTCGATGGAGATCACATTTATGCCACCTCTCACTACGCGCATGCGTCGCTCTCGCAGCACAGGCAGAGCCAAGCAGTCGATGGCGGCGCTCCCATTAAATCCAAGCAGTCGATGGCAGCGCTCCCATTAAATCCAAGCAGTCGATGGCGGCGCTCCCATTAAATCCAAGCAGTCGATGGCGGCGCTCCCATTAAAGCCGAGCAGTCGATGGTGGCGCCCCCATTAAATCCAAGCAGTGGATGGCGGCGCTCCCATTAAAGGGAATGCTTCACATTTGAGAAGATTTAAGCATCACGTAGGAGTAAATAAGCTCACTTATAGCTCACTGTGTACTTTCGGATGGAAATGGATACTCGAGACAATACAGTTTCGCTGTTTAGTTAACATGCTTTTCAATAAGTCATTGCTTGATTACGTCATCTTATCTTGTACAACATTGATTAAGATCCGATGGACGACCGTTTTATCTTGAAATGGTGCTCACAATCGCCAGACATGAACGACTCAACAATTATGTTTGGTTTGCCTTGATCACCGCACGGACAACGAAATGGCAGGATTTGAATGACGTTATGGCGTCACGGATGCTAGGGTGACCTGGGAATTGTCTTACTGAAATAAGCTGCATATCTTCGCGGGCATGTAGCTAAGAACTCAAACGGGTTTAGGTATTAACACGCACCCGGACGGCCAGTTGAACGCCCTTCGCCTGGGTGGGGTGGGTGTGGGGGTGGCAATCTGAACCTCCCCCTGTATAGGCCGTACATGTATGTGTATGGGCCATACATGGGAATGCATCTGCCTGGATGACCAGGTCCCATTTCAGTCTCTAGGTTGCCTTAGATGTGCTGGCGTCGCCGCTGTGAGGGGTGGCAATCATGTCAGAGTATGTAAAGGTGTTCGTGAGGAATATGTCATAGTGCACCCGATGACAGGCCTGAAGTCAGTGCCCCAGCAAACTCCTGTTGATCACCTATGGCTGTCACAGATGATGCCCTTGCCGAGCGATACCCACGGCTTCCGCAACAGCACGGCGGAGCCCAGTGTCTGCATCACTGGCATGAGACGTAATTTCGGCTGTTTTCCAACGCGCTTTTCACGGACAGATTTAGGATTATATATTTATTTATCAAATGAACAGATTCAGGACTAATTCGTGGAGTGGACCCGACTGGATCGGAAAGATTAAAAGTGATGCGCAAAGGGACCGGGGTTTCGCTTAACATTTGACCGACGCAAATGGATTCGAACAGAAGGAAGAAAGTGGTCAATCTCATGTTTCAAGAAGTCGCAGAAGTAACCACGCATTCCACAGTACATATGTCACCTTGACCCGTGCTCAAACACGAACAACCTAACGCAAGCATTGAAAATATCGGCGCAGCGACGGTTTGATTAGGACCGAACAAATACGTATGGATCATACGTGAAATTGGTGGACTGAACTCAACTGATCCATGTCAGTTCAGCAGATGAAGAGCTTTGCTCCCGGGGCGGAGTTCGGGCAACCTCTCCTGGGCAGGCCGATGGGATGCCCACACGGCAAACTCGGTGCAGGCGGCGGAGTTCGCTTCTCCTCCGCCCCCAAAAATTATCCCCAACCGGACAAAACCCGCCTCCAAAAGCCGCCGCTACACCGGGCAAAACTCGCCTCCAAAAGCCGACGCTACACGGTGCTAGCCGGCAACGACTTGTCTAATGCCAACGGATGCCTGCATGCGAGCACGACTCCATTCCGAGTGAGAGCACTGATCTCCGAGCTCGTCACATCGGCGGCTATGGGGTGGCCGTGCGCATGGGGCCAATATATGGGCCATAAGCGGCGCCACAGCAGCGCGCTCGGCGGCAGTGCGGGGTGGTCTGGCAGACTGTAAACGGGCTCTGTCGCCGAGGGTCGGGCGGCAGGCTCGGCGCAGGGTGTCGGCTCGGCGGGAGGAGAGCAGGGTGTCGGCTCGGGTGGGAGGAGCGTGGTGTGTCGGCTCGGGTGGGAGGAGGGCAGGGTGTCGGCTCGGGTGGGAGGAGCGTGGTGTGTCGGCCCGGGCGGGAGGAGGGCAGGGTGTCGGCTCGGCGGGCAGAACGTGGTGTGTCGGCTCGGGTGGGAGGAGGGCAGGGTGTCGGCTCGGGTGGAAGGAGCGTGGTGTGTCGGCCCGGGTGGGAGGAGGGCAGGGTGTCGGCTCGGGTGGGAGGAGGGGCAGGGTGTCGGCTCGGCAGGCGGGGCGTGGTGTGTCGGCTCGGGTGGGAGGAGGGCAGGATGTTGGCTCGGGTGAGAGAAAGACAGAATGTCGGCTCGGACGGAAGGATGGCAGCGTGTCGGCTCGGGTGGGAGGAGGGCAGGGTGTCGGCTCGGGTGGAGGAGGGCAGGATGTCGGCTCGGCGGGCGGAGCGTGGTGTGTCGGCTCGGGTGGGAGGAGGGCAGGATGTTGGCTCGGGTGAGAGAAAGACAATGTCTGCTCGGACGGAAGGATGGCAAGGTGTCGGCTCGGGTGGGAGGAGGGCGGGGTGTCGGCTCGGGTGGAGGAGGGCAGGGTGTCGGCTCGGGCGGGCGGAGGGCAGGGTGTCGGCTTGGGTGGGAGGAGGGCGGGTTGTTGGCTCGGCCGGAAGGAGGGCAGGGCAACGGCTCGGGCCGGAGGAGGGTGGGGTGTCGGCTCGGGCGGGAGGAGGGCAGGGTGTCGGATCGGCAGGAGGAGAGTGGGGGTGTCGGCTCGGAAGGGAGAAGGATGGGGTGTCGGCTGGGATGGGACGAGGGCAGGGTGTCGGCTCGGGCGGAAGGAGGGTGGGGCGGGGCGTCCGTACCAACCCACTCGGAGCCTGTCTGACCTTGCATAAATTGAGTGTCAGGAGAGCCGACAAAAGTAGCTGACTTTCGGACACGGCAGCAATGCCCGACGCTCTTCCAAATCGCATTACGCGACTACGCTGAACATTTGGAGCTCAACGGCGGTTTAGCTCTGATCAATGCTCAGTTTGCAATGTCGGGAAAACCTATGTTTCTCGGTACGAAATGCACATTTATCCCCAGACGGACGAAGGAAAATGATACAGGTTTATGTCACTGCTTTAGGAAACCATGGGCTCCGCCCAGAACTATTCGGGGATTTGGGCCTCCTCTTGTACCTGATGGGACTGCTTGGAAACGTGGTTCCGTATCCCATGGGTGAAATCGCAACGTAATGAGAGGCTTCCGGGAAACAAGGCCCAGTAGTTACAAGAACCCGTAACTCCTGGCGACAGACGTGTTCTGGCGCGGGATTTAAAGTGAAAGCATGGCTAATTAAGACTACCTAATACCATCCACTTCCAGGCAAGTAAACACGTCATCAATGTTCTTGTTTTTTGGCACCGATGGCGGCTGGCGAACAAAGCTTTGCCTGGCACGGATGTCTCTTGTCCTTGAACGCGAAGTTCTCGGAAAATAACGGAAAAGGGAACGACGAAAACAAAAGAAGGTACCCACGGGGCCAGGCAGCCTCTGGAACCAAGCCAATCGTGCAGAAGTGCTTGCCATCTGCGACCGTATTGGGGGGGGGGAGGGGGGGGGGGGGGTGGGTACGTGTGCAATCAGTGATATCTTTGGCCTGCGGGGCAGACTGCTACCTGATATAGCAACTCAGGTGGTGACTTCAAGCCTGTTATCAGCTGGCATATCGGACCCCAGGTACCATATGGTTTGAGCCAGATAAAATGCGTGTTAATGCAAGAAACAAACAGTGCATATTTACTGAGCTCTTTGCACTATCATATGTAGTTTGTAAAGGTGGCTTTATGTGTTTCCACGAGGGTATATTTCTCGAAGTGTTTTAAAACAGTAGGGGAGTGCTCTATATTTGAATGGGGGTTTGAACTGGTATCGCCATCTTGCGTGTCATTTGTAGCTCTTCACAGCCCTGCACTTCTCAAGACCTAACCTCGCTGGCTTCTGAGCTAGACGCCTACGAACATATGTATGATGTTTTGGGGAAACTATTTCAAGGTCACCCAGGCATCCATGACGCAATGATAACGTCATCTAAATCCTGTCATTCCATTAGACGTGGGGTGATCAGGGCCAATACAAATATAATTGTTGATTCGCTCCTATCTGGCTTTCGTGAGAACAATTTCTAAATATAGCGGCCGTCAGTTGGCTCCCAATCAATGTTCCACAAGGTGCGATGACAATCAAACAATGATGCATTGTGGAACGTATTTGCTAAACAGAGAAATTGTGTCGTCTACAGCAGTATTTTCCACTAAAAAGTGTTTTAATGGTTGCAAGTGAGTTTTTAGTCATATATCATACTCGCCTCAATTTGTTATAATGTGACACGTTTCCTGCAAGCTCCGGAAAAGCAGGCATAATAACTAGCAATTACCATCGAGTTCCAATCATATATGTTACATCAGGCAAGAAAAGATGTGAACATCTGCATTAAAGTGAAGTTAAGCAAAATTTTGCTGTCAAAAATGTAATCCGATAGCGGTGCATGCATATTTTGTAATTAACGACTGTTCACAACACTTAACAATGATAGCACATGCCTCATCAATTTTCAATACACCCCATATGGTTTTCAAGCTTTTCATGCAAGAGGCGTTCGTGGTACGACCAAGATGACTTTGGCAGAGGAACATGTTCATGGAAGTGCAATTAAGCATAATATCGTACCGTAGAAAAAAGCTTAACGTTGCATTTGACAGTCAGCTTTTCAAACTTACCAACCACTAGCATGCGCGCAAATGATAGGACTCACTGTACCGTTGCTGCTCAGCTTGTGAGACGCTTATGTCAAAGTGGCATTGGCGTGGAGCGACTAAGCCCGGTCCATATGCGTCGGACTGCCATGATTCGCAACCCGGTGATGCGCAAGACAGCTCGACGGTCTGCGGTCACGTGACTACAAAACTGGCTCAGCGTCGGGGCAGTCTGCGATCACGTGACTACAAAGCCGGCCCAGGCCGTGGACGGAGTTTTTGGCCCTGACCTTAGATGGAGAGGTTCGGGATCGATCCTGGTCACAAGAAACCTTTACCGATCCCGGGCTCCACCACGGGTGCCGAAGCAATTGACCATAAACGTGACAAACACCGATGGGTTCCTGCGCCGGCAATGCACCAACGCCCAGTGCGCTGAAGCCGGCTGTTGTGTGGGGTCATAGGGGACGAGTAGGGGGGGGGGGGGGGGGGGGGGGAGGGGAGGCAATCTGACGCGAGCTCGGCTGCGCCGCACCATCAGCCATCCAATAACTTGTTGGTCGCCTGCCGACTGCGGCGTTGTGAGTTCATGCAGCACTTTACGGAACAGAGATAACTCCGGCGTCAGTTAACTCCAGCGTCAGGTCCGCACCAGGAGCGTACTCAACGATCCCAAAAGGGGTGTTCTTGGGGAGTCAGCGGACCGACGTTTTGCGGGCCACCTCTGGTCAGACTGGGCTTGAGGAGAGCACGGAATGGGGGAGGGGAAGGGACCGAGTAGTGTCCCAATCGATTCCCTACCCTCCCCTTCCACCGACAAACCCCCATTACTCCCACCCCACCCGCCCCGGTCACGTGCCTGCCAATCAGAGTGTCGTTATTCGTGAGTTGGAGGGAGTGCAGCTACCGCACCCGCCGCTATGCAAATGACGCCAAACTTCTGTTCGAAGCATGCCGCGGCCGCAGTCGGCCGTTCCATTCATCACTGTGCGGTCTAGACAGCTGTGGCGATAGGTCACACTCCCGCTGGCTGGTTGATTGGGAGTCTGACTCCTCCGGCAACCGGGGCAGCCGTGCCACGGTAGAGCCACGGCTGCTGCCGTGGAGGACGCGCGGAACGGAGGAAGATGGCGCCGAACTGCTGTGAGCGGAGGAAGACGATTCTCTTCATGTCGCGGCGCCTCGCATTATCGCGCTATGATGACAAGGCACGTAAATTTGTCAGCAGACCGCTGATATTCGCGGTAATACGTCTTACGCCTGGCTGATCGTGACTTATGCAGCAGTCGTGAAAACTAGAAAAACGTACGCAACTGAAAGCACAAATGCACTGGAAATAAATGAGAGTGCAAGTGCAAGTAAAGATACATCATGGAAAATAGTTTGTTGCTGATGCACGCGTCTCAGTGATAACCGGGCTCCTTGCTGCGGCTACAGCACTGATGAGTTGAATGGCTTTTTCACATCGCGCAGAAGCCCGAAAGGCTCTTGGCCGGTCCATTGTGTTCTATCATATGTTCTAGCATCTTAAAAGTCCATCTAGCTGGCGCGGCTACTCCTACCATCGGTTTCTATGGTTTTAGCACTCAGCTGTTGAAAGCTTGTGCTCTACCGTTCTAGCGTTGTTAGCAGCAAGAGGTCTTGCAATGTCGCTTCTTTAGAGCTCTGAACCAAATACTTCCTACCCGCCATGCCCAAACCACGCCCAGTTCACCGCCGCTCGGCCGTCTTCCCCTGGTCCGCGGTCGCCCGTTCCCTCCTCTCCCTCCCAGCCCCGACTGAACACCGTCTGACAAGTGACGGCACGGGGCCCGGCCACTCTGCATGCCGGGGCGGGCGCCACAGCCCTGACACATTTCTGAAACATCTGTCACCATTGGCAATCTAATTATTTCGGTACAGCGCCGACAGCGTGGTTACGTATTCATCCTCAGTCACGCCGCTGATGACTGCCGGCTTGGCGGGACCCGAAAGATCGACTCGCCACGAGGAGGCGAGTGGGCAGAAGATCGACTCGCCTCGGGGAGGCGAGCGGGCAGAAGATTGACTCGCCACGGGGAGGCGAGTGGGCAGAAGATCGACTCGCCTCGGGGAGGCGAGCGGGCAGAAGATTGACTCGCCACGGGGAGGCGAGTGGGCAGAAGATCGACTCGCCTCGGGGAGGCGAGCGGGCAGAAGATCGACTCGCCTCGGGGAGGCGAGCGGGCAGAAGATCGACTCGCCACGGGAAGGCGAGCGGGCAGAAGATCGACTCGCCTCGGGGAGGCGAGCGGGCAGAAGATCGACTCGCCACGGGGAAGCGAGTGGGCAGAAGTGGCGATGTTTAAGGACTTTGCGACGGCGGGGCCGGTTTTTATTTACTCACCTTTTTTGTCCTTTGGACACACAACAAAGCCTGTGGATGCCTGCACACCTATGTCAGGAAATGAGAGATGGTATGAGACACACGTGCACAAATGTGAATATTTAAAAGAGGGGGAGTGGCGCAAGACAGTGACACCCGGTGTGGAGCACCGGCGGCTAAGGCGGTCATTCTAGCGTCCCGGGTCTCACGCGCAGAAAGAAATACACAAACTGATATAGATCGGCATAAGACGGTCGACCTGACAGCGGCCCAAAAAGCTCAGAACGAACGGTACGAGCGCGACAAGAACAGCGAGTTATGCAACGTGCGTGAATGTTGTCATTCATCCCCCGCATCAAATGGTA
The DNA here is from genome assembly GCF_011947565.3 of Pollicipes pollicipes. NCBI lineage: Eukaryota > Metazoa > Arthropoda > Thecostraca > Pollicipedomorpha > Pollicipedidae > Pollicipes > Pollicipes pollicipes. The sequence goes on from NW_023596251.1 coordinate 3,715,838, forward strand.
GCCCAGAGACACACTGACTACCCTCAAAACTGTTCTGCATTGAAAAGCTCCATAGGTTTGCGGCTTTGGGAAGGAATGAGCGCGGAAGCGGTGTTGGTGAGAATTTGGAATTCAAGGACTAGGGAAAATTCAACCCAAGAACCTGCGCTGAGCCATCAGGCTCAGGTATCTTGTCAGCTCACAATGCCACACTGAATAATGTTAGATACCTTCGTCGATTATGGAAACTGGAGGTTTATTCGATGGGATGTGTTCGCGTGCTTGGAAAGGCAGCATGGGCGGCACACAACTGACGAAGATACATAGATGCGTGCGTACTGTGCCACATGGGTGCGTGCACCGAGCCCGCAAGTTGAGAGCCGCCCACCGATTGCGCGCTAGCTTCGGCATAACAGGATATACCCACGTTCGCACACGTCCACATGAATACATAGAAAGTAATACGGGACCAGCTCCAAACAGAGATCGAATGCTGCCACTACTCAGACGCCTGAGCTTGGTCGAAGCCCTGGCCGCCCAGCCGCAGTGCCTTCACGAGCTGATGCGCCCGGCACTGGTTCGGCGCTTGCGGTCTGGGGCGACGCTCGCGGTGCCAGCCAAGATGTCCTTCTGGTAGCTGGCCTGCTCTGTGCGACGGACATTGCTTTCACGAAAGCCCACCGCGGAAAGGTCAGGGCTGAGCAGGGGTGGCTGTCCGGCATTCCGCAAGAGCCTGCTCCGCTCTGCGGTTCACCAGTCTGGACTCCATCCAGCTCCTCCGAACCCGAAGAAAAATGCGGTATGACCTTGGCGCGCGGCACTGGCATGAGACTAGATGGACGGAACAGGTGGGCCAGTGGAGGGCCAGCGAGGTTGCAGAAAGTGCGGACCTGTAGCGGTTGCAGAACCTTCCAGGTTCTGCAACCGCTACAGGTCCGCACTTTCGGAACATGAAGGTGGGGGCATAAAGGTCTTTCATGTTTTCTTGCTTCCCGTGTATGCAACCACTCACTGTTCCCCGCAGGACAAAGGCGCATGAAACTCTAAATATTAAATAACCTTTCACTGGGATTCACCAACGCGTTAGCGTGCTCGTAGCGATGTGCAGTGGAGAGGCTGGGAAGCTCTCCAAGGGTCTTACACCGGCAGTCCTAGGCAGGGCATCAGTTAGCAGCATGCTACAGGATGCAAGGCAGGCCCTCGCTGATCCTAGCGCTTCAGACCCCAATGTAACCACGATGAGAAACACACTGTGCACACAGCAGTTTGCTGTTGAGGAGGCACGCTTATAATTTTCGTGCCGGAGAGGACTTTTCCTTCAAATTACGGTCTCGATTTCATTGATCCGTTTGTTTCGCCGCCAGGTCTGTCCGCGAACATCACTAGGCCAATGCCGAAGATATTTATCGACCCATGGAACGCCACTGTCGTCCGCGGTCAGCTCCCCAAACCGAAAAGTCCTGGTTCGATATGCAAAATAGCAGGCGAATAAACTTCCGAGAACGAAACAGACGCCCTGTGATAAATAAAAATGAACGTGCCGCACCCGTAGCTCGGTGGGAAGACTGCCACCTGGCCGCGGGAGGGGGAGTCTGTACTGCCAGATGGCAAGACATGGCCAAGCGGGGATGGACTGCCATATCAAGACGTGGCATGGCTAGCCATGACAGGGTCGGACGGGTCTGAACTGCCATGTCAAGACGCGGCATGGCTACCCATGACAGGACCAGGCGGGCATGGGCTGCCATGTCAGGATGTGGCATGACATAAAACACATTGGACGCTTTTCTTCGAAATGCTTTGGTTCTGCTGGGGCGCTCGGATCAGTTTTTTTTTTGCAAAAAGCTACCGTTGCGAAGAAAAACACCTATCCCAACATCACCTATAAACATTTGATCAAATTTACGTTTAAATGACAGGGTGAGGTGCTATGTTCCAACAAGTGCGTGAAAGAAAAGCCATTTGGGACGATTATCTATATTCATTGGCATGAGGTAAATCCACAAAATGTTCAGAAAGGTGAGTGAGTAAATCAACCTGTGCCCATCGGTTCTTTTCCGATGCCAAATACGACGGCGGCCACATCAGTTCTTCCTGAAATTGATGTTTACGCACTTCTCAATTAAAAAATCGTTTCGGTACCCTTAATTATCGACAAACCTTAACATTATTCGCCTAAGTGTGGGTGCGGCGTGGTACATTTAGGTTGGTGTTCATTGTGTCTCACGCTCAAAAATCGTTTCGTTCACGTGATGACAGGGAGAGTGCACTAAGCGCGATTCCCGCAGCCGACATCGATACAGATTTCCCTCCATGAAGAGCTCGCGTCCCGCCCTCCAGGCTCGCGTCCAGTCCTCCAGGCTCGCGTCCAGTCCTCCAGGCTCGCGTCCAGTCCTCCAGGCTTGCGTCCGCGCTCTGTCAAAACCGTTGACTGCTCTCCGCCTCTTGCGCTTTGCTCGGTGCCCTGAACCCACCGCTGTGCAGTCGTCGAACCGCATTCATTACCGGTAAAACAGCAGATCTCGCCCTTCCCTCCATGAGATGGTCTGAATTGGAAACGTCGTGCCAGCAGGGGCGGCTGGAGACGTCTTTTTCGACGCCTTTTTCTCATAATTTTTATTCATTGTAGTACTACTTTCGCCCATCTTTTAATTTAAATGTCGTTACAAATTTTCTTGGAAAGAAAAACTTCAAGTGCCCACAACTTCCGTCCTTCCTCTCATCCACCTTTCCTCTAACCACACCTCACAATAGTTCATCGGTGAGACCGCAGTTGAATGCCAATAACCACCTTCACTTGCACTGCAGCCCAAGGCAAAATAAAACAAAAATAAGGCGAACATTCCACGTTGATAAGTAGCACAAATAAAACACAATACGCAGCTCTGAACATCCACTGCTGCATCGGCGAGTCTCCACGGCGGAGTTAGAGCTGCGCTTGGGGAGCAGGTGAGTCGCGTCGCAGGTCCTGAGCGCCATTGATCTCCGGAGTGGCATGCAGTTGTATGCATACGAAGTAGCCAAGCCACCAGCCTACCACCGAGGCGCCTGCCAGGGGTTCTAATGTTTTACTGAGATGGCCCCGGTTGAGGCAAGAGGCTCCATGCCTCCCCCAGTCCAGAGCCACTTCAGCGCAAAAGATCTGACTGCGCTGTGGCGGTAGTGAGAGCGTGAGCCCGCATTGTAGCCCGCTGGGTTTGCGTGAGCCTGTTCCAGCCCCGAAGCTGATACCCTTGTCGGCTCTTGTTGCTCGTGACGGAGCGGCGGTGCAAGCATCCGCGCATCTCGTCAGCCAGCAGCGCAGTTAATTGGCTACACCTGTGACGATTGATGGCGCCGGCAGCGACAGCGAAGGCGAACCATTCGGGGGAAATTGTTCGGGCTCGAGTCGGCACTCTGTCAAAACCAATGATTGATTTCCGCCTCTTGCGCTTCGCTCGGTGTCCTGGCTCTACCAGTGTCCAGTCGTCAAACCGCATTCATTAACGGTACAAGAGCAGCAACAAACAACATAAACACTGATTGAAATGAGAGAGTTTCCCACTGTCTTGACGCACTCTGCCTTTTCACCGACGTATGTCATGCCGGCGGTAACGCCGACAATACCACGAAACGGGGGTTATTGAAGCACCCCGCGAACGGCAGCCGTCGCATCCAGCGCTTCAGTGACAAGCCCACACCCCACGCGCTCCGCGTAAGAATGGGCCCTGCTAACAAGGCGGACGCAGTGATTGGTCATCACACGCTCGGCGCTGCCGCTCATTGGATGGCGCCGCACGCCCCAAGGAGGACAAACCGTTGTAGCGGACACATTGCAGGAGGACTGTTTAGGTGTTCTGAACTTGTATGCCCATGTAAGATGAGAGGGCATCGAGAAAAATGCATATTCGGGGAAGGAAGGGTGATTTAAATTGAGCTGACAGTTATTTTGTTCAGCACAGGAGATGGCAGACAGGCATGTAATATAATATTTCAGACAGGCGGAAATGGTGGACAGACATGCAGACAGGTAATGAAATATTTCCAAAGTGTGGGAAGTGATGTAGTTCGTAAGTTTTGCCAAAACCAGACGGGCATATGTCGAGCCGGGAATATAAAAATGTCTATGTTGGGGACATCCAAGTAACGACAATGAAAAAAGCATATCTACCATGCCAGCTTTTGACTGACCAGGAATTTGCCAAATTATTGAAAGTAGGGAGAAAGCGTCCAGCGACGTGCTTTGGCTTCGCAGCGCAAAGCTCCGTTTATCACTGGAACAGCGATCCACTGCCTCAGTCCGTGCAGCTAATACGATCTCATGCAACCCATATTACGACAAAACTCTTGGTGCAGTGATAAAGAACACCGGTGCAGACGAAAACTGCACAGTACTAGGCACAGCTCACAAAAACCTGCAAGCAACAACAGCAAAAGCGTGACAGAAAATCGGTACACGCAGCCGATCAGTGTCATTGCCTCAGCGGCTACCACTACTTCAGCCCAAAGAATGTCCACAGCAAGTGAAATCATATGACGCTGCGTTGGCTATTTGTGAGCGGTACTGCCAGTGCACTTTTGTGCAACCATGTGTCAGCGCACGTGGCTTACTGGCAGTACACTTCTTTGGGGCTACAAACGCGCCAGCAGGCTGAAGGGAAGCATGTGCAGCCGGCGGCCGTCATTGAAGTTACACGTCTACGCTTGACGACACCATCGGGACGTCGCACAAAACCGCTGCACGTCGCATGTCGCACGTTACGTGGTGCAGAAGAGATGTCTTTCAATGATGTTATCTGAAATATTTCCTAGCAGAGCTTTCATTCGGAATGCGTGAATGTGTACTGTGTATAACACTAAGTTATTCGGCATAACAAGTCACCTTTTTGATTAGTGCCACATAAGTCACTCGACTAAGGAAAATACAGCTTGAGCCTTCCTTCCATTTAGTTACAAAATCCTTCTCGAGTTCTGCAGCATAAATTGTCGCAAAACATGTCCCTCGTAAGCTATACATATCAGAACGTCGTATGGACAAGTCGTTTGAACTTGAAAATACGAACTAGCTCACTAGTGACGTCACTGCTGTCAGATCCTTATGTCGTCATCTTTTACCAAACATTTGGGTGGGGGAGTCACATTGACCTCAAATATTTTCTATAATTGTTCCGAAAAGCACAGCGCAGCTGGACGAAACGTTGCATAGCAGTAGGTCATTGAATAGAGGATCTTTTGATTACTAATTAAATGCTCCCTGAAAATAATAGCGCGATCCCTGATGTTTATCAATTTTTTTTAAAATCAAAACCATCTCGCAGGTCAATCTCGTAGGTTAAACTAAAGCTTACTGGCTTGCAGTTTGCACCAAGATACACAGAAAAGAAAATGACACAACTTCCACGTCGATATGAAATATGATACAACGCAGTCCCAAACAGCATGATCTGAAAGGAATAATTAATTTACCGACAGTTAACATGCTCGAGTGGCCCGTTGGGTACACTTCGCTCGGGTGCCCTCCTTCCTGAGATCTAAAGCAACATTAAGAAAGCTAGATCCACCAAATTCACAGAGTTAGTTCACCTTTATGGGAGATCACTTTTATCAGAATTTAGGGTTCCTAGGTCGTGACCCTCGAGTCAAATAAGGTCAAAAGAGATCACCCATATTGATGTCCAATGTGACTAAGCCTCTCGTGCGGCCGCATTGAACCCAGATACCTGTTCATAGCAAAACGCCACTGGAGCTTATTTAAGATTAGTGACATTTTTTACCTTCAAAATGTCATATTGACCATAGTTCCGCGAGATTCTTTTGCTATTTGCATTTGAAAAAAACGTAAAGGATTACGCCAGGTGGTATGCTCATAAAAGCAAATTGCTAAGCTTAGCCATTTTAGGTCAGTGGCCCACTCTGATCTTTAAGAAGTCCATGGAAGATGTGTGTAGTGGTCCCTTTTATTATTAATCTAAAATGAGCATCCGAAACTACCTCATACAGCACATCTTAATAAAAGCAGGTTAGTTTCGCCCTCGGTCTGATTCTCATACATGTCCCTAGGTCCATGCAATTTGTTGTAATCCTAAATTCAAATCAAAGAACTATCCCAGAGATGTACCACTTCGTCTAAAACTTTGTTGTCGCATCAAATTGAAAGATTGCCAAAAGATCATGGCTGTTGCCTTTGCTGACAGCCACGGCCTGACTTTTATCTGGATAGGCCAGTTACCTTGCAAGGTACATTTATCTTTTCACCAAAATATCCGCTATTAAATTGCTTACGGGTATGATAGGTTAGGCGCAGCTACGCCGCACCATTCCAAAACTATTTTGTACAAACCTTAGGGAGATCTAATTGGACCTCCACAAGAGCGCGTGTTAAAAATATCCGCCTTGTCGTTAAGTAATTTATTTTCGTCCGTGTGCATGGGGAGGAGAAATAAGTAGTTAGGCGTACTGCCAATGTGGCACATTTTTGGACCTCAATTGTTTTTTTGGTAGGTGACGTCATTTCTCTTTTAGCCCATTTCAAACAGCATGGAACAGGATAAGCTCTCACCAGAACTGTTGCGGATACGAGCAGCCTTGGAGATGCCCCCCCCCCCCCCTTCACTCCCGCCCTGCTGCATTGCCGTTATATTGCCGTCACTATGCAATAGATTAACAAACTCTCGGATAGCGGTCAAACTGACACCCGGAAGTTTTCCAGAATTATTTCCGGACGACGCGGCGTAGCCACACCAAACTTTGCGAGACTGTAGAAAGGGAAATACTGCATATTTTAATGTGCAAAGAAAATGGACGTTCCTTGCAAGGTCGCTGATTCATGGCAGGTCAAAGTCGGGCGATGGCTGCCAGCGAAGGTCAATTGTTGTTAATATTTTGATATGATGCAACAGCGGAATGTTAGACGAAGCCACCCATCTCTGAGACAATTTCGCAGGAAAAACAATGGATTTAGAAATACAACCAACTCCATTGACCTAGGGTGAGGTATAAAGGTCAGACCGAGTTAAAAACTAATCTGCTTTTTGACTCGAGAGCTTGGATTATGAGATAGCTTCTGGTGCTTTGCTTCGGGTCGATTAATGACAGGGCCATAACAGGCATGTGTCATGACTTTTTTAAGGTCAGAATAGGTCACTGAACAAATATGACCGAGGTCAACATTTTGACCAAACTGATCTAGGTCACATATGTCTAGCTTCCCAACGGTTGCATGAGGAGGTCTGGGGGCACATTGTCAACCAGTCTGGCGTTTGACACTGTTTGACATTATTTGACCCCAAGGTCATGGCCTAGCAACCTCAAACTTAAATACAAGTGGATTTACGTGCAGGACAGCCCACCTTGTAAGCTTGGCGTCTCTAGCTACCTTAGTTTTTGAGATCTCAGGGGGCCGATCAAATTGACCCCACCCGAGAGAAGGCTATTCAGGCGGCCAGCCGGGTGCGTATTAAGTTACACTTTATGGATTTAAAGGGAATGGTTCACATTTGAAGGTGTTGAAGTAGGCAGCAGATATGATAAACAAGCAGTTATGATAAACCTATAGCCATTGGTGTACTTTTCACTTGGAAAAGGCTGCTCTGAACAGCACAATTTTCTATTTAGTAAAGATACTCTTCAATTCGTCATGGTTTGATTACGTCATCGTGTCTTGCGCAACATTGATTGAGAGCCAATTGACTGCCGTTATATCAGAAATCACGCTTACGAACGCCAGATATGAACGCTTTGACAGCTATATTCCTCTTGGCCTTGATCGCCGCATGGCTTATGGAATGACAGGATTTGAATGGCGTTATTATGACGTCATGAATTCCAAGGTGACTTTGAGATACTTTCCCCAATATATATTTTCCCATTTTCGCGGGTGTGTAGCTCAGAAACTGGAGGGGCTTAAGAATGGTAGGAATAGAAGCTTAGGTCTTAAGAATGGTAAGACTATGGACAGCATCGAAAAGTCTTCAAGATGGCTATTTTAGTTCAAAACCCCATACAAATGTGAAACCCTTAATTTAACACACTTCCGGGTGGCCGGCTGGATACCCTTCGCTCGAGTGGGAGCCAATTTGACCCCTCTGAGCTCTGATCATCTAAGAGAGCTAGAGACTCCAAATTCACAGGGTGTATTAACCTGGACGTGATACACTTAGATCAAAGTTTAAGGTTCCAAGTCATGACCTTCGGGTCGAATAAGGTCAAACAAGGTCAAACTCCAGGTTGATCTCTAAAGTGTCCCCAAAATCTAGCTGTCATTTCTAAGGAAAAATTTGCATGCTCATTTAAGGTCCATGACCTTATTAAAACTTTTGAAGTTCATGGTGCAAAAATCATACAAGGCTGCTTTGAGTCTTGCATTTGAATGAGCGACACAAATCACGATGGGCATTTTGTTCCTAAATGTAGGCCTGGGCCATGTTAGGTCAGGGACCCAACGTGACCTTGAAAATGCCCATGGAATATGCATAATGTGGTTTCTGTTATCAATAGATTCTAAGCGAGCACCAAAAACTACCCCACACAACAAACTCTAGAGTAATTTAACAGGTGGGTTTTAATCCAGGTCCGACCTTCATACCTGACCCTAGGTCAATGGAATTTGTATAGTCATTGTAGTGTTGCTTACGAAAGCATCTCAGAGATCAATGACTTCGTCTAACACTCCGTTGTTGCATCAGATGGAAGATTTCCTGGAAACCGTCTTCGTTGAATCCATGGCCTGAACGCGACTAGCCGTAGGTCAGTGACCTCACAAGATACGTCTAAATTTTTATACCAAGCGATCCGCCTTTCAATTGTCCGCAGTCATGCAGTATTTGGCATGGCTATGCCGCGCCGTTTGGAAACCATTCTGCCGGGGTTGAATTGCCCCCCCCCCCCCTCTTCCCCACCCAAGCGCGTGCTATGTGAAAGTGTCTAGCTTGGTATAGTAATGTTTGTGTACGGCTGTTTTTTAGCCACTCCAAATTTGATGGACTAGCGTTCGCTAGCCGCTTTGCACCATGGCGATATCTTTAGCCGGGTGGTGCCGGAAATTTTGACCACCAGCCGTGACTCGAACCCGAATATTTTGAACTTGGAACCCGAGTTCCAGTGATACGGTTTTGAGCCCGTTGAACGGAGGCACATTTTACACACTATCTGGCGAAAATTTTCGCCAAGCTGCAAAGCGGAAATATAATTTTGGCCCACCAAGGCTTGCGAAAAAGTCTGAGCAAACTAGTTGTGCATGTTTCCCGACGATGTAAGGTGCATGTTTCCAGTTAACTTTACTGACTATCTCATTTACGTTCGTAGACCAGGTGATGGACGCTTGTACCCAGAGTGATGCCGTGTGCTGTTATCATATGCATAAATTCGCACAAATGTCAAGGGATACAAGCTTCGATTGTGAACGAAAAGCAGGATTGCACCAAACTAATGTATCTCACATTGCGAGAGGAAGTTGTTCAATGTAAATAAGGCATTTATATGCTCCAAGCACGGGGATGGTGGGGATGCAGCCTACTACCAAGCATATGTTATCTGGTCATCCTTGGTGCGTGCTGTCGGTCCGTGATCACAAGATGGTGTATGATCCATAAAAATGCCGACTTCTTGTACTCCACATAAGTCACTTTAATTTGAGAGCCGAAAACAGTTTGCAGTTTCCGGTGTTTGCAGAGCAGCTAGCCGGATAAAACACCGGGACTGATGTTTAAGGAACGACGAGCCGGAACCAGGATCCAGAGTCGCGTTTTCATAAGGGGAAGCGAGATCAAGGAACCAACATTGGAAGCCAGGTGCTTTCTCCTGAAGACCATGAACCAGATGGGCCAGCTAGACATCGGAATGGCGAAGCGCGTTTGGATCATGAAGCACTCGCAGTTGTTGCCGGCTCTGTCACATGGCGGTGTCGTCACTTGTACCAGGGCTAGGGGCTCCAACACGGACGGTTCCATTCAGCTCGTTGACACCCAGCTGACTTCGGAAGGTCAGCCAAAGCGGGTTCCTGGTGCGGTTCTCTCCCAGCGAGAGATCAATATCGTCGAGGGCTTCAGCTGAACTTTAGCAACTCATATGGGTTGTGCTGCAGACCGACAGCCAGGTATGGGTTGCCGCCTGATAAAGTTACGCATGGAAAAGCAGCAGCAGAACAGTCTAGGAGGGCGGATTTCCCGCAAGTTCGTTCAGTTCGGGCTTGCATCCCACAGCTCCCACTGAGGCCGGTGCCAGCCGCGTGGCTGCAGCGGCACAGTCCGGGCTTGCATCCCACAGCTCCCACTGAGGCCGCTGCCAGCCGCCGCGTGGCTGCAGCAGCACAGTCCCGGAGATGTTGAGGTCACTCTACGGAGTCACGTTGTGTAGCGCCAGTCCCGGAGAACTCATTGTAAACGGTAAGCGACTCCGCTGCCCGCTCCGGCGGTGACTGAATACATCAGATATTGATGATGAATGTCAAAAGTATGATGCTTGAAGCTACCAAAGGCTAGGTATGAGGAACTGCGCACCCAACGCGTTTTCGGTGTAATTTCGCAATTTGCACGGAATGGTGTCCTATTTGTATTTCAAACATGGATAGTGCGACGGTATTGCCTGAGGCAAATAAAATGGTCTAGGCCGTGGTAGATTGGTTAAGGTTGCAGTTCAGGTTTATCTTATTGAGTTATAATTCCAGCAAGTGGCGAATTGCTTGAGATGGTAGAAGTACAACAGTGGTAAAAAGATGTTTAAAAGCACAACAACTTGATCACATTCAGACATCTTCAAACATCTCGTTTCCACGTCGCTCGTCAGAGTCATAATCATGGCGTTTAGACGTCCTTTGTCAAAAACATAATCACGAATCATCCAAGCATGTCACGGAGCAGTAAGAACATTGTCCAGATTGGTGCAGAGTTCCGTGCGAGCGTGGGTGTGGTGATGGTCGGCGACGGCCGGCTGCATCATGAGACCGGGCGATGCGGGAGGGCCCTGCGAAAAGGCCCTACGCGCGATCGACAGGCGGAGAGCAGGCAGATCAAGGACACCCCCGCTGTCACCCGGGGGGCACGCGGGCGTACAGCAGTACGTGGTGTAAGCAGGGACCAAATCGCCACTAGAGCCGTTAAGCCACGTGCCACATGTGTCATTAAGAGCCCCGCTTACAACGGGGCCGTCACGGCCGGTGACAAGGTCACTGACCCCACGGCAGCCAAGCGCTTAAACAGCCGCCGCCACTGAATCTCGCCGACGAGCATCGGTGACTATCTTGGTTCCAAACCTCATCATCCCAAACGCTATGTTAAGGTGACACGCGGCAGCTTCACCCCAGAATGAGAGGTAGTGTAGAATATGGAGACAAGGTATTAGATAAGGAGTTAACGAACCTCCGGTGTAAGGTGGTGACGAGTGTGTCTCAAGCAGAAAAGGACGTAGTTGCATTTTTGACAACATGAAACATATACATCTCCCAGAAAAGGGTACTTTGATAGCAACCTCCGGGATCTCCACAAACTCCACTTATTTATTCTTCATCTTCGCTTCAGGTCATAACTTGTGTCCAGCAATGTCAAGGAGAAAAGAGGAATTTTTCTTCAGATATTGTGTGATGCAAAATGTGGAAGAGCCGCTGTGGTGGGGCTAATTGTGAGAGAGTTAAATGTGAAGTATCACAAGCACAGGAAGAAGGTTTCATCACTTGGATGGCTTTCTCCCGTCGGGGTTTGAAAGCGAATAGCTAGTTTAAATGAGTAGATTTAGTTCAGTTAGTTGAGTTAGTAGTTTAGTTAGTTTAGTTAGTTTAAACCGGTTGGGTGCCGTCGGTATAGGGCACTAGACATCCATGAGGGAGGTAAGATGGAAGGTCGTCCGTGAGGATGCTGAAAAGGAGAGGGCCAACCAAGGATCCCTGAGGTACACCGTGAGTCAGTGGAACAGAGAGACGACCGCCTCTCACCACCTGCTGCCGACTAGCAAGATAGCTCTCAAACCTCTTCGGATCAATGTCATACGACTGCTGCTTTGTCAGAGCGACGCCATGGTCAACACTATCAGAGGCGCGGCTTGGATCGCTGAGGGGCTGGGCGACATTGTGCGCAAGGTCTATCCGACGTACCGCCCACTTAACGGCGTCGACCAGGGCGTCCTCTGCTGAGTGGCAAAGTCTACAAGCGAACTGTGAAGGAGCTAAAATATTGTAGGCAACGAAGTGGGACGGGAGCCGCATGCACACGACTTTTTCATATACTTTTGAACGTACGGGCAGAATTGATATTGGTCTGAAGTTGCGCAAAATTGATATCGGTCGGAAATTGCCAGCGATGTCACGGGGGCCAGACATGTGAAGAGAGATACAGAGGCCGTCTTCGAGGCATCGGGAAAATCACAAGATGCGACAGAGATGTTAATGAGATGAAGCAAATGTGGTCCGAAAACGTTTAAAACGCTGACGTAGGCATGCAACGGCACGCCCGTCAAATCACGCTGCCCTGAATGGTGACAAGTCACCCATAGTCCTTGATAGTTCGGGCAAAGCATAGGACGCGGCCTTTGACTGACAGTAGTCACACACGGTGGAGGAGGTGGACGAGGGGAGGAGGGGACCTTGGTGGAGGAGGGCACCACCAAGACTGCCCACTGCCAGTTCGGGAGCGATGCGTGGACCGATGGACGCAAAGTGTTGGTTAAATTCGTCGGCCTTTCTACGGGCAGGTCCTCAGTGGCATCCCAACCTCCCTTTGTTGGCTGGAAAGCAAGGTTTTCAATGCCTTGCCTGAAACCAGCGCGGTTGGTGAGCATGACATCGCGCATGAAGCCACGCCTCGACCCCTCAAAGTGGCCTTTCACGCAGCTCTGAGGGCGTCGACTAGCCGATAGATAGCTCTCTGTCGGACTGAGATTTGCGCAATACCCAGGACGCGTCATCGTGCTGCGGCATCGGGGGCCGCGGATCAGGGCTGTCCTTCAGCTTTGAACACTGGCAGCGGTGGGACAGTGTGAACACAAGAGGTGACTAAGAAATTGATGAAACGAAGCCATTGTGGTTCAATAACAAAGAAACATTTACGAAACTGATAAGAATAAATCATATCGGAATAAAGTCATGAATAACAAAGAAATGAAATGCAATGTTAATAATTCAAATGAAGTGTTGGTTAATGAATGAAATCATGAATCAATGAAATTTTTACCCAATTAAGAACTTTCGTTAAAAAATCCCGCAACGCATACTGCGGAACACCGTCAAGTGTCACCACCCTGGATGCTGATGTGAGGGGGGGGGGGTTCTGCGGTGGGGTGGGTGCCCTGCGCTGCTGCCGATACCTACTGGGTGTTTGTGTGCCGCCGGCTGCCACCGTCACACCTCTCCACAAGAGCGAACTTATACTGAAGAGCCCATCGGTCGGCGTAAGAGCCAGATGGTGTCAGCGCACCACCCGGCACGTTGGGACTTCGGTGCACCCGACATCAACACACACTCATGTGAGCCACAGAGCTAGGATGCAGCGGGTGACCCGGGCATTGGTGGGATGGTAGGTCCGGTCAGGCACCATGAACGGCTGTCTGCATGCACATGGCTGTGCGCGCTTAGCCACGGTACCTCCACCTCCACCTTTTTAGATTATGATGATATTTAAACTCGGCAAAAACGGAACTGGACGCACCGATAGTACATCCAACTGGCAAGGGTCCCACGCAACTGGCGAATTACATTGACAAGGGCCCGCCGGATAACAAACCTGGGAGCCTCCCCATGCCTTAACTAATCCACGCCGAGTTCATGCGCTTGGTGCGCCACCACACTCGCTCCAAGCATACAAATACGCTGGCCCTCACGTCACGCACTCATTCTGAGTTCGCACACGGATGGAACGCCCCCCCCCCCCTCTTTTATCCAGAACCCTGGCATTATAGTTGGCTCGTATGGTTGTGTCGTCGTTAACGCGCACCCGGATGGCCGGCAAGATACCCTTCGCACGGGTGGGGGTCAATTTGTCCCCCTTGAGATCTCAAGAACAAAGAAAGTGAGAGACATTAAATTTACAGGATGCATCGACCTGTACGTGAACTCACTTCGGTCAAAGTTTGAGTTTCCTAAGTCATGACCTTCTGGTCAAATAAGGTCAAACAAGGTCAAATTCCAGGTTGGTCTCCGAAGTGCCCACAGAACCTAGATAACTGTTCCTAAGCAAAATGTCGCATATTCATTTAAGGTCAGCGACCTTGCTTGACCTTTTGAAGGTCATAGTGACCAAAAGCATACAAGATTGCTCTGTGCTTTGCATTTTAATAAGCGGCAAAGATTACGCTAGGCAGTATGCTTCTAAAAACAAAATGCTTAACCTGGGTCATTTTAGATCAATGACCTATTCTGACTTCTGAGAAATCCACGGAAGATGTATAATGCGGTTCCCTGCCATCAATGGATTCGAAATGAGCACCAGAAACTATCCCATTACAGCAAGCCCTAGAATAATAAAACAGTTTGGTTTTAACCTTGGTCTGACCTTCACACCTGACATAAGGTCAACGTAATTTGCTCATTCAATATTTGTGTTGCCTCAGAAAGCCTCTCAGAGATGTATGGCTTCGTCTAACACTCCGTTATTGCATCAGATTGAGCGATTCCCTACAAATTGCCGTCGCTGAAACCATGGCCTGACTTTGACTTGCCATAGGCCAGCGACCGTACAAGGTACATTTAAAATTGTGATGCCAGATGATCCACTATTCAATTGTCTACAGCTATGCAGAACTTGGCGTGGCTACACCGCGCCTGTTTGGAAACCATTCCGGAAAAAACCTTTGGGCGGTAAATTTGATCCCCACCCGAGCGCGTGTAAAGCCAACTTATACGTATTTATCACATTTCAAACACTGAATAAAGCCGTGCTTAAGCCTTACTTAACATATATCATGTTAATTTATCAGCCCGGCACCGACGCAGCTACTGGGCCGACATCAGCTGTCCGAAGCTGGACGGCGACTCGCCCCCTCGCCTGACCTCCAGGGTGACGGCTTCCTGTTCGGACGACGTTCCCTCGCCTGACCTCCAGGGTGACCGCTCCCTGTTCGGACGACGTTCCCTCGCCTGACCTCCAGGGTGACCTCTTCCTGTTCGGACGACGCTCCCTCGCCTGACCTCCAGGGTGACCTCTCCCTGTTCGGACGACGCTCCCTCGCCTGACCTCCAGGGTGACCGCCCCTGTTCGGACGACGTTCCCTCGCCTGACCTCCAGGGTGACCGCTCCCTGTTCGAAAGACGTTCCCTCGCCTGACCTCCAGGGTGACCGCTCCCTGTTCGGACGACGTTCCCTCGCCTGACCTCCAGGGTGACCGCTCCCTGTTCGGACGACGTTCCCTCGCCTGACCTCCAGGGTGACCGCTCCCTGTTCGGACGACGTTCCCTCGCCCGACCTCCAGGGTGACCGCTCCCTGTTCGGATGACGCTCTCCGCGTTCCGTCCACGGTGGGCGGTCCACCATTTCTTCGGTCACGCCCACCGCTCGCAGATTTCCGCTGCCGCGCACGCACCTTAGGCAGCGCCTCGTCCAGCAGGGAGGCGTCGCTTTCGGCGCTTCTGCGCCCTTGCCTCTCGCCCGCCGGAGCGAGCTTCCGGCGCTTCTGCGCGCTTGCCTCCCGCCCGCCGGTGCGAGCTTCCGGCGCTTCTGCGCCCTTACCTCCCGTCCGCCGGTGCCGATCTTCCGGCGGTTCTGCGCCCTTACCTCCCGCCCGCCGGAGCGAGCTTCGCAAGGCACCGCCCCCAATGTGCACTTGGGCAAGATCTCGGGCGTGGCGTCGCTGGCGACGGTGCAGGGGCCCGCGCGCTCCCGCCTCGGGCTGGCCCGGCGTGTCCCCCTCTGGCCCAGCTCTCACGTGGCGTGGTGTTTCTGAGGCCAGCTGTGGTGACGGCGGCGCCGGCGCGGTTGGGGTTCTTGGGGCGGAGCGGCACTATCTTCACGCCAGCCAAACTGGCCTGCATGCATAGTGTTTTGCCGGTAATCTGTCTTTCCGCGTCCAGTTATCTTGATCGGCCGACGAAGGGCAAGCGTTCCCCCTTGACGTGGCGGTCCATTTCGGTAGGAGAGGTCACCGCCATGGTCGTTCCGGAGGGAAAACGGACGGCTTACCCACCTGGCCAGGTGACACGTACTGCTTCCCTAGCAGATCCGGTCTACAATGCGGGCCGGTCGGCCGGAGCGTCGGACGGGTTCGCATTCAGCTCCCAGGCTCCGTTCAGCCCAATGGTCGCGGTTGGTTAGGCGGAGGGAGGTCCTGGCCATGGCCGGCTTGCTCGCCGTCTCACGCTCCGCTGGAGAGGCCTCACCGGTCCCGGACGGATGACGCGCAAAGAGGAAAGCAAGAAAATGTATGTCTACACTGGCAGCTCGACAGGAACTCCGGCCAGGAGTCGCGTGCAATATCCGTCCTCACTCAAGGTGTTTCTGGCTGTTTAGCCGAGATACCGCTTGTTGTGATGTACTCACACCGATTATGCATGAAATTGATGCAGCGATGATGGATGACAGAAATGCGATGCCTAGGGTTTCAACGTGCCAGACTTCGCGTCCTTACGCTCGCGTGTGCTTAATGGTCTATCTGCCGGATGTTAGTCCGTTTTAGTGCGTCATGTGGTTTGTTCCTGCTACAATCTCTCCCTTGTACGCCCCAAGTTTGAGCTAAATTCCGGCAAAGCCTACGTTTTAAAGGACGAACGCCTTGGAAAAACCAAAGGAATTGGTACGCTGAAGCTGATTCTTCATATTCAGTTATTTCCACTGTGCCATATAAATGGGTGTGGAATAGCACTATGAGTGCAGAGTTAATATGCCGCAGTAATGCATCTTGAATGTGCCAGGAGGTACTGGTTGAGCGATGTATCAAGCACATATAAGTTTCGTTGTTAGTGCTCATTAAATGGCATGAATTTCACAATAAATGACCACTTACAAATGATAATATATGCTTGATGAAGTCGCTTACTCAGTAACATCTGGTATATTGAATGTCTATCACTGCCGGCATTAAAACCCGGAACTCATAATTCCAAGAAGCTCTAAGCCTTTCATGCTTGCATCTAGCGGGGAAAAACATGCTTTTTGCAGGAATTCATAATCGGAAAGACTTCGAGATGGCTGGGTGGATAAATGACATCCCGGTAGCTCCTAATAAAAATTATCACTGGAGTAACTGGACGGTGTTACACTATTTATACGGTACCGATTAAAAAGTACAAGAATTAAAAGAACAAATAAATCGATAATTCAGCAAGACACGATTTAAATCTATTATGCCGCCTTGCCCGAACTTTTTACTCATCGCGTAGTAAGACGCGTCCGATCTGATCGGTTGTACCAGCTGTCCCCGAGTCCTTCTGAACAGTTCAAAAATATAAAAGGCGTAACTGCTCCGGTGGTAGAAGCTTTTTGACCGCTTATCACTCACGCAGCGACACTTCCAATTTGCCGTGTTTTTACGGCGTTTGTGTTCTGTAATGTTTGCAATACACTAATCGGTCAAAGTGGTTTTCCAAAGAATGCTACGCAAGATGAAAATACTACTTAGCGAAACTGATATAGAAATTTGAGGTCCTTATCGCGTCCATTCAGCTGGGCGTCACACCATGGCTTTAGTATTACCTATATGGGGTCTTGCACAGCGTTTTTTTTCGAAGCGCCCTTTGGCTTTGGGAAACAGACGTATCACATGGTCTATAGTAACGCACTGGTTCGGACTTCAACCAATGCGCTTCTTGCTAAATGACTTTCGCCCCCGTTGTGCTTATCACAAATGTTCCTCTGTGCTGACATCACTCATACCAGTACTTTTAATCTCATAAGGCCCCAATGTGGAGTTAAGAACAGTTCAAAAGTGGAACATCTAGTCTGTAACAGCTGACGACGGCCCTCGCCACATCCTGCCCTCGTCTGTTGTGGATTCAGGCTACACTCTGGGGCCACAAAGAAAAGAGGAAGTGTATTTCGGTTACAAAACTTTTTCAGCGTAATTTGAACTAAAAATTAGTACAATAAATATCCTCAGTACATCTTGATAGTGCTGCAGTGGCAATACTCAGCGTCATTATCAAACGTTACTGGACATGAGTTTTCACTAAAAAAAACATGTTTTTATGTGACCAAGGACGAGACGCTCACTTCAAGCGTCTTCTTCCGTCTGAGTACTTGCCCTTAACAATCAAGCGTTCCTCCCAGCAAAGACTTGGCTATCGATCGTTAAGTCCAAAGAAGAAGAGAGGCCATTAGAGAGAGCCCCGGTCTAGTCGCGCTTCTCCAACTTCCCACCTAGTGGCAAATGTTTTTATAAGAGCATTGGCTTCATTACCAAGCTATGAACTTTCTCCGGAGCCGTAGCCTCGGACCAAGCCTTAGCTTCGGTCTTATCCCCAGGATCCGCCCCTGGCGCCAGGTTTTGATTGAACACCAGTGCTCACCCCAGCAGGAGCTCAAATGCCGTCCTAGTCCGAGGCACAGCTGCAGCCCGGATCTGGTCTAACCTCAGATCTATACCAACCAGTGGGGTAGCCAAGGGAAACTTCTGAAGTTGTGTCCCTTTGCCACCTGGAGGTAGCGGGGGCCTCCCTGGGGCCGACACTTGGCTTCGACAACTTCACCTTCCTCACTAGCCTCAGCCCCAGCTCCGTCACCGGCACCAAGTCAAGCTCCAATATCAGATCCCAGCACAGGATGAATTTAGACCCGGCGCTATTTTCGTCAGACTTATTTTATCGCGATAGCGTGGTTCCACCAAAATTAACTGCGCTGAAACTGAAGCGATTGAAAGTGGGATTGATAGACGCCCTCACGTCGACTGCAAGGCCGGTGTGCCGCACCCCGCTTCGGACAACGCAATGAAAGCGCAGAACAAACAAATGGAGACCTGTCAGCGAGAACGTGCCATCAATAAGACAATGCCCACGCAGCGTGCGTGGCCGATTGGTCGTCTGCCGATTGGTCGATTGGTCGCCTGACGTCTGCCGATTGGTCGATTGGTCGCCTGCCACCTGACCTCACATGAGTCCGGCCGTGCTTCAATTGAATGATGTGGTGCATGACAGTCTACTAATACCCAACTTACCGGCATATCCACATCGGCTATCCGGATGTAGAAATCAACCCCAAATGTTTCGAGACAAATGGAAAACCTTCATGACGAATTGACGAGCAAATGCTCTCGGAACTTGCAAAGATCGGGCAGAGGCGATTTCTAGTTGTCACCCAAATTACACCTATTTGGGGGAGGGGTTCATTGCCTGCATTGACATCATTGCTTCGTAATCTCCCTCCCCGGAAAATAAGGCGGCTATACTAGCTATACTAGCTAGGATGTAGCTATACTAGACAGCTGCTCCAACTGATTCCATGATATACACAGTCATAGGGGTCGCACCAGAGCAGTTACACGTGCTGCGCTGCTGCTGTCGTACGGCAACCCCGTCTCCACACGCCTGCCACTGATGGGATGGACGATTGTACCGCGTATCCGTGAGAAGAAACCGGACGCAAAACTGGGCTGCTGCGACTGCTCCTCTTCTCAGAGTCAGAATCAGAACTCGCCTCTTGTGCCTTGAGTCAGAGTCCGAGTCGACTCTACTGTAGCGAATAAAACACAAGTCTGGCAGGTTTGGGGCGATTCCGCATCAGCATCGGAAACGCGTGGCCCAACTGCCGACCGAAGCGATCAGGCGTAAATCAAAGCACCGGTTATTCGCCTGGTCTGCGGACGTGCGGTTCGGCCATCCGTCCGGTCTGCGGACGTGCGGTTCGGCCATCCGTCCGGTCTGCGGACGTGCGGTTCGGCCATCCGTCCGGTCTGCGGGCATGCGGTTCGGCCTTCCGTCCGGTCCGCCGGCGTGCGGCTCGGCACTGTGACGAGATGAACAGGCCAACTCCCGATATTGGATTGTCGGACTGTCGGGATGCCCATTCTGGAAATGCCGGGCCGCCAGGCTGCTACGAACGGCTCAAATTCTGCGTCCCCGGATGACAGACTGTCAGACTGTCAGAATGTCGGGCTGTCCGCGTGTTGGCCTGTCGATCGCTTATCAGACCACGAGCCTGGTGGGCTGCCGACTAGACATTGGCAGTGCGGGCAGGGGCGGATCCAGCATCGGATCACGGGAGGGACCAGAGTCCGTTGGGGGGGGGGGGCAAATTCCGAACTTAGTAGCAGTTCCTCTAAAATTGGAAGACGTGGTGGAAATGTGCGTTTTCCATCGTTCTAGGAGACTGTTAGCGCTAAACACGGTGATCTGTTGAAGCCCCCTCGCCGTTGGCTCCACCTCGGCGCACAGTCAGCCTACTACGAGGCATATGGAATAGCTGCTACTTTTGCAATTCTTAAAATCTGTCCCGCCCCGTTGTCCCTTTGTTGAGCTTGCCCCGCCCTGCAAAATAGCTGTCCTGTGAAAACATCTTTAGCAAGCAAACAGTTCAGTTCATGCAAAAGTTCATGCAAAATGCTTGCGCTTATCTTCATCAATGCGTAATATGAACAGCAGACATCGTACCTGCATCAAACAGCAAACGCATGGTTTATTCATACCAGAATGAATTCCACTGGCTGAGCCACTCTTTGACTTTGACACAAATCACACTTTTATTCAAGCCAGACAAACATGGTTTGACCCCATGCGAACTGTTGCTTGGACTCAAAGCAACACTTTCTCCACGCCACAAATGCATGTTACGAGGGGAACAAGATATCGCTCAGACACGAAGCTGCCCTTTCAGCATGAATCACCATCGTCTCTAGCGCATGAGGTAGACACATATTTAGGTGAGCAGCTTATCAGTTCCGCTATGAAAAATCGCTATGGCTGAATGCTGATATCTGAAGCCAGAACATCTCCTTTCCTGAAAGCTGAAAACTCATCTGAACTTTATGCAACCACTATATAAATACACACACACACACACACACACACACACACACACACACACACACACACACACACACACACCACACACACAACACCACACACACACACAC
>NW_023596251.1:3739271-3751771 GCF_011947565.3 Pollicipes pollicipes
CAATGCGATGCATACCATATTATAAACATACACCTCTTCATGCTGTAGCTTCAAGAAAAAACCACCATGATTTTTTAAACTGTAGCGCCTAAGTGTACGGACATTGATATAAAAGGGGCATTCCATATTTGGTATGATATTTTGAGTTCAAATAATCATTTTGAAGATCATTCGGTGCAGCTCACTGCCCTGCCCTTCTTAAGACATAAGCCTCTTTAGCATCTGGTCTAAACGCCCGCGAATATGTGCAGACTGTTTCGCTGCGACTTTTTCAAAGCTGTTCAGGCATGAATAAGGCCGTAGTCACGTCATTCAAATCCTGCCACCCCCCCAATCACCAGCCAGTGTTCTAGACCAGGGAGAATATTATCATCCAGCCGTTCAGAACCGGCACCCGTGGCCGCGACATTCAAACATAGCGGACGTCAATTTGGCCTCGAACAATGCGGGGCAGGCCGATCAAGCTTCGATCACCAAACACGTTTTGTGCCACACGACTTAAGAAGCTGGACATGGTTTCTTCACTTCCTAGTCATTGCCAAAGTAAGACTTGTAATCGCATAGTTTGGGAAAAGTGTCATAACCGAGTATATGAATATAAGTAAATATATTAAACTCTGTATGAATATGCCAAGAACGCCACGAGCAAGAGCTTAAACACGAGCACGTGACAATATTTAGCTCAGCAAATACTTCCGGACTTGTTGCCATCTATCGACGAGTTTGAAGCACTGCAGGTAAGTGGCAATTCGTGCTGATGGCATTAGGGTGAGTGTGTGTACCTGGAATGAAAATAAGGTCTGCGAGCCCATGCAGGCTTTCTGGGCAAACTTGCCTCGCAGGGCGGGATAGATGCTCAGATTCGGACCTGAGATTGGGCGGGATTTGAAAGTATCAAAAAAGTGGCAGCTCTATCGCCGACCTCAGTGAATTCCGAAGACTGTCTTTTTCTCTTCTCCCTTTTGTTATGTTTTTTTCCCGGGACCCGCTCATGACATGATATAGGAACATCCTTATGACGCGAAAACCACTACGTTGGCGCGCATTGTTCGCCAAACGTCAACGCACAGTAACGCAAATGACGTCAATGACTAAAGACACGACATTTTTAAAGTTACCACATTAAAGACGACATTAAAGACACGACATTAAAGACGAGACATTTCACCGCGCTTCCGACATTTGTCACCACGCATTAAGACGGAAGGCTGAGATGCATCTGTCGGGGAAACATAACTGAAAGTTCAGGAGCTGCAAAACGGCCAATAGGCTGACCGGGGAAGGGCGAACAAGATGAGCTGCAACTCAACCAACTGCAACTGCAACCAACTTGTTCTCAGCACAACACGGGACGTGAGCTGCACGTCGAAGGAGCTCGGCCGTTGAGAACGACGAAAGAGAAAGGCCAGCACACTTCAAAAATGCTCATCAACAGAGCAGCCATCACAGAGAACGTGCACCTTCACATAGTCGAATGATAAAGGAAGTGCGAGTAACGCCGCAGGCGACGAAAGGGACGTTTCGCGCGCTTTGACATTGTCCTGTCAGATCATACTGAGCAGTGTGATAAGTGGACCTAAGGCAGGACACGCCACGGAGCATTACGCGTTATAACACGTGTCGATTTGGCCAGCTCTCAGGCCATTGTTAGCGGCGATCGGAGATTGGCTGGCAGGTCGGCGCTACTGTAATTGTCGTTAACGTCACGAGAAACGGCAGGCAAGGCTTGTAAAGAGCGTCCATTTGCCGGAATCGATGGATTGATTTCGCGACCCAAATTGTGCGGAGTTCTCGGGCGGGTTGGGAACGGTCACCTTCACACAGTCACCTGGAGCCAGTAGGGCTACGTAGGGCCTGTAGGGCCAGAAGATTCTTCACCATCCAGAAGGGCCTACATACTACATCCAGCCAACCAACCATCCATCCATCCATCTATCCAGACCTACATGCTACATCAAACACTACATCCATCCAGACCTATATACTACATCCAATACCGCATCCATCCAGACCTATATACGACATCCAATACTGCATCCACCCAGGCCTATACACTACATCCAGTACCACATCCATGCAGACCTATATACTACATCCAATACTGCATCCACCCAGGCCTATATAATACATCCAATACTGCATCCATCCAGGCCTATATACTACATCCAATACTGCATCCATCCAAAGGGCCTGTGATGAGCGAACGCTCAGAACCTCTTTACTCTAGCACACACCGTGCGCTGATAGGCGTCTAAACAAGCGGAAATTCAACAAGTATTTTGCCGTTTTCTTTTTCTGATAAAGGGCTCAGTCTGCTGCAATAAGCCTGGCTGCCGTTCAACTCCGACAACAGGGTGAGCACTAAGCCACCCCGCGGCTTAGCTCATAGAGCACCAGACAACTAACCATGTATGACGGGCACGAGGGTTCAAGGGCTCAAGGCCCAGAAATAACGGTCACGTGACATGTTAGCGACGATCAATAGCCCACCAGCCAAGCCTTGAAGCTGGCAATGGCCCGACCACGCATGGCGCTGCATTGCAACAAGCTCAAATCCTCTGAAAGTTATATGTAAGGCAGAACAAAAAGCTGAGCAATGAACTGAAGCTGCATGCTTGGGGAAGTGGGATGCAGTCTTCGCGGCAAATCATACTTGACAAGGGCTTTGAACCCAACACCATTGCAATAAAATAGTCGGTCGACAAATTCGGTGGCATTTCGCTCGTTCTCGAACGAGCACTTCACACAGCCTCCACAGCACTTTACGTGACCTCCGTAGCACTCCACACGGCCTCCACAGCACTTAACACAGCCTCCACGGCACTTCACAGGGCCTCCACAACACTTCACAGGGCCTCCACAACACTTCACACGGCCTCCACAACACTTCACACGGCCTCCACAACACTTCACACGGCCTCCACAACACTTCACACGGCCTCCACAACACTTCACACGGCCTCCACAACACTTCACACGGCCTCCACAACACTTCACACGGTCTCCCAAACACTTCACACGGCCTCCACAGCACTTCACACAGCCTCCACGGCGCGCTGCCAAGTTAATGTGCAAATGGAGCTAAGTCGCTTGGGTTCTTTGGAAAACCTTCGAAAAGAATCCAAGCAGCCATTACGGAGGAAAATAGTCTTTTGGAGTTCTAATCAGCCGGATTCTACCTTTCGGCTGCCGCGGGCGCAGCCCAGGACCGATACGCATTGAAAAAAACGCCCTGGTTGGAGGCCCACAAACACCGCTCATCTGATTACGCTAGACTCCTTTTTTAAAACCTCGCTAACTTTCAGGTGATTTAGGAAGTATGTAATTGGATCTGCTACAACCCATAGATTGCTTTGGGGAGAATAGTAGGTTTAATCATTCAATGCACCCTTCACTGGCTCACAATCAGTGCAGACGTGCCTGAAGCACATCGTTCTATGGCGTTGTTCATTTTCGAGTGAAGCCGAAAATTGGCCCAGATTTCACTAAGTGTATGCCAGTGCCACTTGTCAAGTAGGGCCGTTGTGTACTATAGCAGACCATCAGGCATTGGCGGGAGGCTGTTTTGTGAAGTCGTTTTTGCTTCTTATCCGTTCATGGCGTTCTTACAAAGTTATTCCCTGCAATTCTCCCTCAAAGAAGTTTGCAAGCAGCTTATTCAACACGTTCGCATCTTATATCAACTATGATGGTGGCATAGAGTGAACATTTAGGAGAGAATCGCATGCAGTAGAGTACTGCTTACACACCAGCTAAAAAGGTATCTATAGATTGTAAAATGTTGTGGGTGGCGTGCACTCCTAACAGGGCGACATCGTTTTCGGGAAGGAAACGGCGCCTGCATCACCTCATACTTTTTCTTTCTTTTTTTTACTCTATCCCAAGGTGCGTGTACAAGTAGAATTGCCCTCAGTGAACATTCTTACCAGGGGCTGTAGCTTACACTCTGAACCCGCCGCTCAGGTAACTCCCGATGACTCCGGCGAACCATCTTGTCTGTTACCTTTTTTACGCTGCAATCCGCAATACGAATCACGCTATTTTGCGGGACGGCCGCCTTGCGTCGAGCTGACCGCTTTGAGTATACGTGGTCGTGTCGGGCAGCTAACTTTCTCCTATCCCACCAGCTCAGGTCAGGTCCTATCTTCTATTTCAGGCATCTCTTCATCAGCACTTCCGAGCTCTGGTTTTCTGTCCTATTCTTTTCCCGTCGATTTTCAGATAGCTACTCGCGACAATCTCCTAATCACTGCTGATTCAAAAGCATCTATAAAACGAATTCGTTTCAAAATTCCTCTAGCTTGCCACGCAGCCACTCCTATATCCCATACGTCCTTATCTTATTATCATCTTTCAGTCAACCTGGCAGGAAACCACGGTCGCGCAAGCTGGCGTTCTTTGTCTTCCAGCTCAACAACCGGCCCCATGGGAGCCCAGGCCAGGCAGCAGCTCCAGTGGCATCAGGGGCTCCATTGTCCGCCGAGCAGGCCTTCTCTGTCGCTTTAACCTCGCCACCTGTGACGACTGACCTCCGGGATGCGTGAGGCTAGCGGCGGCGACTCCTCGGGCTGGTCCGGCGCCGGCGACAGCCAGCGGCGCGAGGTCACGAGGTCAGCGGAAGCCGGACCCGGCCACGTCCGATGTGATGAATGCAGAGCGAGCTGGGGACTCGCTGGCCGCCGACGTGATTCGGGCCCCTATGGCATCGCTCCCAGAATAGCGATAGACGCGTCAGAGAATGACGACGGGGAGGGGGTCACGGCTAATGCAACCCTCACCCACGGAGCGGGCCGCTCCTTTCAATCGATAGTTACAGGGAGGAGCGCGTAAGCGCCGACTGTGGCCGGTACGGAGTGGGGATCGGCCGGATGTAAGACGTGTCAGCCTGAGTGGAGTGGATCAGCCTGTCTCAGGCTTAGTCTGCCTAAATCAGTCTGTGTCAGACTTGGTATGTCTTGATCAGTCTATGTCAGGCTTCGTCTGTCTTGATCAGTCTGTGTCGGGCTTGGTATGTCTTGATCAGTCTGTGTCAGGCTTGGCCTGTCTTGATCAGTCTATATCAGGCTTGGTCTGTCTTGATCAGTCTGTTCCAAACTTGGTCTGTCTTGATCAGCCTGTCTGTTTGCCACGGTCCCAGCAATCGGCTCGGTGAGCGTGAACTACGTCATCAACGGCTAATCGCCACCAGCGGCTATTTGCGCAACCAGGCATCGAAGGACACTTCTGCAGCCGCTTTGAGCTGGGCTATAAATAAGTTGTCAACATGATATGAATCCCCGCGGAGCCAACATGGTCCTCACTCGTTAGTCTGACGTGCATACAAAATGAATTCAAATCAGCCCGACGACATCGAAAGGGACTGCAGTCCAACCTACGTCAAGGAAGGATAGCGCCTTTCTTTACGTTAAATGGCTTTTATGACAGACAGAATGAAAAAGGCATTGCCCGCCTGCTAAAAAAAAAACGGTATCTCATATTTGATTTGTCCATAGGCGGATTTGCTCGACTGATACAGATAATTATTGGACGAAATCTGGTGCAACCTTCTCAGGACACACACAAGCAGATCTGGTGGTAGGAGACGGCGGATTTTGGGATAGGGCACCCATCCCTTCCACTACCAGCTTCGGCCGAGGCCAAATAGCTCTGCGAAGGCGTTTCAGCAGTGCTGTGACTTGACCTGTGCTCAGGTCGGCCTCGATGTAAGCAAGAACATATTTGAACTTTTGGTTCTTCGGCATCGCTAAGCTAGGCTTCGGCATCGCTAGGCTAGGTTCCAGTATTGCTAGGCTAGGCTTCGACATCGCTAGGCTAGGCTTCGGCATTGGGCTTGGCTGGCTTGGCTTGGCTGCGGCGTCGCTAGGTAAGGTTCCGGGCATTGCTTGGCTTGGTGGCACGTGCGGCGACGCCCTGAGGGCAAAAACACCCCGACACAGAGGGACGTGGAGCATGCTGCGCTCCGTAGTACTCACTCTGATCTGTCTCACTTACACCGCGGCTGCGCCCAGCGCTCCGCCCGTGCGCCCCCCGTCAAAACCGCGCACTCACTTTAACAGTGAAAACTGAGCACGGTCCAGGGAAACACTCAGCCAGCCCGCCAGTGATGGCATGCCGCTGACGACGGCAAAATTTAGAATGCATAGAGCGTGCGATGGAGAACCAGCCGGAGAGGTCCGTGGGGCGACCTTATGTGCACGCCTGCGAACTGGGTATGGAGGATACCGACCACTGTCAGGAGCTCGTGGGTTATGAGGGCCGCTTGAGCCATCATTTTGGTCATGAGGACTGCTTCAGCCATCGTCTTAGTGATGAGGACTGTTTGAACCATCTTCTTGGTTATGAGGATCGCTTGAGCCATCTTATTTCATGTGGACTGGAGAATGTCTTGTAAAACACCACCTCCATGCCATCTCGACAGGGGCGTAGCTCATCAGTTCTGTTCGCTGCCAAGAGTGACAAACGTTGTGAGGGATAGGGGGAGGGGGAATCCTCAAAGACACCTTTTAGTCATCTCTTTAAATGCGCCGTATTACGCTTAGCGTTAAATATCAAGTTTTGATTCACTCGACCTCCCCAAGCGCCTACCACCTAGCCCCTGTCCCTCCAAAGCACAATGGTTTCCTCCCCAACAAACGCAGCTATCGCTCGCTTTCTCGCTCTCTCGCCTCCTCACTCGTTCTCTTCGTTCTGCTGCTTCCGAGTCCTCTCGCTCTCGCGCTTCATCGCTCTACAGCCTTCTCGACTCGTTGTCGCTTGCTCTTGAGCTGCTTTGCTTTAGCTTAGTATATGTTGCCGTGCCTCCTCCAATGAAAATCGCGCTCACCAAACTGAACATCATTGCGCTTTGTAATCTATGCAAATTTATGAATGTCATTCCTCGCCTTGCAGAAATCTGTCTCGCAACTAAATTTGCGAGTAACAGAAGCCAAGGAAGCCGTAGATTTGCATTCCTCTAGTCCTCGCTATATGTGCACTAGTATCTTGCATAACCTCTAAGCACCAAAGCTTAAAAATAGCACCAGTGTCATGATTTCAGACTTGGATTTAAGATAACGAAATGGGCGCAATTATGCTTATTACCCTCTAGCATTTATTTCCATATACCAATATGGCAGCTCACTAGTATTATCGTAGAATTATGTATCAATGAAGCATTTGAAGACAGTTAAGAGTTGTGAAATAAGTGACGCACAGAAAACGGTTAACTCTTATTTAACACAAGCAGGACCACCAGGAGGGCGACGATTTGATCAATGCTCGACTACTACCGCCGCACGCAGGTCATTTTGCGCTGAGAATTGCATCAGCCGACTTTTAGCAGCGGTCTCATCCAGGCTCGGTCGCCGCCTGCCAGCGCCACTTAGGCAGCAGCAGGGAGGCGCTACATATTGGATCGAGCCTGGGATCGCTGCTCGGGCGGCCATCAATCATCGGAGCCACACCAGCCAGGCAAACCGACCCGCAAACTTCGGCCGCTGTTGCGCCAGATCTGCCTGCAAATCAGCCAGGGTGCTGTTCCAATATATGGCGATCATCAATGAACCAGCACTTGGTGCCGGCGTCTGATAAGTTCTGGTGACGCCCTTCCGCGGGTGATAATATCCGGCCAGCCAGTTCTGCGCGTTATCGTCGTCCGATAATAATATTTACCGGACTCTGGAGGCAGCACTTGTATGCCGCATTCAGCTGAATAGATTTTCTTTTCGTTATTTTGCTTTTTCTTAGACCTTTATTAACCTTCGTTACCGATGCTCTTCTTATCTTCTGTACCTGTGCAAGCCGGACATTTACACTAATGCTACAATGATGTCGACAATCTCCACGGATTGAACATCAGACCGAGTGCATGAAATAACGCGAGCAGAAATGGCTCTAAAATATAAATGTAACTAGGAGAATTAGAGCTAACATTTGCTGTCTACCTCAAAACTGTCGAAATTCACTGACAGCACTGTAATCGGTAACTGCAGCGTTAATTTGCTAGATGACTGAGTTTTTAAAATTAGATCCAATCCGATTCTTTTTAGAATCCAATCCGTTCACCGGTCCAGCTTTTTCAAATTTAGAAATCCAATTCAGTCCGATCTTGTTCAGCAAACATATTCTTCTTGAATATCCATCAATCCATAGTCAACTTATTTTGCTCTCGCCATAAACAGAAACATATGACGTACGTCGGCACAGTGTATTGTTCCTCTTTAACGTGCTTCATGTAGGCAAAACATAGCGCATCTCAGCATATCATAATCTTACTTCGTAACAACAACCAGTAGAAAAAGTAGCATTTAATTCGTAAAAACAGCAAAGGATTGAGTCGAAGCATTCTGATTCGATGCAAGAATCAGGCGCTACTAATAAGTGGGTTTATTATGAACCTGACTCGCATGAAAATCAGCGTAGCTCGCTTGGGTTTAATCTGGCACACATACCTGACATTCTGAATTCTGTATTGATTGCTATGACCGTGAACTCTCAAGAATAATACAGGCTCAGTGAAAGGACGGGAAAGTTCGCAGTTGGATACATGACATAACAGCGAAAGAGATTGTAAAATCCCTCTATGTCCGCATTCCTGCCTAGTCCCTCTCTGCTGTCGCTGCAGGTTGAGCCGCCTCAAAAGTGCAAGACATCCTCGCAACGACCCGATCCGGCTGCAGCGTTTCATACGACGTGGGTATCGCACCTCAGTTATGACCCTTCGCGTGTTTTCCGTCTTGATCCCACAGCAAAATAAAGGGCCGATATTGAGCTCCCTGTCCCTGTTGCTGCATTCCTGAATTTCAAATCATAACGCCCTTAGCAACGATGTCGGCATCGCGCTCGAGACCTGTTGAAGTCCAACAGAGCTAACGGAGACTGTGGGCGCTTTACCGACACAGGGGCCATTATTGCTGCAGGTGTCCCGACCGGATTGTCGGCTTCGCGGGGGCCCGGAAATGGCCCTGAAGGCCCTCTCTTTGGCACCCTCGAACACTGTCCTAGACCGATTTGGGATTTATGGCCGACACAGACTGGGATATTTGAATTTAGGTATAGTTATGTGAAGCATTGTCAAAACCAAAGTTGTCGATTGGTACAAATTCGTGCAATTTGTGAATAACTGTCAAAAAGCAAGTCCAATTAAATTTGGCAGCTATATTTTGCCAATTTGGGACCTGCATTCTACAAAGTGACAATGGACGGGAACTAACCAATCGAGTCATGACGATGGACTGGAGCTTGCCCATCGAGTCATGGCGATGGACGGGAGCTTGCCGATCGAGTCATGACGATGGACGGGAGCTTGCCGATCGAGTCATGACGATGGACGGGAGCTTGCCGATCGAGTCATGACGATGGACGGGAGCTTGCCGATCGAGTCATGACGATGGTCGGGAGCTTGCCGATCGAGTCATGCCGATGGACGGGAGCTTGCCGATCGAGTCATGACGATGGACGGGATCTTGCCGATCGAGTCATGACGATGGACGGGAGCTTGCCGATCGAGTCATGACGATGGACGGGAGCTTGCCGATCGAGTCATGACGATGGACGGGAGCTCGCCGATCGAGTCATGACGATGGACGGGAGCTCGCCGATCGAGTCATGACGATGGACGGGTGCTCGTCGATCGAGTCATGATGATGGACGGGAGCTTGCCGATCGAGTCATGACGATGGACGGGTGCTCGTCGATCGAGTCATGATGATGGACGGGAGCTCGTCGACCCAGTCATACGCAACACAAAGTCAGTGTTCCGTTAAAAATTCCAATTATGATGACAGAGGCAGTCTGTTATCATGGCTGGCCGATGAAGGTACACACAAAGGACATAAGGACTCGAGTTATTGAAAGCACGAGAAACCGCTCGTTTCACGCAGGGATCAAACGCTGTCCATAGGAGACCAAGCTCAGCGCTAGGCGGAGCACCGGCCTCCCCGACTCCGTTCTTCACAGTGACGTTTTAGCTGCCGTAGCTGCGGAAGAAGACCCCGAGGCGGCGCACAGTGTGCACCGAGGTGCACACTGTCTAACGGAACTGTCGCGGGACAACGTCACACTCACAGAGTCTTCACAGTGACGTGCTAGCTGCCGTAGCTGCGGAAGAAGATCCCGAGGCGGCGCTCTGACGGAACTGTCGCGGGACAACGTCACACTCACGGAATTAGGTGCTGGAAATGGTAAGAGTGAATGAAGCCCAGGCGGGAAACCGTCAACTAAAAATGGCGACCGGAGAGACACCAATCGTGGTGCAGATGTTCACCAAGGTCGATGGAGTGGGTTGGTGAGCATGCACGTGCAGTTTGTGCAAAATAAGCTGGAGGACGTTACACTCGTCATAACTGTCGCCGCACGGCGCGATAAATGTGTAGAAAAGGCGCGCATGATCAAGATGAGTGCGGAAGCAAACCACCGTGGAACTTGTACAAAACGTAACTTAAACGTTTGAATGCAACGATGACGGTCCGAAACAGAGCTCAATAAATTGCGTCAGCTTAAAGCAAAAGCTTTGCCACCAGCGACGCGCGGGCAACACGTTCTGGCTGGCGTAGCTGGTGTTGACAGATGGAGGATGGTTTGTGGGGCCCGAGTAGGTGCATTGTAGCAGGCGAATAACGAGCTTCCCACGTTAGACTCGGATGTACCGAATATCGGGGCTAGTACGAGCGCGGCTGTTGTTGATTGGAGTTTTAGGGCGCGCCGACTACTGCGCTCATTTTACGCCCATAACAGTTAAATGACTACCTACGAGGGTAAATGGCTAAAAATATAAACTAGTTAGGAATGAAAACGGCCAAGATGTGACAATAGCGCGTCACCAATGACGTCCGAATACGTGAACCCATAATAACATCTTGATAATAAATTTTTGGCAACGTAAGAACTTCCTACACGCGGTATAAACTATTAGGGCATGTGTATATGAAGTGCAAAGCTTAACATGCGATTCGAACCTGAGGGTATGTTCGATAAATTGTGAGCTGTCACATAGTAAATCAAAGAGCGTCAGGGACGGCGCCGCCGGGCCAAAGTACCTCAGACGCTCGACGCGTAGTATGGGACAGCGTACCAGCACATGTTCCACTGTGAGCGTGGCGTTGCAGTGGCGACGCCGTGGTAATTCGTCGCGACATAGTAAGCATCGATGCATGGTCAAACCACGAGCGACACAGGATAACTTGCTCCCGCCTAGACTTTCGATAGGATGACTGCCATTTCTGAACAATCGGCTTAATGCTTTTCATTTTACTGAAGCCCATCGCATCCCAAGTGCTCTGCCGTTCCCCGCGCAAAAAGGTAGAGATGGCTGAGTATAGGTCTGTAGCGGGTGTTGGAAACACTCTGCGACAAGGAGGAAGAGAAGCGCGCTTTGCGGCAGCGGCAGCCAGCTCATTTCCCGCAATGCCAACGTGGCTCGTAATCCAGCAAAGTACTACGGTCTTGCCAGCCCGGTACAGAGTCGAGACGCAGTAAAATATCCTGTATAAGGAGGATTTACCGGATTAAAACGCCTTAATGCCGAAAGGGTACTTAGGGTATCCGACAAAATCACGTGCACACTGTCTTCGACCACCTCTTTAAAGCAAAGCGCCTTCATGATGGCCACAAGCTCTGCAGCATACGCGGACGCATGGGCTGGCAATGTAATTGATCGCGTAAGGGGGCCACACACAAAGGCGAAACCAACACCCGTATCAGTTTTGGAGCCGTCTGTATGCGTAATTGTGAACTCCTGATGTGTTTCGATATGTTTCAGAGCTGTTGATTTGCAACACACGGAACCATAGATTGCTTCCGAACCTCCGACAATGGGACGTCAACAGTTGGCGATACCATCACACACGGAGCGGTCGGCAGGCTACGTGGGCGTGCCACACCCCGAAAACTTGAGCCACTCTTATGAAGAACATCACGGTCACGCACACAGAACGGCACCACACGTGTTGTTTGTTCCCGCTGAAAAAAACATGAGAGACATGAGAGAGATGGCATGAGAACACAGCGTCATGTGTTGGGTAGTTAAGGAATTACGCGAGCTTGCAAGCGTACCGCATCCCCAACAACTTTCTTCGGGTAGCCAGCGAAGGTTCGTTGGCTTCCACAAGCAAGCTGGCTGTCGGCGATGTACAAAATTCACCAGTAATGATCCTCAAGGCAGCATGGTGGACTGCATTCAATGTACGTTTTGCGGTCTCGGAGGCGCTATCATACACAAAATACGCATAGTTTAGCTTGGAGCGTATCAGTGAACAGTATAACAATAAAAGTGTTTTCCGATCCGCTCCGTAGGATGTTCGTGCCACGCATTTCAATATGTTCAGTGTCTTAAAACACCTGTCACGCAGAATGATAAGATGCTCCTTGTAGGTCAAGCGCTTATCAAAACGTAACTCCAAAACCGTGCCACCGTATGGCAGGGGATAGGCTGTCCATAAAGCTTAAGCACCATGTCGGGACACTGACGGCGGCGTCGACAAAAGTGGACGGAGGCTGTCTCCGAGGTCGAAAACCG
Source organism: Pollicipes pollicipes (assembly GCF_011947565.3). Taxonomy (NCBI): domain Eukaryota; kingdom Metazoa; phylum Arthropoda; class Thecostraca; order Pollicipedomorpha; family Pollicipedidae; genus Pollicipes; species Pollicipes pollicipes. The sequence continues at coordinate 3,751,765 of NW_023596251.1, forward strand.
TAGCCCG
>NW_023596251.1:3756771-3840807 GCF_011947565.3 Pollicipes pollicipes
AGATAGCAGTAATGGCCTTGTTCCTCGGAGAAAAACCAGGATGATGCAGATATGAATGGGTTGATCTTTCGGCAGCATGCCTTTATCAAAGCAATGACAGAAGTGAATGCAAAATTGCCTGCCAACACCGCACCACGCACCGCACACCACGCGTCAGGCATCACTTACACATGTTAACGATTTTGAGCTAGCACACATCACACATCGAGACACATATCACGTTCGCATGAATGGCCGTGATGAGCCCTGTGCGTTAACCTTTGGTGGCCGGCTTTTATCAGAATAGGTTCACTTCCTGAATGACCTTAGATATCTTCGATTGATAGACCGAAAGACATCAGTAAGATCTGAGTGTAGATTCCCAGACATCGGTAAGAACTTTCCGTTAGCTTCCAGTACTAATGTAGAAGTCAGCCTACAGAAATTAAACGATGAATTACTACGCACGTTCAAAAACTATTGAGTAGGCAAACTAAATGTCACTGCAAACCAGCCGAGCTTTATAAGGAACCTTAGCAATAATGTTGTCATAGTTAAACAGAACGAGCAGTGTAAAGGGCTTTTTAATCTTAGATTGACTCACTTATGTAAACAAGCTCAAACTATATTTGACGATAGCGACAGTTATGAAAAGCTGAACAGGAACCCAGCCCCTCAGGTGGAGGCTAAATAAAAAAGAATAGTTAATAGCACATTTCAAGGGAATGTTCCACATTTGAGGATATTGAGATAGGTATCAGATATGATGGGAAAAGCCTACTTGTAACTATTGGTAAGCTTTCAAGGGTGAAAAACGACGCTAAGAAACAAAATTTCAAGGTTTAGAAAAATGCACCCCATGACGTCATTGGTTGATGGCGTCATTGAATGGTTCTGTGACGACAGCAATACCTGGCAGCCTCTGGCAGCCAGACCTAAAGAATACCTCGAAACACACGAAAGCTAACGTCAACTGGCTATTCTCTTCGCGGGGGCCGTGTCGAGTGGCGATTTAGCGGGTGGTTTGTGGATTTTTGGCTTGGTGATGGCCGTAAGAAAAGCTTTGGTGGACTGTTTGACGTACGCAACGTAGCGATTGCCAGCTTTTATGATTAATATCAACGCACGATATGCTGTGCTGCTGCTGGTGCTGCTGCGCACTTGATGATTTTGTCAATACTTTATTGTCGATCCATCGTTGCCTGCAGTGCTGTAGTCCTGACTTTGATATCATGTGATGTGCTCACTTGTTAGTTCCTTTTGTATCTGGAAATGCAGTGACATGCGAAAATTAATAAATTTGTAAAGCTGCTATTAATCAATTGCCAAAGCATTGCTGTTGCTATGGTAAAAACGATAAGACTGGGCTACCAGTATTTTGTTTTTGCTTAGAAGGATTTATGCAATTAATAGTGAACTCTGATCTATCCATTGTGGTGCAATGACATTCTTGCTGTTGATAGTCCTTTGGCATCGTTAAATCAGTCGTTGCCAGTCATTCATAGATTATAAGCTGCTGCCTCATAGGCTTGACAGAGAAGTCAACCAATGCGGTGCATTGCGTTATGGCACGGGTCAACAGCTGTGGCACTACCTCGGTGCTGTACTGTGGCATGCCATCATGAACGACGATAGGGTTTTTGTATTGCAATCCATGCTGCTTTCATAATAAATTTCATCATTGAAAAGATGGGTCAAGTGTCCTCTCTTGTATTGACTCCCCATCTGACATATGACTGACCAAAGACACATGATGCAATCAAACTTGTGCCTGGTTCCCAAGATTTCTTCCCGGAAACCGGTTCCTGTTTCCTGCTTACGGAACCAGGAAGAACTCAGGAACTAGTCCGACAATAAGTCGAAAGATCCAGCAAGAACCAGGACCCAGCTTGACAGCAAGTCGAAAGATCCAGCATGAACCAGGATCCGGCTTGACAATAAGCCAAAGATCCAACAAGAACCGGGATCCAGCTTGACATGGAGATGAAAGATACAGCACAAACCAGGATCCAGACTGATACCAAACTGAAAGAAGTAGCAAGAACTAAGATCCAACTTGGATTGGACATAGGGACCCAGCAAGCACCAAGATCCAGCCTGGCAATATGTTGAGGGATACAGCAAGAACCAAGATCCAGCCTGGAACATGCACAGTGATCCAGCAAGAACCAAGATCCAGCTCAGGATTAAGATGGGGATTCAATTTCAACAAGAACCAAGATTCATTCCAAAATTATATTCAGAAACCAACAAGAACCAGAATCTTACCAGGAGTTCTTCACAGCAGTTGCTGCTCACAATCGCCACTTTTTCAGGATAAGCAATGCGTGCTGTTCCTAATGTAAACTAATAAAACTAAGTTTATGAACATTGCTGGTTATCTGCTCAGGCTGTCCCTCATATACCCTAAGACAAATTTGCTGTTCTTCAAATTTAATAACACTACAAATTCAGAAGAACAAAATCAATGACTTGTCACGATGCAGGAATGACGCACACCTGCTATGTCTGCAACTTGGCTGTTAGCTGTCTAACGTTATCCTGAAAAGAAAAGCCCGCTCTTCCGTGCGCATATCACAGAAATAGTGAATACTGTATATATTATATGTATTATATATATATATATATATATATATATATATATATATATATATATATCAGTTTACATAAGAATAGCACAAAACGGTCATCAATCAAATCTCGCAACAACCATCCACAACACCTCGCACAACAATGTGGCGCCACCGCGTGTCATTCATCAAGGCCGCAGATAGGGAAGCTTGTATCACACGTTTCGTTTATCTAAAACCCAAAGGGAATAATATATATATATATATATATATATATATATATATATATATACGTATAGGTATGAGGTGTGAAATCTGCGGTGTGAGGATGTGAGATGAACTTGCGTCCGACTGCAACGGAATATATGCATTGTGTTAATAGCTGAGAATGTTCCCTCTGTCCATTTGCCAGTTACCACCATATTCTGCAGGAGCGTTTCTGGCAAATAAACTTATGGCAATAATGGTGTGGAGATTTAGCAAACAAAGGAGTCGTAGCTGTTCTTCCTGAAAAAACCGCGAGAGCCAGGAAACGGGCTGGATGTTACCGGGGTCTGTGGTTGTGTCAAAAGTTATTGGAACCAGGGCCTGGCATAAGCAGGCAAAGGAGCTAAAGAATGTGAGTCAGCTCTGGCTCAGCCATAGGTACTTGAAACATGGATTGCCAAGGAGCAGGCAAGTGGCTTGGTTGCTTAAAATGACGATATATATATATATATATATATATATATATATATATATATATATAACAGAAAACAGATCCAGATCCAGAAAACAGATCCAGAAAACTATCCCAGTATCCTAGATTGCCATCAAAGCTCAGTAATTATCCTTTACACAACCCCAGCCCACCTGCGAACCAAGGTTAGTCCCACATTGATGCTGCTTTATCATGCACATAATGAATTTATATCTGCCCTAGCCCTGTGCTCAGGTCTCTGGAAAAGCTGTATTGTTGTTACAGAGTCAGGACATGCTGTTTAATTTGACTTGTCTGTGATGTACTGATCTGCTTTTTTAGAGTAAAGTATTTGGGTTGTGCAGGGTGCCCTTTTGATGCCAATTTTTCCAACGTCCCAAGACTGTCAGAGTACTTTATATTCTGACCTCATGAGTATAGTGTTGGTAAAATAACTAGTGTGAACTGTGAGACATGGTGTTTGGTATTCATGGTATGTTGGTATTTGTGCTGCTTGCCAAATAACTTATGGGAACTTGGGGTTGGTATTGACAGAAAAACAACGGCAACCAGGAGCTGAAACCAGTGCTTACAAAATAACTAATGGGAACCACTATGCAGGTCTTGCGTTGTTGAAAGAAACAGTGGCAACCAAGATCCAGGGTTTTGTTTTGTATAAGAGCCAATGGGAACCAGGATGCAGCATAATGCTTTGTCAAAAGATCCATTGGAAACCAGGATCTAGGGTGTTGCTTTGTCGAGAAAAAACATTGAGAACCAGGATCCAGGGTCTCGTGTTGTTGAAAGAACTAGTGAGAACCAAGATCCAGGTTCTTGTTGTGCCAAAAGAACCAGTGGGAACCAAGATCCAGGGTTTTACTTTGTCGAAAGATCCAGTGGGAACCAGGATCCAGGGTCTTGTTGTATCAAAAGGACCGGTGGAAACCAGGATCCATCTTCTTGTTTTGTCGAAAGAACCAGTGAGAACCAGGATCCAGCATCTTGTTTTGTCGAAAGAACCAGTGGGAACCAGGAACCAATATAGGAACCAAGCATATGTCTGGATACAACATACAAATCACTTTCAGCAAAGCAGACAACCAAAAAGGGGCATCACATGCTCAGCCTGTTTTGGGAATCCACAAAACATAAGCGAGAAAGACGCAAGCACACCTTCCACTTCCACAGTCATGCAACATGCTACAGCCATCAGGCTACTTTATTAAAAAATGACAGGAAAATGTTACATGTGGTGAAGTGGCAGTGCAAACATGCTGACCTTGCACAAGGCTGGAAGCGTGACAGGCGCACGAAGTTATGGTTGGATGGGTAAAATGCAAGGAAGTGATGAAGCTGCCAGTGCACACAAGTCTCACGATAAAAATATTATGAGGTGCTATCCAAGACACCAACAGCAATACTTTTCCACCTTTCTCAGCACCCAGCATCTCACGCAAGTTGCAGGGACTATGACATTAATGACTCACAATTAATGCTCGCCTGCATACACAATTTGTGAAGACAGTACAATGTGCATCAGTAGTAATGCAGCTCTATATTTTCAGAATTCTTTAGGGAAAGACAATTTTGCAAAGCCATATAATGTGAGCCTATACTAAACATGTGCATTAATGAGCTGTGCGCACCAGCCCCTATTGTCAAAATTAATTGCTGATATAATAACTGGCAATGGATTAATTACACGCTGTAACACCTCAATAGGTTCAAAATGTTTGCAGCATCCTTATGAAGTACCAGCTTGCCTTGGTGCACCCTTGCAACATAAGTGCTAGTGCTTTCTTAGTTTGCCAGCGTTCCTTCATCATAATCAAACACAAACATAAAGGTACAGGCAGGTATCAATATATCACATTTCATTGGGAGACCGTAGACTTAAAGAATACCAAAACAATGCTTTCTCAGAGGTACAAACCTTGCACGCACACTCCTCATCACATCAAGATCAATACAAACCACTGGCACACACCACACACATTTCAAGCCCCCGATTCACACTTTTTGTCAAATGAGTGTGATCTTACACTTGCACTGCTCGCGGAACTATCAAATTGCAAGTTTTCTCGCAATTTCCGCCCAGATTGTCATATCAGCGCGGTTCACCGTGACCCCCCTCAAAACAAAGTTCCAACGGGGGTTCATGATAATGCGGCTCAAATCGGCTAAAAAGACAGATTTGCCGCCGCGCATTCTTTTTTATAACTTTCGGGAGAGTGACCGTGTTTTTGGGTGCCGTGCCTTTTTTGCAGACAGTGGCATTACTTTTTATAGCATTGACCTGTGGCCTAGAAATAAAGAAAAATGGCCGGTTCAAGACAAGTGCCGCACAACCCGAAAGTGCTAACGCTTGCGTTCGCGACACGCATTCAGCAGCGAAATCTTGCTAACAGCCGATCTCATCTTCCGCGCATTTTATCATAAGTGTCGCATCATCGCTTGTGCGAATGTACCAGCGGCCATGCTGTTTTAACCATAAGTAGAAAACAGCCTGTAGTATGACCGCGATCGCATGACGCTTCTATGACGCCATTGATACCGGGGCAACTTTTAAACAGGCTCCAAATAAACCTTTTCGCACTTAAGCGGGCGTGTAACTCAGGAACCAGATCGTTTTGGGTCTTAAAAAGGACATTACTGTGAACGGCATCGAAAGGTTCTCAAGATGGCTATTTCAGTTCAAAATGCCCTACAAATGTGGAGCATTCCTTTAACGGAAAACTTTCGGACAGAGTCATCAAAGATCTAATACCTAGACATAGCGGAACGTCTGTATTCTATGGGCTGCCTAAGAAACTCAAGCCTGCGGTGCCCCTTAGACCTGTCATATTCGCGTGCGGTGGTTCCACAGAAAAAAACTTCATGTCTTTTAGAGAAAATACTTTACCAAGGCTTTGGGTTTGCTCTCACTTATCTGTGGGACAACGTATTGTTTTTATAAAGGCTTCTTATCATTCGCATGCAGATAGGCTACCACAAGGCAGCATTTTCTCAGCGTAGATGCTGTCAATTTATATGGCAATATGACAGTCAATGAGACTACCGCTGCCGTGAAAGCTAAGGTGGACAGACATTTCCATGACATTGATGCTTTCGGTCTATCAAAAGAGGTTATCTGCGTTCTTTTAGAACAGGGCCTCCAAGATAATGTTTTCTCGCTCGGATATGACTTTTACCGACAGAAATCGGGTATAGCAATGGGGAACCCATGCTCCTCGTCTGGTGATAATATTCCTAGACCAATTTGAAACGAAGGCCCTGGCTGCCAGCACATTAGAACCAAATTTCTTAGCTAGATACATCAATGATAATGCTGGGGTATAGACGCACCGACAGCGTGCTCTTGAATAATTCTTGGAGTTCATGAGCAACGAGCACCCAAATTTAGCATTGCGATGGAAAATACTGGCGCGGAAATGGCGCCAGGTGGCGCCTAAAGCCAGTGGAGAGAAGGGACAACTGCACAACGTTAGAAACGGAGCTCTTTATCAAGCACACGAATTGTGGCATAATTCTGCACTGCGAATCTGAGCATCCAACTTCCACTAAGCACAGCATAATTGGTGACATGTTCCATGGGGCTCGAAACAACTCATTAAATAGCAAAAAAGAAAGAAAGAGCGTAAATGAAACATAGATTTCGCTGTTGGACAATCGATATTCTCCGCGACGTTCATGCAGAATGTTGTAAGAAATAAAAATATGTCTAGAGCGCGTGGGAGATATGTGGTTCGAGGCAGGAATGCGTCCTATTGGACGAAGGATTCTTGGCGCTATCTTACATAGATGAGCATTTGCTTGGGAATATCACACACGTTGTTAAAAAATCAAAACTGTGCGCATGCATAGCTTGGGAAAACGACAGGCTTAAAAAGCCCCTGGTGAAGCCATCCATCTCGTAGCCTGAGTGCCCGGGTGGCAACAGATGTCATTTATGCACTTCTGGGTTTCAAAGGGCTTGCATGCAAAAAAAGGTTTACGGAATCAAGCGTAAACTGTGTGAAAAACATGAGAGGGACATAGTCTATGTCGGGGTGTCCATGCGCCCTATTCGTTTGGGACATAAGGAACACATGCAAGACGCCAAAAACAAAACAGGGAATACCCCTTTCAGTGACCATTTTTTGGCAAAACACGCTCGAACTGAACTCGAGGGAAGTATGCACCCTATATCCCTTTTAGAGCTCGAAGTCATCTACAGAGCACGGGACCACCCAGACAGGGAAATAAGTGAATCCATTCTTCTAAAAAGCCGGTGACCAAATCTTAACATACAACGCTCATCATGGCCGATGATGCGAACGTGATATGTGCCTTGGTGTGTGATACGTGGCAGGTTAAAATCGTTTACATGTGTAAGTGATACCTGACGCGTGATGTGCGGTGCCTGTTCAGTTGAAATCGTTTGCATGTATAATTGATGCGCGATGTGTGATGTCTGTTGACTTCAACTCGCTAGCATGTTTGAGTGAAGCGTGATGCGTGATGTCTATTTGCCTGAATTCGTTTGCAGGTACATGTATGTTCGCACATTCTAACTTACAGATAGGCACTGTAGCGCGGCCATGACTGGCAATCACTCTTTGCCTAATCCCCGGAATGTTGGTGTCCTGTAAAAACTGTGGCTCGCTGAGCACCGGTGGCTCTAATTTCGCGACAACCGGCCGACGGCCAGACACCTTTCGTTTGCCGGAGCCATATCTCGATAGCCAACGGTTGCAACGACATGAAACTTTCTCACCCAGATAGACAACTCAATGGGCCATCTTCAAGTTGATTTAGTTCTCTGGTAACTTCTTCTCTTATTCCTTTATAGTACGCTTTTTGTGCGCCGCATACGACATTGTTCTTGCTCCGATGTTCATGGCAGGAACTTCAACAAACAGTGAATCAGATATAACGAATTCGGCATGCCGTTGATTACTAATGAGAAGGTCTTCAGTATGCAAGGGGACTGAGTAATGCCGAACGGTTAGGCTGATTTTACTCCTAACTAAATCAACATGCGTACTGTCTCGCAACAGCGTTGTGTTCAGCGTGAAGTGACTCCTACCTCGTGGGTACTCTGGTAAGGTTAGAATTAATGCTGTTATCATCAAATGGTCTGTTCCAAATCCAGCTTTTATGACCGCATCCATAATGTCCCTCTCAACCTCATTGGAACAAGAAAAGAATTCAAGGCGTGCCTATTTTAGGACTGAGTTTTTGACTCTCCATATAAATCTTCGAACATTCTCGTGTATTGAACGAAACATGCCCGTCAGCTGGAAAAGTTTCACCCATCTAAGCGCCTTTTCTTTAGACTTAACGCTATTTTCACGGGCGAAATTGCACGCATCCTTGTTTTGGAAAAGCACCAGGTTGAAATTCCCCACAATTTTATGTTTGGAGTAGTACATGTACCCCGAAACTGCACTCTTTCTTGCCAAAGATCATCAAAAAGTTGATGACTTTTCCGATTTGGGTCATACAAGCTTACTAACAACAACATTCGTTTATTTTCTTTCTTACTTAGTGACAATGTGTCTCCCATTTTCACTGTGAATTTTAGTGGTCAGAAAGTCAGCTTGCATTCTGTCAGAACCATTACCCCCTAGACGTAAGAGAAAAGGAAGTAAATAATATATCCTTACCCCATACGTTTCTCAACATGTTTTCTTTCCCTCGCATACAATAGACATCTTGAAGAAAAGAAACGTAGGAGTTGAATTTGTGCAGAAGGTAGAACACATCTCGCCTCTTTTTGTATTCGGTCCATCCACAGCAATTTATCGAACACATTCTTGAGCCAATAATTTTAATGGAAAAACATAAGTGGCGTTATTTAATTCATCTGGCCCGCTTGCTGCAAAAGGAACTCCCCTTTTACACCATGGACAGCGGCCGAGCGGCAGGCAAGCTGAGATCATTACAACACTGGCTGCTAAACTGGAGAAACAGCCCCCAGAAGCACAGCGCTGCTGAGAAAAAGGCATGGCTGCCTGATTCCCACACACTCCATGCATAACAACAGACACAGAGAAACGTAGACTCAATAGCATATACGCAGAGCACGCGGCGAGGCATGTCCTAATCACCACATGTCGATGAATCCGACGCCTTTGAAAGAGCGAGGTACGTTCCTGGCAACACAAAACAGTTTTTTTAAAATCCCCTCCTGAGTGACTCAAACTCAAACTCAAAAACATCCCGCAATCCGTGGCAAAGGCCCGTACTATGAAAGCACAAAATTTAAAACACCTGGCGAGGCGATCCAAAAGTGCGCCCGGGCACAGCCTTGCCACTCTTTCCCTAAAGTTCGCAAACAAAGGTCATCACCTCAGTCACAAACACGACACAATATACACGATCACATGGAAAACCTATCAAGTGTGCACGAGACAGGAAGAGAGGAAATCATTGGCACCCAGTACAACGCGAAACAAGCGGGCACCCCACTTCCTTCTGTGCAAATCACCGCCCCAGGGCCGCCTATCGCAGAACCACCTGGATGCCCAGTTCACATAACTCCTCAATTGTATTTGCACGCGTGATGACTCCAAACTGCTCTTTTTTTAAGAACGCTTGCTCATCTCTAGCAAAGTGCTATGAATCTTGTTCGATTACTTTGCGGCCAGAAGACTACGGTAGATTTTCCCGCGCAAGGCTGTCAGGTTTTTATTAAGCCACGTGTTCTTGCCACGCAGCTGACACCTCCGCGTCTTTATAAGATCACGATGACTCCCTTGTCCCGAACACAAAACCCGGACAGTTACCCTGTTGTTTGGCCCAGGGAGTCGATATGCCGGTCGATGTCGCGCTTGTCCATTCGAAGATCTGAAAAGCTCTGGTTTAGGGTGTGGACGACGAGGCCGCTGATGTTCTCCTGGTCCCCGGCGTCAGCACCGCCCCTGCGCTGTCGGTTCCGACCGGTGACGCCAGGGGCGCCACGGGTGGTCCGGCGCGTCCGTCCCCCGCTCTCGCTCCACCCGGGGAGCGCCCGCGTGGCCATCCGCGCGTCGCAGGGGCGGCTCCAGGCGGGCCGCGTGTCTCGCCGCCATGCGATCACCAAACAGAGCGAGACAGGGCAACCTGGAAACGGTCTCAGCTTCCTCCTGTCTTGCCAAGTCTTTATCTTCCCTTTAATTTTCCGCATCTCTATCTACAAATTTTCGATAAGGTTGTCTTGATCTTCAACGTGGCGCTCGAGATAACCGAGGCTGTCTTTAAACGACTCGAGCCAGGCGTGAACACCTTTGTTAAAACCGCTCAGCTCCTGCGCCGTGGTAGCTGAGATGCGGTTCTCTAACTTTTCCAGAGCGGTATCCGGGTGGTCCGTGAGCGCCGCTAATTGGCCAGCACCGTGCGTTGTCCCAACGGAACCGCCACGAGCGCCGCGCTCGCTCGCTGGAGCCGCATTGTCGGGCTCTGACCTGTCACGCTTGCTCCGACTGTCATTTCCGACTGTCTGCGACTGTCATTTCCGTCTGTCTGCGAATGGTATGATCTCTCCAGTTCGCTCACAGATGATCTCTCAGACATCAGAGGCGCATCCAATCCGTCACTGCTGTCTGCGGTCCTGCCCTGATCCTCCGGCTTTCCTGGCATGACCACGAGGACCTCCTCCAAGATTCGGGGGCGCCCACCAATTCCAAACAGCCGCGGGCTCTGCACAGCACACTCGACGCGGCAGCTGCACTACGCTTGCATCAAGTCGCCCACTATTTCACCCTCGCCGGCGCCGGCGAGCAAACCGCGGTAACACGGTAAATGAATCCGGCGTCCTTGGAACACTGAGCAAAACAGGTGTCGTAGCAAACGGTGCAAACCTCCAGAAGCCAGCTGTTGCATAACAGGGATGCAGACGCTATCTCCTTACATTTTGATTACATTTCTGTTATTTTCGTTTATTGCGCCTCTATATGTGCCTTGTGGGAAGACTCTGAAGTGCTTATATCACGCATGTTGTATTTATCTAGCAAGCTGTGGTTTAGATGCCTGAGTAAATTCTTTAGAAATGTGTGGCAGCACACATCTGGTAACATCTGGCAACAGTGGTAATGTATTTGAACCGTGCGCAAGAACTAAGGCATAGTCCTCGGACGATACCTGAGAGCGGGTAGGCTGGCATAGCCACAATGGGTCAGAACATCCATCAGAACACGGGAAGGATATGACCATTCTGCTGGTGAGTAAGACTCTGACACTTAAAGTGTCCTGACCATGTCTGCTGGTGAGTAAAAACTCTGAGCACCTGAGGCATCTGACCATCTGCTGGTGAGTTAAAAACTCTGCACACGTGAAGCATCTGACTATTCTGCCTAGTGAGTTTAAACTCTGAACACCTGAAGCATCTAACCAATTTGCTGGTGAGTTGAAACGATGAACACTAGGGTGCTGGGTTAAACTGAAAACCTCATTTATTAACCTTATTACATCTGACCTTATTATGAAGATCCATCCTGACTGTCCAACATCTTCAAAGTGTAGGGAATGCTGATTTAAAGAAATATCAGTGGCGATTTTAGTTTAGCATTTAAGTATGGGCAGGTCTGGTCAGACTCTGCTGCTGAGAAAATACACTGTATAACTATTTTTCCAACAACATTTCCCGAAATTAATATTGTATTATTCTCGAAAACATTCAGGATAAGATATTCGTTCAGCGTAGCTTACCGACGTTTATTTGCTTTTGCACTTGATAAAGTATCGCTCTGAATCGTCTTTTTCATTATGTAAACCGATAGGAGCGGGGGAGGAGATTCAATGCGGATCAGCGGAGGCTCCGTGCTAATGACAGAGCCCCACGTAAAAGTGAACAGTGTATTTGCATTGACATAAAAAACAGCTAGCAATTCGGAATAAGGTTCATAATTTCAGGTAGAATATTCACCACCAAAAGGCCAAAAGCAGGAAATGTCAGAACAAGGTTGTGCGGCATTTCACAAAAAAAAAAATGCACGCAAAAGATCTAAGAAGGGAGATATCCACCTCCAGGACAATAATCGCCAGGGCCATCGTAATGGCTTTTCAAAAATGGAGAACCATAAGTCTGCCGCGGCGAAAGTTTTGCGCTCTAATAACATCCTTTTGAATGTAGAAGTAATTCCAGACCTCGTATGCCGGTAAAATGGATGCCACCTAAACTCTTATGTGCAATAACGTTATGATTTTGTTTTCATGTGTGCTGCGACATGCAGTACACAGATAACACGTACCACCTGGTCTACAGTGATAAGAAATAACAGCTAAACTTGTATACTGGATGAACACCTCTGCTTCAAATAATAATCCTCTTCAAAGACGTTCCCACAAATACATTGAACATCCGTTCGGAAGGACCAAAAACGCCCCGCAATGTTTGGCGGCCCGCATATACGCTGCGTTTACACTAACCGGACTTCCTGCCTGAATGAGACCGCCGTTAGGGAATGGGCAAGGAGCTATGAACCTACCTTGCTGAGTAGAATATTTCTTGAAGAAATCGATGTAAGAAAGCAATTTGATATTATTGTAATAGCCGGTAAAAAAGGTCGTGGTTCCTCTACTCCATCACGGTTCTTACCGTTTCTCTGACATTGACAACTACTACCAGATTAAGTGGTTGATGGCGCCATATAACCTCTATACGGCCACATATGCTAAGCGCATCATCGATCACCAATATGCCTGTCTGTCTGTGTTGCAGGTTCTGTCGCTGTGCCTTCTGGTGGTGCTCGGCATACTCTTGCTCGCTGATGCAAGCCCACAACAGAAAATGCTTGCTGGCGATGCTGCGGAGATTGCCGCCCATCTTCACAAGCGTGCTGCTCCATGAGACCACTGCGTTGATCAAATCTCCATGGTGTGGTGATCTGGAGACATGCTGGCGGTTTCGAGGCGCGGTACTAAGCTGCATTACCAGCTCGCAGCAGAGAAATTGTGACGTCATGGTCTTCGATGCGCTGTTTGGAAAATGTGGTAATATTTCTATGCTTCTCCGTTCGTGTGCCACTTGCTGAGCTGAAGGTGAATGGGAGGGGCAAATTCCGTGGGCTGCTGCTTCTTTCTTTTTTCTGCTGTTAAAGGGCATCGATGAGCTCATTCAAATCAAACAGGCATAATAAACACAGCTTGTGCTCCGTCTTTGATATTTGCAGGCGAGGAGATAGATGTTCCGTGTGTCCGTCATTGCTGCGGTCGCCAACGGGTTGATGTGATGTAGGCAGAGGTGTTAGAACGTGTAAAAGTTCACTGAAAAAGTTTTGACACCCCTGTAGGGAGTTACGCGATATGTCTAAAAGTCCGCCACTACGAGGGGTGCGTACTCCCCAAACATGTCTTTCAATTACACTTGACTCCCCATATGACACCTTCATCGGGAGTCAGGACGCTCCCCAGGGCAGTCAATTCTCTCTTGTGACTCCCCAGATGACTACCCTGAGAGTGCATGTGACACCCCTCACGGCACGATGACGGGGTCAGGCCGTTAATTTCGGGAGTTGCAAATGGTAAATAATCGGCTTATGACTCTTCTCTTCATGCATGCGGGACGAATTGGTGAATGGTGTCACCAGCGATGGGTGTCAGGGAGTCACACCATCCCTGCCGGGCGCCACCAATCCAAAGTGTGCTCGGCTGTTCGTGATTTAGCAGCAATTCGTAATGAGTTTAGCAGCAATTTGCAAACAGCATGCAGCCGCGGTGATTCGAGGCAAACACCACGCACCAATTTTATCGAAGAGTAAACTATTTCGAGCTCGGAGCATACTGCGCATCGAAATACGAAATGGTTGTAGAATTATTAACAAATTGCTATTTTCTATCGAAATATCTGCCATTTCGCACTCACTCAGCACAACCACGCTGTACACCTAACGCCGCAGAGAATTGTCGGGGCATTTGACTTGATGGCCTGTCGGCACGCGCACACTTCTAAATTAATGCCCGATAGGAAAAGGGCAATGCATTTGGTCATGCTTTGTTGCAAACATATTTAGACGACACCGTTTACTGCAAATGTCTCATGCACTGTGTAGGAACACCGTTCACTACACACACCGTACAGACACCCCGCACTGCGTGGGCAGTCACCCTAGGTGACATATGGGGTAAATCAGTACGGCTGGTGCACCTTGGCATGCATCCAGATGGAAACTGGTGTCTCTGACAGGCACCACCAGCAAAAAGTCGTCCAGTCCCTCTCCGGCAACGAAGATGGTGTGGTCCCATGCCGGCAAACAACAGTTTACGATGGCGTGAGCTGTTGAAATTGATCGTCTCTGAAATTGATTACACATTATCAGAAACGCGATATAAAGGAGCGAATATGATCTGCACGACATTGAACGGCACATGTATACCGTGCCGGCGCTGAAACAATGCAGCACTATCTATGTGGATGGACAGGTCTGGAATTAATGCGTTGGCATGCGCCAGGGTGAGGGTGTAGGACCTTCAGTTCGGCCTCATTTATCCACGTCATCCAGAATACATGCTCTGAGCATATATATATATATATATATATATATATATATATATATATATATATATTCCACGCTTTTCCGACTGCCGCCAGAGTAGGCTGGGCTGCTGGGCACTCCTTTCCACGTCCAGGCGTCGACTGGCCACCCATGGACCGACGAAATCGCCCAGTCGAAAAGACGACGCTAGAGACCATCGGGACATGACACATAGGCTGGAGCCGTATCAGGGAACAAAGCCAACACGGTTACGCAGGGGCGTCGCACGGTACGGCCGGAGCTGGTCCGCAGAATCGGGCGGGACGGGTCTGGCGCCGTTGCCAGCCGACCTGCAGGCGTGGCCAGCGACTGGCACGGAGGCGCGACTGGCGGCCGACTCGGTGGCGCTGCCGGCGGGACAGTCTGTGCTTGTGGCCAGGGGCGGGTGCCGGCGCCGACAGCAGCGAGCGCAGGTCCGAGCAGAGGCAGCGGCCGCGTCTGTAGGAGGTGAGCAGGTCCCGTACCCGCCGGCCGCACGTCTGGGTCGGAGATTGCGGGCTTGACGCGGTCGATCGAGACCACGTCTCGGCGGGAGCCGCGGTCTGGGGTCATCGTCTTGGCCATGTGACCCAGAACGGCCCGTCGTACCAGAGGCGGCTTCGTTGCGTCGCGGCGTAGGAACACGTGGTCGGCGTCGTGCAGAGCGCGCGGGACATGTGACGGCTAGCAAGTAGCCCGGGGTGGGGCGGCGCGCAGCTGCTGCACGGCGTGGCAGAGGTTGGCGGCGTAGGACGCTGGTGTCGGGCGACCTCCCTTGACGGGTCATGAAGAGTTCGCCCGGCAGCCGCAACGATGCGCCGTACACCATGTCTGCGGCCGCGCAGCCCAGGTCGGTCTTGACAGCAGACCGCATCCCCAGCAGGATGAGAGGCAGCACGTCGATCCCTGTGGTCTGCCCGCTCGCTGGTAGCGGCGTCTTGAGCTGTCGGTACGTGCGTTCGACGAACCTGTTCGCTTGCGGGTGGTAGCTGGTGGTGCGGCGCCGCTTGCATCCCAGGAAGCACGACAGCTCAGCCCATAGCGCCGACTCGGTCTGATTGCCACAGTCTGTCGTGACCTGTTTGGTGGCACCGAACCGAGCGATCCAGCCACCGACGAAGGCGCGTGCGACGGCGGGTGTGCGCGTGTGGCGCAGGGGGATCACTTCCATCCAGCGGGTGAAGCGGTCCACGCGCGTGAGGAGGTGCGTATAGCCGTCGGACGGCAGCAGCGGCCCGGCGATGTTCACATGAACCGTGCTGAATCGCTCACGAGGCGCATCTACTATTAGTAACACGCGTCTCGATTACAATTTCAGAATTGAGTGAATTTTATATCCTACGCCTTATTGCGGTCACCGCATTGCAGTTTACTTCCTCACAGAAAATGTCCAGGGAAATGGAGCCTCGCGAAAGACACAGCGAACTGTCTTTGAGATCTCGCGATTGGTAAGACGTCTATGTTTTTTTAAATGATCGCATTAGACCAAGAACAAGTCCAAATTGTACTGAAAGCCGAACTGCTTTCAGCTTTGCATGCGTACAAAACCATGTAGCACAGAGGTATGGAACATAAAGGAGGCGTGTTTGTTGTTTGATCATGAGTACAATGATACGTTTTGTTTATGATTTTGTTAATGACTAGTTTTAATCGTTTCGAACCTTTACTTGTAATGTAGGGCTTCGTTAACGCAACAGTGTCAGCCTCTCCGCTCGCGGTTCGCAGAATCTTCGCTTGCCGCCCACCGCCCCTGCTGGCCCTGGATTGTCTTGCTTTGCCCCTAAAAATATTGTCACTCTGGAACTAGAATTGCAAGGGACACGTTTTTGGTGTTAACACACGTACAATGTATGCCCCAGAGGCTACCAAGGATCTGAGCGAGGCTCCACAATATGCCGGGCTGGTATCCTCAGAACTCCTAAGAAGAAGGGGCGTCCCATCGCCCCCCCCCCTTCCCCCCCTCCTGCAGGTCTACTATATTGCGCAGAAAGAACCAGCAGTTTAATGTAAAATTATTCCAACACGTGTCGCGCCAGGCCTGGAGCGTGTCTGAGGTATGGTGGACTAGTCTGATGATGGTTGAGATGAGGCTCGAAGCCACACGGGATTTTCAAAAGGGGACATGGCCTCGAGGAGACCTGCATGCTGGACGTCAGTCCCAGTGCTGCTGGCCACCGGTTCGAACTCAGCCATCTATTCTGATGCCTCGGGTATCGAGGCCCTTCGTTCGAAGACTGCTGTTGGGATTTTGTTGTCCAAGGCCTAGGGCAGGTGCGCCTTCTTTCCTAGCAGCAGCAGTTATCCTGACATTAGATAAAGTACACTAAAATGGAGCGTTTTAGTTGTGTGTATGACATTGAAAATTGTGGTCATGAACAAGGCTTTCGGTGATATGCTGATTCCTCTGGCGCTGCTCGGCATGAACTTCATTACCATTTATGTCAAAGGAATTACGCTGCTGGCAAAAATTTTGCCTCTAGAAATTCGATCGGCGACAAAAGTACATTTTTACCACCCTGAATATATTCTCCGCACCGCCGTCTCTTTTGCCAGAATGTATTCAACGGTGGGGTGTATTACTGGGTGTATAATTATTGTCTCAGCCTATTCCAGCAAGCTGGAAAACTACTGATTGCCCTGAATCAGTCTAGACACGTCCCTTGAATTCCAAGCATAGCGTACATTCATCAAATGTCATCAGTCAGCATAAAGTTCGGCATTACTCAGTCCCCTTGTATACCGAAGAGCTTACTCATTAGTAATCAACAGCGTGCCGAATTCGTTACATCTGATTCACTGTTTGTTGAAGTTCCTGTCATGAACATCGGAGAAACAACAATGTCGTATGCGGCGCGCAAAAGCGTACTATAAAGGAATAAGAGAAGAAGTCATGTGTCAAGTTTAGCACCCACATATTTTATGAAATGTCTTGTTTTTGGCTTTGGCAAACATGAACCCTGTGCGGGTTGCATGCTCGGCGCCTGGACGAAGACCACCACCAGGGGGCGCTTCGGACCACTCATGTCTGGCCCATGCAGCCTACAATGCACAAAAGGGGCGTCGCGAGGATGCAGGGCGAAGTGATTGAGAGGGTCGCAGGGCAGATGTCAGGGCTATAATGCCTCAGCGGTCATTTAACTTGGCACGAATGTCGCCGCCCCAGCTGGCGCAGCCAGAGTAACACTCATAGCGGGGAAAAGAAAAGACACACACCACCGAAATCTCTAGTCTTGATTGGCAAGTGCAGTATCACCACACGCCACACAGATGGCGGCATTAGTGCAAAGCAGCAATAAAAAGCATTTGCAAGTCCTCCAGCTGCCAGTCCACAAGATACATGAATTCCAACAGATTCCGCGGCGCTCCCCGCGGAGTCCTCCGGTCGCCGATCACAGAGGGTTCAGTATGACGTCACAAGTCTCCGCGGCATGACGACGTTGATGCGAGCGGCGCTCCGCGCGTCGAGTTCTGCTGGATGACGGCGAGCACGTCCCGTCCGCCTCGTTGGCGCTCACCGTGTGCGTCACCGTCTCGCTGGGGACAGACTCCGCACCAACAACGCCAGGCTGACGGCGTAGCCGGACGCGCGGTCGCCGCAGGCGCACGGCTGGCCCGGTGGCGGCCTGAGGTTCACACCACACACCACTGCCGGCACCACAAGCCGCGCCACATCCTGCACCACATGCCGCTGTGGTTCCAATGGCAAGCTAACGTGCCTCGGCCTGCCCTAGCAGTTAGCCTTCAGCCTGCCCTCGGCCTGCCCTAGCGGTTAGCCTTCAGCCTGCCTTTTGCACGGTAAGTGCAGCGTCGGACACGTGATAGTGAACATTGGCCCATGATCCGACTGTCGGAGTTATAATACCCGCATTTGGTTTATTCCTGACCACAGAGGACCGGGTGCAGCATCCACCTACCATGGACAGTGAGTGTGACGTCACAGTCCGAGGGTAGATGGCGCACCAGGCTGTCCACCAGGGGTTTGGTCCGGTGCAGGTCTGTATTCCAACACGTCAGGTCCGTCAGCGACGGACAGGCGAACACCAACCAGCAGCGGAGGGCAGCACAGGTCAAGCACCGAGCAACGCCATGCTGTGGGGCGGGCGACATGGCCATGCGTCGCCATGTATTAGCTCCCATGGCTGTCGCCATTGAATATCAAACGTCGGCTCATGCAGTCTGTATAGCACGTAAGTTCAGAGCCTAGACTTGCAGGCTACAGAAACGCGAAAATAGACCATCCCGCCCTGTATCCTCCTCCTCGCTCTACCCTGCATCCTCGCAGCTCCCTGCTTGTTCGGGGCAGGCTGCATGCACCAGCCACGGGTGGGCCAACTTGTCCCCTGGTAGAGGCCTCCCCCTTAGCGCCGAACACGTACCCCCAGAGGGGTTCGCGTTCGGGGAAAGCCTTGGCAGATGAGTTCCCAGGTACGTGTTGCATTGCCCCATCGGTTTCCATTCTCATTCATCCCATAGTTCTCAAATGGTTATCACTAGCCTGATTCGAGCAACCAAACTACAAGTAACAGCCATATCTGGTCAACTTCATCAACAAATGGATAACCTATAAAGTCCCAACGCGATTGCGATGACTACGATGGTGTTCTACAGCTCTGCTACAAGTGATCATGTACAAACTGCGGTAAAAGGTGATGACGATAATTTCTTGACTACTTGATACGCAGATAGAAACATATGATAACACGCTACGCCCCGAACAAACAACATATACGAAACTTACGTCAGCTTACGTCAACAACAATAACAGGACATTGCTCCGACGAGTGGTCCACGGACTTTGAGCTATGGAAAACCTTTGACCGTTGTTGCCGAGTAGCGTTGTATCAAACAGTGATTTTCCACATTGATCGCACTAAATGATATCATTATAGCCTTCAACATCCGGAATAGATCAGGTCATTGAAGGTCATACTAGGTCGAACTGACAACGTGATCGGATTTCATTTACCACAAGCCATATGACGACCTGCATGACACAGAACCTCTCTTTGGCAAGACCTACCTAATACCTAAAGTTTTTTACCATTGGCGTGGCATGTTCCGTTCTTCACACAGCCGATTGTCTCCATGCAGGACTATCCATGCAGGACTATCCATGCAGGACTATCTTGACCCACGCGACCCCACGCGACATCACATGTGCTATTCATCGAGTTCCGTAATGCGCATGCCATTGAGTTTTCCAAGAGTTACGCGACGGTTATTTTTCGCATTGTTGCATCGTATCTGAGTTTTGAGAAAGCAGAAACGTGCATTAAATGCAATTTTGATGCCGATCATTCTATATGACCTTCCAATGGTTACGCAAGCGCCTGTTTAATATTTTTTTCTAATGCAGCCCATTACGCCCATCGAGCGTCATGCTACTCGCCTAATCGTAATGCGCTTGGTACGCTTGGTAGTACGCAAATATATCAAAATATATAATAAAATAAACTTATTGTTGGTTTTGGCATGGTGCATTGAGCATTGAGACAACCGCAATAAGGCTGAGGGCTGGCTGACAAGAGTTGCAAGACGTAAGAAATTGTTAGAGAGATGCGAAGAGAGGATTGCTGTTTGCATTGCCAACCCCATGCACTTAACAACAACCAGTCTTGGAAGCTTTTACCAGTTGGATTTAAGGAAAGTCAGCCAAAGCAAGCTGCCAATAACTCCCAGCAGTATAATCGGCAGAACGTGGAGCACATGACTGTGCTACTTATCCCACAAAATGGTGTAGTATTCTTGAAAAAGATAATGCATTTACACTTTTTACCATGCAACCACAGCTCCAGCATTGCAGTGGTGAGACAAAACGAGCCAATGACAATCCTTGTTGACCATCAAGCTGCAACAAGCACAGCCACGAATGACTGTTTTAGAAACCAATCATGAAGACACTGTTGAAACTTGCACAGGCAGATTGCACGTGCTGTGCTACGTTGATTGCACGGACCCCTGTGCTGTTTATTAAACCCGCTACGTTTGGGACGTTTTTGGGTCGGTGAGTGGTCCCGCGTTGATCCAGGGACAACCATCCCGGCCAGAGGGCCTTCGGCGTCAGAGAGGGGCCAGTGTATCACGTGCATTAATAGTAACCGATTGGATCCTAAAAGGGATGGAAAGGTCCTTCAGTCCCAATCGGAAATTGCATGGGTTATCCAGTCTTTGCTGAAAACTCTATTGGGGTCTGGCTATTGAAGGCGGGTGGGGGGAAGGGGGTGCAGGTGGAAAAGTGCGAGGGGTCCATGAACCCCTGGGAGAAGCTAATCCAGAGCCGTGAAGTCCAAAAAATGACCATACTGAATGAGACAAGCAAAACATATCGCCAAACACAAATTCTGACAATACCGTAGCAGCGTCTAGCAGTCCAGGAAGCCCCTCTGGTAAATTCGTGGACCGCCCCCCCCCCCGCCCCCCCCCCCCCGGCCGCTTAGTCGAGACTTCCTGGTCGCCAGAGGTACACTGGTATTTAAAGGCCTTTATTACCACTTAGACTTCTGTTGCCCTTCAAACTATAGACACTAAGGGAGCTGTAAAGCTGCTAGGATACCATGGCCACTCAGAGGTCGCATACACCGCTCAGGTACCTCCATCAGCGCACACAGGAAACGTGCGGGGGGCCGTGTCCCACCCCCTTCCGCCCAAGTGCTCTGGGGACAGACGATCAAAGACCCGATTCGTGGCGCGAAGTGCCCGAAGGGCTCGTTGGAGATCGTGTTAGGAATCCCGGCCCTGCGGCCCGGGTCCGCATAGCCGGTATTATTTGCGCATGACCGGTATTACAAAAACTGATGTATGTGGGTATAAGATCCATGTACGAACGAGCACGACATAAATTACATAAGTTGTTCAGAGCATTAGCGAGGAACATTGTTCACATAAATAAGACAACAGAAGTATTAGCCTTATTCCTCGGAGAAAAAAACCTGGAGAATAGAGGTATAGTTGGGTTGATATTCGGCAAGATCCCTTTATCTAACAGTAACAGAAGTGTATTCAACATTTCCTGCCGATGATCCTACCCGATTTTTCGTTGTTTTGTTTTGGAAACAGGAAGCCACAGTCTTTACAAGACATCAACATCCGGGGTATTAAACAATGAGCAATTGTCAGCCATTACCACGGTACAATGCTTATCTAAGAATGAGAATGCGCGAACATACGTGTCCATGCAAACGAACTAAAGCAAATTGGCATCACGCAGCACGCTTCATTCAAACATGCAAGCAAGTTGAAGCAAATGGGCATCACACATCGCCCATCAATTAGGCATGCAAACGACTTCAATTGAACAGGCATTGCACATCACGCGTCAGGTATCACTTACACGTGTAAACGATTTTAAGCTAGCATACATAACACATAAAGGCACGTGTCACGTTCCCATAATTGGCCATGATGAGCCCTGTAGGTCAAGATTTGGTCGCCGAATTTTTATAATAATGGATTCACAAATTTTCCTGTCTGGATGGTCCTGTGCTCTGGAGATAACAACAGAGCACATCCATTTACAGAGCACAGGACCACCCAGACAGGAAAATAAATGAATCCATTATTGTAAATTGCCGGCGACCAGGTCTTAACGCACAGGGCTCATCATGGCCCATTATGCGATCGTGATATGCGCCTTGATGTGTGATGTGCCCTAGGTTAAATGATTTACATGTGTAAGTGATGTCCTACGCGTGATGTGCGATGCCTGTTCAAATGAATTGGCTAGCATGAATTGATGGTCGATATGTGATGCCTGTTTTCTTCACTTTGTTTGCTATTTGAGTGAAACGTGGTGCGTGATGACCATTTGCTTGAATTCGGTTGCATATACACGTATGTTCGCGCATTGTAATTCTTGGATAGGCACTGCATCGTGGTAATGACTGGCAATCGCTCTTTGTTCAATCCCCTGAATGTTGGTGTCCTGTAAAAACTGTGGCTTGCTGGTTAAAAAAAAAAAACTGAAGAATCGAGTAAGATCATCGTCAGGGAATTTAGAATTCACTTTTGCTATTGTTTCAATAAAGGCATGTTGCCAACATATGAACCCAACTATACATCCATTCTCCTGTTTTTTTCCTCCGAGTAATAAGGCTAATACCATTGTCTTACTACAGACCATTGTCTTACATTGTCTTACATCGACGCTACGAGAGAAGGATACGCAGACGTGACGTCACCATGAGACTTAAGTTTGGTAGACGGCAGTATGGTTTTTGGTTGATGCTACGAAAAGGTTGGTAGATACTAGTCAGGTGATTAAAAACGGAGATTCCGCCTTTGAACTGGATGACATCCCTGTTCTACATCTTTATTTTCATGTCATGTGAGATATTAAATTTTGCAGTTCAAAACTTCTGAAGACAACTCAATACTAGAATCCGATTTAAAAAATAAATCCTTAACCACGTTTTCTAATTCCGACACCCGCGCCATATTCGTCCAGGCCAACGTGCGTGATATCCATATGTAATGCGTTTTCGTAAAATGAATATTTAGATGTTAATTAATTAATATGACATTTGGTTGAAATGCTTAATTAATGGGCAGCGATTGCGCATATCTCCGTACTGCGGTACCCATATCAAGTGAAATGGGAAAATAAGGTAATGTGAGGAGGGCAGGTGACAAAAATTTCACTGCTGTTATGCTATGATCTTCCTGGATGTTGCTTAACATGCAGATGCATAATGTTTGCATGGGTAAGATAAAAACGATGCACAGAGAAAAAATATCTCCAGCGCCCTAAAATATCAATTTGTCAATTGTTGTCCAACAGTGACATCGCGTGTTCTTGGTCATATCCACCCCGTATGACTAAAAAACTAATGTCAATAGAACGCGATAACTTCGCAAATCCCCTCTTCAGCCGGCCCAACGCCGCGCAATGAGGCGGGCCTGCTAGCATTCAGTGACATTCTGTCAGGGGTCGACCAAATGAAAACGATGACATAATCGGACAATCATGTTGTACTCACAGCTGATAGTCTTACATCCGCGATATCAAATGCACTCCACACGTGCTTTTGTATAAGTGTTTTCATGAAGGTATTTTCCTGGGGCGCCGTATCTTGACCAATACGGTAGAAGCCGACCTTGCGCAGTTAATAATGTGAACTCAGTGGGTCAGTTAATTAAAAATATCATGTCGGTCAATGAAATGCCCGCATGAGCGGGAGAGAGTGCTCTCAAAATGAATCCGCATTATCCTCGGGTTGCACCGCCGCGTAAGAATATAGCATGTGAAAATCACCCTCGCGGCTGATCAGCTGCATTGAATGGTAGGCTGTCGGGGTCTACCGAAAAAGCTGATTCCGAGGTCGGACAAGTGTATCGCACTGGCAGCTGGTAGTGCTGCAGCAGCGCTGCCAAACTCACACAGCCACACGCTTGGCGCGTGACCATAAGTTTTCTTCGGCGCAAGCGTTAACCAGATACGCTCTAAACCAGATACGGCTAGGCTGCCGTGTGGGATCCTCATGAAGCTTTGTCTAGCGCAGTCTCCACTTCACACTCAACGTGCGAGAGGCAGAAACACAGCACTGCAGCCATACTCCGTTACAGTTATGGCATACGTGATACCTTTTGATCCGTTATGACGCCCCTGTCAGGCTATAGCCGTCATCACAAACATACATGACAATTGCGCGGCAATGTTTCACGTAGAACATTTCCTTGTAATTCGCTGGATGCTGTTCTTAGAATAGCTTCGTGGTAGATCGGACTGCGCGGCTGTAAGTCATCTGGCTTTTCGCGGTATTATTCCTGGCGATTGACGCGGTTAGACGCTGGCCGGTGCCGCCTGACCCGCGGCAAGGCCACACAAGTGACGGACGGACGACGCAGTTCGCAACTCGCCGGCGGCGGCAGCAAAGGCGCGGTACATCTTCCATGCCGCTGGTACGAGCTGATACTGGTACTGGTACTGGTATAAGACGGCACGGGCACCGATAAGATTATCGGACAAAGGCCGAGAGCCGGCGCGGTTTGGCTGGTGCCGACGCTGCTGCTGGCCTTGAACATTATTAACAAAAGCCGACATTCTCGGAAACTGGCGATCTTCCTGCAGCGCCATCTCGGCACCTATGCAGCACCACCGCAACTGGTTTAACACAGTTTTCTGGTTTCCAGTACCAAAGAAATGGATCTGCAGGCGGAAAACTGCTATCCATCGCACCAGAAGTGTTTTTTCGTGCGTGCCAGGAAGCTTCGCCTCTCCTGCCACAAGACCATTCCACTGGTTCGTGGTTGATTTCTGGTATGAAGTGTTATACTGAGACCAATGCCAAACATTGAATGTAGCAAACTCTTTGCCCTCTACCACATTGTGTATTCTTCGGTGGTAAGCAAACGCGGAGTCCATAGAATACAGACGGTTACCCATCGCAGGCTCCTAGAGCCATTTTGCCAAGCAGCAATACGCGGCCTAAAACCTTGTGTTTCATGTTCTTTTCTGAGTCATTGCTTTGATTTATGCGTGTAACCAGCCTATACAATTTTTCCAAGACATTTACGGTGAGCCATTTCGTGAATGTGTGAGTTAGTAGTCGCTGATGACGATGATTAATTTAACGTTGCGTCGACTACGATGATCATGTTGGGCCCAGCAGGCTCCTGGTCTGATGTTCTAGAGGTTTTAGTAGTTCCTCTGAAATTGTTTCAATACTCGTCATCTGGCCGCATCTGGCAACTGGCCAAGGCCTTTAAACCGTGCGGAGAAGCTGAGGCGCAGACACTAGCTGAGACGTGTGGCCGCGCGAGGCGTATTATTCAGACACTCGCTGAGACGTGTGGCCGTACCCAAACGACGATGCTCAGAGCCAACTTCATGGTGAGTAAACCATTGCCCATCGAGTGGTCGAAAGGACGTCAGAACGTTTGCCATGCAATGAAGCTACTGCAAGGTTTAATCCCAAATGCCCAGGGCGTACGAGGCACAGGGAATGCAACCGATGGAGAATTGTAGCTGGCGATGCTAATTCGGCACGAAATTAAGGGTCGTGACAACCTAGGCCCCGAACAACATATCTGACCGGTTTCCATTGCTGTGACATAATTTAAGCCCCTGATCTGCAACCTGCAAATCATAAGATGCTTGAACGTTGTTACACAGAGTTTGCTGCCGCGATCTGCTTTGCCATCTGTTTATGGTAACGGGATGTTTTAGAATGAAAGTAGAAAATACTCTCGATGAGAGCATTACATGTTGCAATAATACAGAGTAGCAAAGCAACTGCAATGGAGAAGGATGTCAGTGAAACATGTGCCACATGAAGAACGGTGTTAAATCACCTTATATTTTTCGTCCAGTGTGCTTGAAACAGCGGGACTCTCTGACGTTACGACCATGCCACGGTTTAAAATTATCATGCTCTATGGGCAAAACGCAGGGAGGCCTGTGATGCGTTCAAGTTTTTTTCATGCACATTCAATGCACAGTACATAGGCATCCTCCCAGCACTGCTGGGCATCTGCAACATGCAGGTGGAGAGGAAGCATCAAACTGGTACTGTGTACTGCGGTGCACTGGTTAGATATCGCTTCTTATCGCTAATATAATTTTGGATGCTTAATAATGGTATACCAACTTCACGGATATGTGCGTCTGTATTCCTGGCCCTTTGCGTTTGTATTTTGTGTGTTCGTTACGAACGGAGTTTCCGCCTGGTTGGTAGTGCTGGGAGGGGCCGGAGCGATAAACCTATCTATCCGAACGAGGATCCCGTGTTTGCATTCCGTCGCCTCCCAATTTACCATAGCATCCCCGAGAGCAATGCTCTCCGCTGTTTGGCTACGCGTTGGCTTCATTGGCACTGGTATTGGCTGTTACCATTCCGTGGATTTGTTGATGACGTCATCTCAGCTTCGTCGCACACCACGTACTTAGCGCTTCGCTGACCCCGAGTATGCCTCTGTGTTGCAGGCGCTGTCGCTGTGCCTTGTGGTGCTGCTTATCCAGCCACCACAGGCTTGTGGACACCCACAACAACGGCCACGGTGTGTGTGCCGGCATTGCTGCCACTGGTGCAAGAGCCACTGCCTATCTTGCTGCGCAAAGCACGCAGCACCAAACACCGCCTTTGAGCATCCTGGACATTCTGTGTTCTCTGGACCTTGAGGCGTGTTCGAGACTATAAGCTGTATCGCTAGCTCGGGACGGGTGCGTGGATGGTGCCACGTGACGGTCTATGCTGTGCTGTTTTCAGAAGCTTGCAAATAATATGCACTTCTTCGTTCGTTTGACACCTGCTGACGATGATTTAGGCGGGCAGAGAGCTTAAAGCACCTTTCTTTTTTCTACCGTTGTGAATAAATACTACGTATGTTCCGTACCTGATGTTTGTGCGTGGAGTGTATTCAGATTTTTTTACCGAAGGCGCAAATTGATTTGTGAGGCTGAAACTCCGAGAAATTTACTGTTAGCACTAATTCGAGCAAGATATTTGAGCCACAGTTTGAAAGAATCTTCGGGTAGTCAACCCAAACGAAGTCATATTGAAAGAAAAATAAGAAGAGGCCTATTCATAACAAGTTCAAGATGTTGTTGTTTATCATATCTGCTTCTATGTGAAATCGTCATGGACTCGTTGTATCGGCTTCTATTTGTTTATATCGGCTTCCTCGCTGAATCTTGTTTGCTTTGCAATGTCGAGGTGGTGTGGAACGTCAGGTAGAAAAAATTCCTCAACACCGCGCAGACTGTGCAATGAAAGTTTGTGAGTTATTGAAGCCGATTTTAGAAACTGTTTATTGCAGCGACAGTTGCATTGCAAACCGTTTTAAACGCATTTTCACACCACACAACTACGCATCACGGAATTGTGAGTAGAACAGCCGAAATGGTCCGAATTCTCCTTCCATTGACCTTGGTCTTAAAATGATCGGTACATGGCAAGCATAGTTATCCAACACTGCATGGTACGGTGGCCCAAATATATCTATAACCACGCACACTAGTGGCTGTTGTTGTAATGAATGATGTGGAGCGTCAGATGAGGCACCCCCTTCGCTTAACGGGGTATTTCATTCGATATCACGATGCCAGTTATTATAAATCGGCGTTTTAGACTTGCTTATTGCGGCGGCTGCTGTGTTGCAGACATTTTGAATGGCATTGCTCATGGCCGTTGCGTGTGCGAGAATTGAGCTTAGTCTTAAAATAATCGGTGGATGACTGGTGCACTGATCCGACACACAATAGAACGCTTGCGCCGAAGAAAACTTATGGTCACGCGCCAAGCGTGTGGCTGTGTGAGTTTGGCAGCGCTGCTGCAGCACTACCAGCTGCCAGTGCGATACACTTGTCCGACCTCGGAATCAGCTTTTTCGGTAGACCCCGACAGCCTATCATTCAATGCAGCTGATCAGCCGCGAGGGTGATTTTCACATGCTATATTCTTACGCGGCGGTGCAACCCGAGGATAATGCGGATTCATTTTGAGAGCACTCTCTCCCGCTCATGCAGGCATTTCATTGACCGACATGATATTTTGAATTAACTGACCCACTGAGTTCACATTATTAACGTGCGCAAGGTCGGCTTCTACCATATTGGTCAAGATACGGCGCCCCAGGAAAATACTTTCATGAAAATACTTATACAAAAGCACGTGTGGAGTGCATTTGATATCGCGGATGTAAGACTATCAGCTGTGAGTACAACATGATTGTCCGCTTATGTCATCGTTTTCATTTGGTCGACCCCTGACACAGAGTGTCACTGAATGCTAGCAGGCCCGCCTCATTGCGCGGCGTTGGGCCGGCTGAAGAGGGGATATGCGAAGTTATCGGGTCCTATTTAAATTATTTTTTAGTGGTACGGGGTGGATATGACCAAGAACACACGATGTCACTGTTGGAGGACTACCGGTGGATGCGACGAAGCACACATGATGCCACTGTTGGAAGAATACCTGCAGCCACTGAAAATCACTCATCGGCAAACCTGACCTTTTTTGTTCAAACCAGCCTTTGCCAGCCCATTGCAAAGTGCGGGCCGCCCGATGTACCGCGATGACTCGAATACGGCGATCACGGGAAATGTTTATAATCGTGCATGCAAAGTGAGGCTGAGTGCATTCAGCTGCGCTGCTTTAAGGCTACCAGCTACCAGTACAGCACACTTGTCCGACCAAAGTATTCGTTTTAAGCGATCGACGATGACAGTGTGACGCTCAGTTGCGACGGGAATTCCCACCGGATATCTGCCCAGTAAGGCACAGACTTAATATAGTCGCACGTGACGGAAAGCAGCCACGCGCGCAGGATGTCAATGTAGGAGGCCTGTCAATACAAATCTATCATCGGTGGAAAAGACCCGTTTTGTTCAAGTCGACCCTTAACGCTGCATTGCTGACTGCGGCCGGCCTGGCCGTAGCCTGGTGGCGAGAACAGGCAACACGCGAAAAATGGTTGGCTGCAGGCAGCAATGCAGTGTAAAGGGACGATTTGAACACATCAGTCTCTTCCGGCGATAAGGGTTTTGCGCTGCCGGCTGATAACGGTCCTACAATGACCTTGTATGTATATGGTCTCTCTCGGCGTGCGGAACTAAAAATGTTTGTTAATTGGACGTCGAGACTTTGCAAATCACCGCTGTGGGCTGCCACCTTACATTGAGTGATGCTATGTCCAGAGGACGATCGAATAAAATGAATGTCATTATCCGACATCTACGTTGGGCTCACAACTGATAATCTTAGAGCAGCTCCATCGAATGCACATAGTTATATTCCTCGGGCGCTATTATAACGCATTTTCCCCGGACGGCCGTATGTTGGCCGTCAGCCTACGTGAAGCCGCCTGCAGCTAGCAGCGCGCCTTTAATGGGTGATTCGAACAAAAGGGTTATTTCGGACGATGAGGACTTTGCATTGCCGGCCGATAGTGCTCCAGCAATGGCGCACGGTGCACCTGCCGCGAACGACGGAAATCATTTTGTTCTGGCCTCAGTAACTTTACAAATCGACGCTGTGGTAGACCCTCCACCAATGAGCGAGACGTTGTCAGACAGTTTATTCAATAAGATAGTCGCCGGAATCAGGCAGGTGCGTTGTCCTGGCAGCTATCAGCCCGACGAGATGAGATATCTCGAATGGAGACAGTTGCGCTTTTTGCAAGCTATTGATAGTATGTTTTCCGAACGGCTGTGTTCTGGCCATCACGCTCCGGCTGGCCGGTTGCTGTCACCAATGTGGCGTAAAGGGGCATTCGATTAACAGAGGCCAGTTCGTCCGATGAGGGATTGACGCTGCGGGCCGATAGTGTTCCTCCAAAGCCGCGGCGGCCATTTGCAGATGGCCGCCGTGGCCGGCCCGCCAGCATGGAGTGGGACACCGTCTGGGGGTTCAACCGAATAAAATGGATGCCGTACACGGCCAAGTGTGCCGCATTCGCAGCTGACAGGGTTATGGCAACACTATCGAATGCCCACAGCCGCACCATTCGTGCGCAGGTTTAACTATTTTTCCCGGGCCCTTGTATGCTGGCCAATTGCTGCAGGCCGTCCAGTGGCAGTTCGGAATGTTACATCAGGGGATGATTGGAACAAAAATGGTCATGTCGGCTGTTGAGTTATTTGTATCAACAGGCGATAGCGCAGCCACGATTAATTCGGGTGAACGAGTCGCACCCGCCGTGTACGAGTATAATTATTTAGGTTGATCACGTACCTTTGCAAATCAGCTCTGCGGCAGACCTGCCAGCATCGAGGGAGACCCTGCAGGAATTGTCCGAATGCAATGGTCACTTCAATGCGACAATATGTTGTACTGGAAGCTGATAGCACTACGCAGCGATATGCAACATACGCACGCACACGCACACGACGTAGAGAGAGAGAGAGAGAGAGAGAGAGAGAGGGAGAGAGGAGAGAGAAGAGAGAGAGAGAGAGAGAGAGAGAGAGAGAGAGAGAGAGAGAGAGAGAGAGAGAGAGAGAGAGAGAGAGAGAGAGAGAGAGAGAGAGAGAGAGAGAGAGAGAGAGAGAGAGAGAGAGAGAGAGAGAGAGAGAGTGAGGAGAGAGAGGAGAGAGGAGAGAGGGAGAGAGAGAGAGGGAGAGTGAGAGTGAGAACGTGTCATTACGTGTGCCCAACTTCTTGGATAGCAAGATGATAGTTTATATACTATATATACTATGTCATATAGTGTGCAACTCTTTAGAGATTGCTATATATATATATATATATATATATATATATATATATATATATATATATATATATATAGGCTGTGAATTATTGTGTTCAAAAGCTATCGGCCTTCGTTGCACGGGCTGTCAAATTGCCTGTCATTGCCATCACACACACCAACCTCTAAGTACCTGCATATATAATGACAAAGCCCGATGTTGGCAGACGGCGCTCACCGTTCCGAGTAAGAAGACAGTGGGAGAAATCTGAAAGCGGCAAATGTTCTCATAATACCAGCCAATACCCGTTGGAAAACGCTTGGCCGTACCTTTTAAATGGGCGAGTAACATACTTCTACTTGCCCATTTCGGAAGTATACATGTCAGATAACCGTGCTTCAACAGATGTACTGTCAGCACTTTTTTGAAATTTACTGCGATATCGATAGTGTCATGGAGGCTCGGACATTGAAAAATTGAAACTGATGTCGTGTGCTGATCTGTAGTTTTGACGCAAGGGTCTGAAGCGAACTGTTGAGGGACCAGCGACACGGTCGTCGTCAGTGTACAGATGGATCTCAACTGCGGCTTGCCGGGGGATCGCGAGGTATGCCTACACGTAAATCGTTTCCAACTGTGTTGCGACCTTTAACGACATAACCTCATGTCAAACGTCACACCTACCCGCCAATATGTAGCCGATGAGCACGTCAAGCACTGCTTGACTTCAGGGGCTTAAATGTTACATACAGGCACGTGCTTCCGCGCCTAAAATTCCCCCCATATCGAGCTGCTGTTTTGCCTGCCATTTGACAATGTGACCTATCGTTTCTGGTCTCGATATTTTGTTTAAATTCATCGAAAGAACTTATTGTCGCTGAGAACCACTATGGGCTTCAACAGAGATAATCACAACTTCGCGTGTTGTCACACCTGTTTCGGATGTTTCGCTTATCCAAAGTGAAGGTCTTCACAAAACGTGCGGCAAATTTTAACCCATGTATATATCACAAGAGAACATCAAGGTGTGATCCAGCCTGAACGACATTCACGTTTTGTCACTCAGCGCACACATAGGTGCAGCAGCAGGCAGGTGCAAACATCAGGAAACTGCGACATGATGGAACATTTCCTTCGAGCCATAGTATGCAAACATTCCTGAAGCTACGACTACCGTGCGGCAATAACTGGCACCGTATAACAAACGACGGTCTCTGCCCTCGGGCGGCAGGACTGCGAAAGCCTCTGATCATCGTTTCTTTTGCAACTGTCGATGTCGCAGCCGCCATTGGCTGTGATCAGGGGGACACACAGATCGATATCTACGGCTTCGCCTGGGTGAGCAGCGCGCATACCTGGAGAACCGTGCATGTGGGGCTGCACGGCGTGAGACAGAAATTTCCCAGCAGCGTTGGACAGCTATTCCAAGTACCGCCGTGATGTTGCTTGGTGTAATGCTCGTCTATGTTGCGCTCACCTCCCAATGAACGAGACCTGAATGTCAACCGGTGAGTGGGAAATTGGCCCGGCCTGACGCCTGGAAGGGGATTCAGAGCAGTGATCATATTCAATGCCAGCCGTCAGAGGTCAGCATCTACATTACACGCACACGCACACGCACACGCACACCCACACACAGGGAGAGAGAGAGAGAGAGAGAGAGAGAGAGAGAGAGAGAGAGAGAGAGAGAGAGAGAGAGAGAGAGAGAGAGAGAGAGAGAGAGAGAGAGAGAGAGAGAGTCGCTGACCTATCACAATACATTTTTGTGCATGTAGAACGACTTTTTATTCTAATGACCAGCACAGGATACCGTTTGCTGCTGATGAATAGCTCAAAACTGAGACTTGTAAGAACACTTTGCGAACCTTCAAAAAAGATGTCATTGTTCAGTAACCTTACAGGACGTGGAAAGACTCTGGGATGCAGAGAGTTCACAATTACGAAGCTATTTTCAAAGTTTTCCGTATTCACGAAAATGTCTCCTGTGGGTGATAAGGTTCTTGTTCAGCTAGAGTTAATTAGTGTGTTTTGTCTGCTTGCTTCTGGGCATGAGGACTGAAGGAACAATTGTATCGTATCCCATGAAACCGTTGTATTTAAATAGAATATAATGTCCTCGTTTCTAGACACACAGATATGCAAATGTAATATATGTGACGAGAAAGTATGTTGAGAGGTGTACATTTACTCTTTGAATAATCCTTTGTTAAAATAGGATAACTATATTATCTGAGAAAACAAATGTGTGTATTGAAGCGGCATCGCAGAAATGATTTCCAAATAAACGTTATATTTTAAGGCGCGTGAATTCGGATATAAAAGGGTGCAATGCAAGCATGGCAAGGGAGGAATGTGACATTATTTCAGGCTTTAAGGTTTCTTCGGCGCGTTTTAAGTAGCACGCCGAGGAGGTGCCCCCATTGGCCATCTAGACGAAACATCAGCACCAGCTCCCCATGACGCAGCTCGAGCAGCGCGCGGTCGGCGTCGGCTCCCGTGCTCTCGTCCACCACAGAATGTCTCTGAATCGGTCGCGACAGGCCTCCACTTAGTGTTGGCGCCGCGCCAGAGGGATGACATTGCGCTGTTTATTCATGTGATAGTGACGGCGGTGACCGGCTGCTTGGGGCCGTTGGACCGCACCAACTCGTGCTCAGCGGCCCCAAACGGCGGGGCGGTAAGTGCTCGCTGAACGTGATACTGCTTGCTGGCGACCCCGATAGAGAACCGGCCGGGCGTGGAGGCCCGCCGCTGGGCCGGGCCCCAGCCTTGGCGGTGGGAAGCGACGCGCTGGCTTTGCCACACGACCGCTGCGCCACCGACACGGCCGCCTGGAATATGGCTAGCCCGCTGGTCGAGCAGCAGAGCCTGCCTGCGCGGCGAGTGGGGCAGAGTGTTATCCGGAGGCCACCGCCGGCTGCGGCCGGCTGGCAGAGGTCATTTTCCTCTCACATTGCGGCCTGGTGCCGACTGGACAGGGCGGTAGTGAACTGGCCCTCACCGACAACCCAAACCAGTCGCGCGCGCTCGTGGCTGTCGCCCCCTGCGTCATTTTGGTGACATCAAGGATACACACGCACGCAGCTGCTGAAGAGCTTTCATCTGAAGTCAGCCGCAGAAGTGCGACCTGCTGGCGCTTTGTCGCGACGACGCAGTTGTGGCGTGCAGGGCGATCTGGCGCGGCAGCGTCGGCCGCCGACCGGATCGTGCTGGAGGCGTGCCTACCGCCGACGTACGGCGAAGGTTTCGGCGTCACGCTCGCGCTGACGGTGGCCGTGCTTCTGCACCCGCACCCTCGCCCCAACGAGGTGAGCGTCGGCCCGTCACGTCTGGCCCGGCCCATCGGGAGGCCTCGGACTGCTGGAGATCAGCCCCCCACCCTAGCCCAACGCTGGTAAAGTTGCAGCCATACCTTGTGCGGGTGGGTTTTGGACCACGTTCCGTCTTAGTGCGGAAATTTTGTCGTCAGTCTTAAGTCCGGTGCCCACCGTGTATGTCCTGCGCCCCTCGCCGACGCGGCGGTACAGACGACCGGGAATGATAGCAAAACCAAAGCGTTGGAGCCACACATAGCTGCAGATCATTTCGCTGGCAGCATGTAGTTTGCCTGGCCACGACTGTTTAAGGACGCCTACGAGCGCGTGGAGGGCTGGGATCAAAGCTGTGTCACAAACAAGTCCCCACGCGCCGTTGGCCTGGTCATCTGGAATGCGACCGAAGACACAGCTTCCGCCTGGCTGCTCCACAGTCGGTGGGTCTGCTCTCTCAGGCTTAGTAGCCTGCCAGTGACAACACCTATCTGTCTGCTGTCTGGGCCACTAGTGCCGTCCAAGCGCGTGAGCTGATGGCTGGGTCTCAGTCTGGCATGTCCACAGGTGGACCCCTGGCCCCGTGCCCCAGAGCCAGCTGCTCACCGACGACGACACAGCGGCTCAGCACGCCGTGCCGCACTGGCCAGACTGCGCGACGTCACATCTTGCACTACGTTACTGCCCAGGTAACGTAGCGATTGACTCACCAAGCATGACACTGTCGAGTCGCTTCGTGCCCTGGGTGCCGCGAGATCGCAAAACGTGTAAACACGTCGAAAATAGGCAAATTCATATTTCAGCTAGTGGACGCCATGACACGTAGCACGTGTCACCAATCATTGCCATCTTGCTCCTTACATTCGTTATCGAAGCGTGCCACTCCGAAGTGTGTCCGTTTTCTGGGTGCCGAGATTTGGCACAAAACATGTAATCCCGTGGAAGAGAATAAAATCCATATTTGAGCGCGTGCCACGTGATCCGCGCGACAGCGGCATTTTCCATGTCATATCTCCTCGTGCCCCTCCCGGGCTGCTCCGATCTGCTGTTGTCGAGATATCAGTGCGAGATGGCATAATCGGTCGGAGGCAGCTAATTACGGTAGCCAGTCATGCGATCAGACGGCCGTTTAACCCTGAAACAGTCGCCGGTGTCGGTCGAAACACCGGACAGCGCCGTTCCGTCGCGGCGTAAAAAGCCGCCACGCGACCCATTAATCGACGCTCATTTCGAAGCGATCCATCACAAGAATGTGATCAACAAAAGGGTGGTATAGAAATTGGGTGAATTGGGTGCATAGGGATTGGGTGATTAGAAAATGGTGGCATCTCTATGGCTTCCCAGCCTGGGTGGCTGATTTCACTCTTAACTAAATCAGCATGCGCACTTTCTCGCAACAGTGTTGCGTTCAGCGTGAAGTGACTCCTACCTCGTGGCTACTCTGGTAAGGTTAGGTTTAATGCTGTTATCATCAAATGGTCTGTTCTAAATCCAGCTTTTATGACCGCATCCATAATGTCCCCCTCAACCTCATTGGAACAAGAGAAGAATTCAAGGCGTGCCTATTTTAGGACTGGGTTTTTGACTCTCCATATAATTCTTCGAACATTCTCGTGTATTGAACGAAACATGCCCGTCAGCTGGAAAAGCTTCACCCAACTAAGCGCCTTTTCTTTAGACTTAATGTTACTTTCACGGGCGAAATTTCACGCGTCCCTGTTTTAAAAAAGTACCAAGTTGAAGGGCCACAATTTTATGTTTGGAGTAGTTCATGTACCCGGAAAATGCACTCTTTCTCGCCAAAGAGCATCAAAAAGTTGATGACTCCCGATTTGGGCCATGCAAACTTACTAACAACAACTATCGTTTGTTTTCTTTCTTACTTTAGTGACAATGTGTCTCCCATTTTCACCGTCAATTTTAGTGATCTGAAAGTCAGCTTGCATTCTGTCAGAACCATTACCCCCTAGACGCAAGAGAAAAGGAAGTAAATAATATGTCGTTACCTCATGCGTTTCTCAACATGTTTTCCTTCCCTCGCCTACAATAGACATCTTGAAGAAAATAAACGTAGGAGCCGAATTTGTGTAGAAGGTGGAACACATCTCGCCTTTTTTTGTAATCGGCCCATCCACAACAATTTATCGAACATATTCGTAAGCCACTCATTTTAATGGAAAAACATTAGTGACGTTGTCCATTCATCTGGCCCGCTTGCTCCAAAAGCAGTCCCCATTTACACCATGGACAGCGGCCGGGCGGCAGGTAAGCTGAGATAATTACAACACTTGCTGCCAAACTGGCGAAACAGCCCCCAGAGGCACAGCGCTGCTGAGAAAAAGGCATGACTGCCTGATACCCACGCACTCCAGGCATAACAACACACATAGAAACGTAGACTCAATAGCATATACGCAGAGCACGCGGCGAGGCATGTCCTAATCACCACATGTCGATGAATCCGACGCCTTTGAAAGAGCGAGGTACGTTCCTGGCAACACAAAACAGTTTTTTTTAAATCCCCTACTGAGTGACTCAAACTCAAACTCAAAAACATCCCGCAATCCGTGGCAAAGGTCCGTACTATGAAAGCACAAAATTTAAAACACCTGGCGAGGCGATCCAAAAGTGCGCCCGGGCACAGCCTTGCCACTCTTTCCCTAAAGTTCGCAAACAAAGGTCATCACCTCAGTCACAAACACGACACAATATACACGATCACATGGAAAACCTTCCAAGTGTGCACGAGACAGGAAGAGAGGAAATCATTGGCACCCAGTACAACGCGAAACAAGCGGGCACCCCACTTCCTTCTGTGCAAATCACCGCCCCAGGGCCGCCTATCGCAGAACCACCTGGATGCCCAGTTCACATAACTCCTCAATTGTATTTGCACGCGTGATAACTCCAAACTGCTCCTTTTTTAAGAACGCTTGCTCAGCTCTAGCAAAGTGTTGTGAATCTTGTTCGATTACTTTGCGGCCAGAAAACTACGGCAGATTTTCCCGCGCAAGGCTGTCAGGTTTTTATTAATCAACATGTTCTTACCACGCAGCTGACACCTACGCGCCTTTATAAGATCACGGAGACTCCTTTATCCCGAACACAAAACCCGGACAGTTACCCTGTTGTTTGGCCCAGGGAGTCGATATGCCGGTCGATGTCGCGCTCGTCCATTCGAAGATCTGAAAAGCTCTGGTTTAGGGTGTAGACGACGAGGCCGCTGATGTTCTCCTGGTCCCCGGCGTCAGCACCGCCCCTGCGCTGTCGGTTCCGACCGGTGACGCCAGGGGCGCCACGGGTGGTCCGGCGCGTCCGTCCCCCGCTCTCGCTCCACCCGGGGAGCGCCCGCGTGGCCATCCGCGCGCCGCAGGGGCGGCTCCAGGCGGGCCGCGTGTTTCGCCGCCATGCGATCACCAAACAGAGCGAGACAGGGCAACCTGGAAACGGTCTCAGCTTCCTCCTGTCTTGCCAAGTCTTTATCTCTCCTTTAATTTTCCGCATCTCTATCTACAAATTTTCGATAAGGTTGTCTTGATCTTCAACGTGGCGCTCGAGATAACCGAGGCTGTCTTTAAACGACTCGAGCCAGGCGTGAACACCTTTGTTAAAATCGCTCAGCTCCTGCGCGATAGTTTTTCAATTTCCGTGATCAAAAGTGCGCACCGTGGCACTCCTTTTCGAGCTATCAGACAAACGCGTGGACCCAGGCACGCGCCGCGATGTCCAGGCGTGGGGTCGAATCCCGCTGCCGCCAACTCTTCTCTGCAGTGTTGAGATGCAATACAGAGTAAATACGGGCATTTCCTGGCGATAGAATATTGAGTGAAACGGTCTTCTGATCACTTATATATATATATATATATATATATATATATATATATATATATATATATATAGCATGTATAGCCTGAAGATGTAGCTGTCGTGATATGGAACGTGCCGCAAGCTATTACAAGAAATACAAA
Organism: Pollicipes pollicipes; assembly: GCF_011947565.3. Taxonomy (NCBI): domain Eukaryota; kingdom Metazoa; phylum Arthropoda; class Thecostraca; order Pollicipedomorpha; family Pollicipedidae; genus Pollicipes; species Pollicipes pollicipes. The sequence goes on from NW_023596251.1 coordinate 3,794,873, forward strand.
AATATTTCTATACCTGCGAAATATACTTGACGGTGTTATGGAGCCAACGGGCTACAGGCAACAACGTGATGCAGGGGTGCATAGCTTTGTTGTGCTTGACGCATGGAGCATATCGCGACTGTAGCCGTCCAAAGTTGGCCGTCCCCAACACGACCAGGCACTGTGTTAGGTTCTAAAGTTGTGGTGCTGGCGGTCACTGTTGTGTGGGGCCGGCGTTGCCACCGTAGGGCCAGCACAGCACGGTGGCATAGCAAGCACTTTTGATTGGGAAGCAGTTGTGTGTGAAAGCTGAATGGTTAACATGACGATAAGTGCCATGATGGCTGGTACTGCACAGTTGCCCTGAAATGAAAAGATTTGGAAAGCTTCTCGGAATGATCTTGAAAAGCTTGAACACCTGACAGACGTATAGCCTGCGTGAACATGATCACTAAAAGCATTTGCAGGAAGGGTTTTTTGGCAAAACGAGAGTACTAATATTTTTGCACGGGATACTGAACACTGAACACTGAATATGCTGAAAACACTGAAATAACACTAAGTAACTGAACCACAAAAGCTAACTTTCACGTTACAAATGTTGCACAATAAATGCTTGGTTCTTGAGTGTAACGAGACAAATTTTCTCCTCCTCGCCAAGCCTCTTAATTTATAACTCAAACTTCCATCCATTGATCCCAGGGAAGGAAAGGTACAATAAAGCAGCTCGCGCGGATTGGGCAGAAAGAATAGATTGAGGGGACACATTATTATCAGAAACACGTGCAGCATTGGCACAAAACAATTAGAGCACCAAATGGACCTTAGATTGCCCCAAACCATACCCAGCTATGCGCAATTTTATTAAAATGCAGCATGAGTTGATATAATGTTTCTGTACCATCTTTCACTCAGCATTTACTGCATTTGATATGAAGAAATTGTGTTGATATGAATTATGTTATGATAACGCTGAGGATTTGATTACAGCTGAGAACTCAGAATGTTGCAATTTTTCACTCAAACTTCAACTTTTGCAGCAGTCGTAATGGTGCAATCCTACCTTGGATGAGCAATCATTCTATCCTGTCATAATGAAGTTATTGGCCCTGTTTCCTGAATGATCTCATTATTTCACCGCAAAATTCAGCGTAAAACACAATAATGCTTTATCTCGCCGACCAGCTGTAATTTTTAGGTACAACGCGAACCATCGCCCACATTAACAACTGCATTTGCTGCTCACATTGGACACATTTACCAAGCACAGGTTACTCTTTAATGCGAGGTTTGTATTGCAAGCAACTGCATGGAGCAATTGCATTTTGTGCTGGTGGTCATCCCTCTCCCCCACAATGTTGAAATACATCAGGAAATGTTGGTTTGCCCTTTTCATATTGTTGCTAAAATGTAATAAAAACTAACATAAAAACTGCTATCGCACCATGACCACCTACTTTGGCCATCATTTGATGGCATTGGCTGGACTATTGGATAAATGAAACAACACTACAACATGAAAATAGCGTTTAGTCAAAATGAAACATTCCAGACCCGATTAGAAACACACATTGGGTAGAGGTGGGGTGGGATGGAGCTCAGCACAACCCATCAATAATTTATGCGTGTTGATTTCTCTGATCAGGAAACACATAATTTTATAATTTCATGTAAGCTGAAGCATGCCAAACAACTCAGCCGATCATCGACGTCAGATGACCCACTCCAAACGGTGCGGGCTCATAATTATTTTGGTTAGATGCTTTAACAGGTGTGTGCACAACATTAAATCATAAGAGACATTTCCATTATCTTAGTGTCATTCGTTCCTCAATAAACGTATCTAATGTAACTACGCAACTGTGCTCAATTGACATAATTGCTGTTTAACCTATTTCATGGGTGGTAACACCTCTGTAAATAATGGTGCAAGTTTATCATGACATGTTTTGAATATTCAAATGCCAATCAGGCAACAATCCCAGCATTCATATATGGAAAAATAGCAAAACTATCAGCTCTAACATAAATGTACCTGAGCAGAACACATTGATCAGCCACTTCGCATGCAGCACTCAACAGCCGGCAGCCTATGCCACACTGTTCATAACTGACTCGCTGTGCAGTAACTGAGTCGTTACGTGATCAGTCATTATGCAAAATGTTTCAAATGATTCATGATGGGTAAGCCGAGACAGAATGTCACTTGAGGAAGAACAAGACATATCGGATTGGCTTAGAGACATCTGGAAGTAATTTAAATTAATCCGATCCCCCAACTATCAGTCCCACTACCGCACCGCAACTTCAAGCGTTTTGCGACTGATATACGCGATTACACTTAATCGGTGCAAACAAACCAAAGTTGCCGCTAGCACAGCACTCTCAACTTTTAGTACAACATCCTAGGTCTAGTCTTATCCCGAATCTGGTATAATTATGGCATGTGCCGATACCCACTAGTCAGAACTTTGGAGAACTTGTTCTATTGCCCTGCGTCGGGACAGTGTGTGGCAGATTTCCAACTGCTTACGTGATAGACATGTGTAGACCTCGCTCGTGCTAGTCTTTCTCGCGAGGCAGCCAAAGATAGAGATTTTCAGTTTACAGCTTCTGTTTTCCAGTAACTCGCACTCACCAAAACTCACACCACGCCACAATGTCCACGTGCACATTCAACAGCAGTCTTGCGCCTTCGAGTCCAAAGACCGTGCAAGCATGCCTAGTAACAAACGGTTCCCCGTACATCCTACTCCCACCGGAAACGAGTCGTGTCACATGTTATGGAAACGACGTGATAATTAACCAATGACAAGCGAGCACATCACACGATGATCAGCTAAGCCAATCACAGAGTGAGGTATCGGTTTGCGATCCTAGAACCATCTGATGCGACGGATAGCTGGTGAGGAGCTAAAGGCGTCCTGTTTAGGACATGTCGAATCACATTACGGATGGGGCGCGTAGTTGAAATTACGACGGATCAGATGACGCGTGGTGAGTGAGCTCCGAGGAGGGGTAGATAGATGTCTCCTTTTTGTTCGTCCTAGAGACTTTTGAGGATTCTTGAGACCTTGTGTCCTTAGATAATATCTGAGGATTTTCAGAGTTCTGGAGATCTTTACTTCCGTGAGATGTAATTGTTACACAGTACAATGTCCAGAATGTTCTCACCGCTAGTAGGTTGGCAGACGCATTATTTCAGACCCAGCAAGTCGCACATGTCGACAAATCTGGTGGCACGGTTTGTCGCTCTCAGCAGGTCGAGAACGCTACCACCGATCGCCGGCGTCCTGCATATCTCAGGGAGCTTGGAATCTCCGACGGCGAAGGCTCTGCAGTTCAGCGGTTGCTCTGCTGACAGGGTAGCAGCTATTCGATCAACTGCAGCGTCATCGTCGGGAGGGCGGTAACACACGGCCAGAGTCACCGTGCACCTGCAGCCGATGCAGCCGGATCAGCGGCACCCCGGCGTTGACCTGGTCTGGCAGGCGCAACAGCAGTAGCGCGGACGGCGCAGGCCACGCCGCCACCTACAGACGCGCCATCTCGGCCGGACCAGGAGTGTTGCTGGAGTCCGGCATTGAGCTCGGAGTCTAACGCAGTGTCGTACCAGTGTCGTACCACTTTCATTTCTGCTGACCTCTACTCCATGCATGCAACTGCATTGATAATTGTTTGATGCCAGTTGTAGCCAATGGCTGGATAAGGTGCAAAGTGTATGAGCTGGTGGGCCTAAATTTAAAAAACTCGTTAGAATAACATTATGTACTGTTTATGTCAAACGGGATCTTATTCCTTATATCGAATGACAGCAAAGCTGCTATTTAGTCGCATTTAAAATTTGGCACCTATGAAACACATTTTAGTTGTTCCATAAGTTTTAGAACCAAGCTTAGCCTCTTTAAATTTGATTTACAAAATAAAATGCAATTAACAGGAGTCAGCTATATGGGAGCATGCCCTGCGGAAGTTGGCCTGTTGAAATGCCCTGTTGAAAGTTAAAATACGGTTAAGCACACTGGAAATCATTCACTATTAGTTTTAGCCATTATTGCATAATGTGGAAGTTCACTAGCTGTTTAGAGTTAAATGTAAAGAAAGATGGCTATGAACGCGTACGTACATCGAAGTTGAAACTGGGGAGCATTTTAATGGCAATGCACAACGTTCCTTTTAAACAATTATATTTGATATCAATATTAAACATGATATCATATTAGACTCGTGAGAGCAGCCTGCGAAATTCATAGAATGATAGAAGTCTGTTCAATAAAATGGCAATGGCCTCTCTGCTTGCCCCCCCCCCCCCGCCCCCCCCCCCCCGCCCCCCAGCATGTTGTCATAGGGAATAAGAACATGTTTTTTTCATTTAGAAATTTTTAGGAGGCCCGTTTTTCCACAACTAAAGTTATTCTAGCTGAACGTAAGATACTAAAATTCAGATCAAGGAGGCCGTCATAACTTAGCAAGAAATTAGTAAATTTGGCTCAAAAGGCTCTTTGCTGCATCATGAGACACATTTTCTGGGTCTTGATGTCATTTTTATGGATATCAGAGCCTACCTTCTAGATCAGGAGGACCAATTTTGGGTCCCTTTGCCGGTTAGGGGGGTGGTACAAATAAGGAGGCCTCTGTTCTGGTATGGTAAGTACCATCTTCATTCAGGATGCCCCATATGCGAATCAAGAGGCCCCCTTCATATATCAAATGGCCGCGGTTCCGGATCCCGATGCCCTGTTTTTGAATAGCGCGGTCCCTTTGCTAGATTTGGACGCCGCGTCGTGAATCGTGCGCATCATGTTCTGGATTAGAATGCCGCTCTTTGCATCGGGAGTCTCTTTCTGGAGCAGGACATTTTATATTTTCAGCTGTGGGCATTGATTTTTCCCTATATGATGCATGTAAAAATTTGATAAGGGCCGCTTGTTCTTGATGCCCCTTCCCTGACTGCTACTCTACGCAGGAGACCCCCCTATGAAAGGGCCCATTTTGTCCAGGGGGCCCTCTGGAAAGTCCCTTCCCCTCCCCCCCCCCCCCAACTCACAACCGTGGCGCCGACCCTGGCAGACGGTGCCATTATTTGGGAAAAGAACAGATGCGAAGCTATCATTCATCAAGACAATGGCCAAGATGGGCGCCGTCGATAACTTGATGAGATTTTGCATGCTTGAGAGTGTGTTGATAGTACGCACTCACATGCAAACATTTTGAACGTTCTCTGATATCAAACATGTTTATGAAACTATCGAGATGCTCTTGACACTGTATCGAGATGCCCTTGACACTGTGACCACGTCACTTTGATAAAGCATTCGCTCAAGCTTACCGCAAACAGGGTTGTAGTGTCACGTAGCTTCTGAGACAGAAAACGCCGAGTCATTATTTCTACCTGCACCGCGCTCGGCGTCCTTCAGCCAGACCCGAACAGCCGGTCATAACGTTTCTGTATTACCCACACACCACTGGCGAGCGCAAAACGACACATCGCTATACAGATACGCGACACGTAGCGGTCCAACAGCGCGCCGTATCAGTGGCGACAAGCTCTGCTCAAGTGCACGGCTTCCCTCCCGGCGCGTGGTGGAGTCAGCCGAGCTCGGATGCCTATATCCGCTGGGTCCTCTAGGTCCGCTAGGTTCGCTCGAGGTCCGCGGTGTGGGCGTGTCTGGAGGCGGGCATCTTTCTTTGAAACAGTGGTGATAACACCGAGTTCATTGAAGCTCGTGCCCTAGCGGCCAGCTGGCCCCACGATGCGAGGATCGCGCCGCCATTGCGCGCGCAGCTCAGTTGGCCACTCAATCAGCTGAGAGACGTAATGCACACCTTCAGTCGTTACAGATAGTGCGACTAGGGCGTCACAATATTCCAAAGATGTGTGCCAGCCATGCATTGGGATGTTGTGAACTCTTGCGGCACTAATTACGCCATATTTGTAAACTAGTGTTATCATATGTGTGCTCAAATCTGTCATTACACGCTAAACATGAGCATTTGTGTGAGATTGCATGATGCCTGTGACACTCAATCATTTTACGTTTTTGGCTATCTGCTAGCGTAAATCCACGCAGCACAGATGCGTGACACACTAAACGGAGTGAAACTAGAATAGATTCAGCTTTATGCACCAGCGAAACTGCACTGCGTATGTCTAGCAGGGGTGTAGTTTCCTCTTCAGTCAGAGGGGGGGGGGGGGGGAGGGAGCTATAGCTCTCATCCCACAACCTGGGCCTCAGCCCCCTACTCCCCCCCCCCCCCGCCCCCAGCTTGGGCTCCAGCCCCCGATTTTTTAGAAGACAGTTGGCCCGACCAATCCTGTTTGTTGGCATATTTTCGATTCGGTAGGTTGGGTATTTTTTCAGTGTGCAAGACCCCCCCGCCCCTCCTCAACTCACTTTGCAAAACTAAGCCCCTGGTGTGCAGGTATCTTGTGTATCTTGTGTACTGCCCGCACCATTGATATGCTCACCTAGGCCCAGGACCGTACGCACATAGTAGCTCCTGGGTAGTGCTATAGTTTCCTATTCATTCGGGGGACTTCAGCCCCCCCCCCCCCCCCAACTGGGGATCCAGGACCAGCAGGTTTGAGAGGAAACTTTCCAAATACACAACAGTATTATTTCTTTGACGAATCATAGGTGAAGGTTTCATAATTGTTTACGGTTAAGCCCTCCTCCCAATTCAATGCGACATCACACCCCTGCTCCCGGGGCATGTACCTCCTCCCAAAGTTGTGACACGCATTAGTATGTACGTGAGCAAATGTTAGCAGTAAGGAACGCCACGGAGACACGTACAAATAAGATAATGTTGAACACGTCATGTGATTTTACGCCACGTACGAAATTGCATGCGCCGACGGTGCGCCAAACTTGGTTTTCAACGATGTTTTCGTCCCTCCCCCATCGTGAGAGCTTGCGTACGGCCCAGTTTTTGCCAAGGTATGTACTGTTTTTGGTGCCGAAATTGCACTTTGCGTTGCGTGGTACACAGCCGTGAACGCGAAACGTAATTGCATGGAAATAGTGGCGAGCTAGTGAAATAGTGTCGCGAGTTCGACACATCCGAATTGAATGGACCGATGGAGATGTAGCACGCATGATGTGCAGACTCAACCCACACAAGGATGAGTCACTAAAGCCTCTCAACAAAACAAGACTGATTATTTCCGGCAGTCACGCGTGCTCAAAACCGGAACAGTCGGGTCGGTGTAGATTCTTATTGTCCTGTTAGGGAATGATTCGGGGATGACGAAGAGCCCGATGTTAATCAATCCCAAGAGTGGGGTGCTTATTTGTTCTAAAAATGTGCTCCACTGCCTGTTCGTGGCGAGCAAATACAGCCTGCCTTGTGTTACTTGGCTTGTTGGTGGTGCCTGTATCCAGTTTTGTGTTGTCTACTTTGTGATGTTTTTCGTCGATCATCTGCGGGGAACGATAATGCTCGCTATGTGTAAAAAATACTAAACGTCAAGGAAAACTCGGCCACTCAGGCACGGTCTTTCCATCCGAATCATCTCCGAGACGCCGTCTAAAGTATAACACCGTACCAACACTTCACGATATGATATCTTCTGGGAGGGCAACCGTGGGACGGGGGACGCTGGCGCTCACCCCGAGACTATGCCTCACTCGTGGACACATAGTCACTCGACTTCTGCACGGGGAGCGCAAAACCGCAGACCGCGGAGAACTCAGACTAACAGTGCGCGCGGACGACAATGCGCGCCTGCTCGCGTGCACTTTCGTCATGGCGACTGTCTTTGGCCTCTTCATGATTGAGTCAGCCGCAATTGCCGCCAGTAGAGTGTCACAATGCTTTCATGTGGTTCGGAGGTCTTCTCAGAAGAGTGGGCTCATGGACGCCATCGGGTTGGCAGCAGACGTCGACTGCCCCTCAGGGCCTGCTTTTCAGGGGAGCGGCTGGCTGCCGTTGGTGCCGGGCAGGGTCTGGCAGCCGGCGATGCAGAGGTCGGTGATGTTGAGCACGCCACATGTGCTGTAGACGGGCGGCCCCAGCAGCGCGTCCAGGCCGTACGCCAGCAGCGAGCCGGTGGTCAGACCCAGCGAGTAGCTGAGTGTCATCACGTTACCTGCGGCCGAGGCAGTGTCAGGCGGCGGCACGGCCGGTGGCTGGCTAACATGCGTCACCTGTCACTCGTAACCACACGAAGGAGCAACAGCAGGGCGTCACAGCAGGTAAGGAAACAATAGCAAGAGCGTCACGCCAGCAACGATTTGGATAGACATAGGCTCACCACTAGCAGTGCCAGCCATTCACCCAGGCCGCGCACAGCCAGAGCGTGCCTGCACAAATGCCACGCCCAGCGCGTGGCCACGCGCTGGCTGCGCGTGGCCGTGCTCCCGCGGCCAGCGCTCCCCGTCTCTCACCGCAGAGTTCCCGGTTCTGGTCCGGCACCTTGTCTGGCGCCAGGATCATGGGCAGGCTGCCCACCAGGCCGTTGGTGAGACCCAGCAGCAGGCTGAACAGCATGGGCCAGCCCTCCCAGGCCAGCAGCGGCTCGGCGCGCGGTGCGGCACACAGCACCAGCGGCGGGATCAGCAGGAAGCGCAGCGTCGAGAACGCCACCAGCTGGCGCCGCGACCACTCGTACGGCAGGGAGGCCAGCACCTGACAGGGGTGGCGGTGTCACCCAGGTCACCGGAGCAGCAACTGACGGGATGTCGGGGTCATCCAGGTTACAGGAGCGGCGCGCCTGACGGGGTGGTGGGGTCACCTAGGTCACCGGAACAGCACCTGACGGGGTGCCGGGGTCACCCGGGTCACCGGAGCATTGTCTGACGGGATGTGAGGGCGCCCAGGTCATCGGAGCAGTACTTGAAGGTTGTGGGGGTCACAAAGATCATCGCTGCAGCACCTGACGGGGTTTGGAGGTCGCTCAGGTCAACGGAGCATCCCGTGGGTCACAATACGTTAAAGTGATCGAGGTCAGCGGATGAATACACAGGTCATCCAGGTCACCATGTCATCTTTTGGAGTCACAGGGCGTTAAGTTTACCGAGGTTTTTGGTCGGGAAGGGGATCACCAAATTCATCAGTCTCAGCTCATTGCGTTCCCAGGCCATGGAAAATGTAGTGCTCGGACCGGCATGATGTTCTTCCACTCGTCGTATGGGATCATCTTGTTCGAAACACCCATCACCTCACCCACTCTCTGTCTGACTGTCGAAGCCGATCTGTCCAAGACGAAGCCGGCACCATGCGGCCGCATCGCGGAGCTACGCCTTACCTTGCCGGCGAAGTCGGAGACGTTGAAGATGGCCATGAGGACGACGGGCATCCAGGAGCCGAGCGTGCAGCTGTGCACCTCGCTCTCGATACCAGGGAACAGGCTGAGCGTGACCAGGTACGCCAGGCAGATGGACACCATGTACGGCCAGACCCGGCGCACCGTCGCCGAGCGCGCCTGGGTGCCGCCTGGCAACCGAAAAACACCACAAAATCAAGGTGAGTCAAGGACATTACAAGGTGAGGACAATATAACGAGAAGGACAATGAAGACAGGGTTCAGGACAATTCAGGACGAAACGCAGCAGTTTGTTTTAATCGGCAGTGCCGGCAACCACACTAGCACAGAGGCTGGCACAAGTTTCGATGCAGCGGATCCAGGAAATGCCTAGTACAAATACTGTGTACGTGCCGGGGCGTACGTTTGAGCGCGGCGCAGCAGTCGAGCGCGGGGTGGCGGGCGCGGCCCGAGCGTCGCACGTGCACCAGCAGCTCGCTGACGCGGTAGGACGTGCCGCCAGCCCGCTCCGAGAACGTGTCGTAGGAGGCCGCGCCGCCGGCCGGCAGCGTCTCGGTCGACTGGAAGGCCGAGTCGTCGCTGTTGGAGGCGAGAGTGAGCCGCCCGTAGTCCTTGCCGTCCGCCTCCTCCACGATGTCCACCTGGGGCCGCGATGACGGATGGGACGCGTGAGCAGGCGTGCGTTACAGGCATATGCACAGACGGGCATTGCCTCGTTCAAACACTTCTATCTAAGTATCTATTACATGCGTCAGCATGACATAAGTCCTCCCCAAACCAATGTAAACTGGCCACTCGACTACCTTCCTATGTACCAATGTGGCCTGATCACGGTACAGTGCCTGCCCGTGCCAGTGTGACCTGATCATTATGCCGTACTTGCCCGGTACCAGTGTGGTCTGATCGCGGTACAGCGTCCGACCCGTACCCGTGTGACCTGATCATTACGCCGTACCCACCCCGTACCAGTGTGACCTGATCATTACGCCGTACCCGCCCCGTACCAGTGTGACCTGATCATTATGCCGTACTTGCCCGGTACCAGTGTGGTCTGATCGCGGTACAGCGTCCGCCCCGTACCAGTGTGACCTGATCATTACGCCGTACCCGCCCCGTACCAGTGTGACCTGATCGCCGGCCTGGGTCTCGGACAGCGGGTCGGCCGAGCAGGCTGCCACGTGGTGACGCACGAACGCCGTCCGTCTGAGCAGCTGGTGCAGAACGCAGCAGACGGCCACCAGCAGCAGCGAGCAGCAGAAGAACACCAGCGTGTTGAGACGCACGTCGTCCAGCAGCAGCCGCGTCAGGATCCGGCTGGTCGAAACCAGCACGCCGGCGGCGCCTATCGGAGGAAAATGACACCAAAACACCCAACATGGAGCAGCGCGGACCATCGGCCCAGCAGCTCCGTCGTTGTGCAGACATGAGTGTAACTACGTATCTGAGATGGAGGGGGGGGGGGAGAGAAGGGGTATCAGGACCACATGGGTTAAACCGGGATCTTGGACTGGCTTTAAAAAACAAAATGGAAAAACGTGAATCGGTAGCGGCAACACAGCCCCTGGATGTGTTTTGACAGCGCCTTGAAAACCAGACTAGCACAGACAACACTTAAGGCGGTGAATTGAGAGCAAGCCGGGGGGGGTCTACCAGCAGCCGTGATGTTGGTGGGGTTTGGAGCCGCGCATCGGCGCCCGCTCCCCGATCGGCGCGGCGCCGCCTCCACTCACTCTCGCCCGTCATCACGGCCTGGGTGTAGCGGTTCGGCAGCATGCCCGTGTAGCCGTAGAAGCTCGACTGCTGAGCTGGAACCGGCCGACGACAGCTGGTGATATGTGCAGCGGCGGGACCAACGGTCAGGTCACGCGGTCAGGTCACGCGGTCAGGTCACGCGGTCAGGTCACGCGGTCAGGTCACGCGGTCAGGTTGCGCTGTCGATTCGTTGTCACGGGGAGAGCAACGGGGTCCTCATATTGAACAGTCTAAAACCACTGCATTCCGCGATAGTTGCTAACATTCATACGGTCGTTGACGTAAATGGAATGTAAATAAGTCGCCTGATTAAATACATACATCAGTGAGGTTGGCAGTGTTTAAGTTTTTCACGTGGACCAACATTAACCGTACCTCCTAAACACCAGCAGTGGTAAGGGACAGGCAGAAAAGCAGGTAAATGTTGAGGCAAGAGACACAGACCGTGGGCGATATACACAAACAACCAGTCAGTCTTGCAGATTGAATACATTAGATTGAGCACAGATCTTAGATGAACTGCAATAAACAAAAGTATGAACGTATATTGAAAAAGGTCAAAAGAGGACTTCCGATTCACATTCACGGCTTCCTCAGTGCCCGTTTTTTCCAATAAAAGAACAGTGACACAGGTTGTCACGATGAACTACATGTGCTCCGTAATGTGCCCAGGTAATCGTGACGAATGGCCATTGACTCAGCAATTTTTGGAGCAACCACATCTTTGCAAGCACGGAACATTTTGCAGGTTTTCTCCGGTGAGTTGGCATCGTGGAAAACACGTGATTTATATTTTTCCCAGTTTGTGAAATGTTCTTGCATTGAAAAACTGACACTGAGGAAATCGTTAAGGTAAAACGTTTGTCCTGTTTTTTTATCCTATTTTATTACACCATAATAATTTTGGTGTTCTAATTCTTTGCATAACCAGATTAAATGCATTGTAGTCGGCCACTAATAATCAGGGCAGCACCACGAACCTTGAGTAAGGGGGGCAGGGTTTCCCAGGGGGCCTCCTCACGGCAGGGGGTGCTGGGCATTGTCGTATTTGAGAGGGGAGGCACCGGAGGCATGTGCCCCCTTATCAAATTGTTCCCTACCCCCACATCTAAGTAATATCCGGAACGGATGCATTATGATTATCCAGCAAAATGTCTCGCTCTCCTAAAATAAAGCCTTCTGTTCCAGAAAAGAGCCTTCTGATACACAGAGGACCATCCTAATCTAGAACAGGATGCTTCCGATTAATGATGAGGCCTCCAAATCTAGCCAAGTGGCCTAATTATCCCAAAATCGGTCATTCCGATCCGGAACCGCAGACATCTGATGTATGCAAAACGGCCTCTTGTTATAGAAATGGGGCCTCCTAAACATGGAGAGTGACTCCTGACCCAGAATACATGCCTCCTAGTCCGTAACGGGAGTCTCCCGAGTCAACAAAGGGCCTCCTTACCACGACATCGTGGTAATGGCATGGGCTACCTTGTACATAAAGGTGGCCTTATGATCCAGTAAACGGCTCTCTTGATACAAAAATGCTCTTGTGAGTCCGATTTATTACTCTCCAGCTGAGTTATTGGGGCCTCCTTGATCCAAATTTCCACAACGGTTAGCGAAAGCGCCTAAAGTCCGCGTAAAGGGGCCGACACATTTTGTGAGAGTGAAAAATATCCTCTTGCCCCCCTGGCTGCTGACAGGGGGACAACCACTCCCCTGCTCTCACTCCCACCTGCCGGACCGCTACTGGTCAATATTCCTGAAGTACGACCTTCATCATGGCATTTGCGTTACCCCTCAGATAAAAAGACAGACCGAACACTGGCACACCCTGTCTGCCAGCGGACTGTGACCTTTGCTAACCTATATTGACCAGTGACCAGTGTGCCATATACTATGGGACCTGTGGAGATCAGCCACCTGCGGCGAGCGTGACTCACACGTAACTTGTGGTGACCTGTACCAAACTGTGACCTGTCGCCTAGCACCTTCACCTACATCAGACCTATGGTGAGTGACCTGTGCTGACCTGTGCAGCCGACGGCGACCACGGAGACGGCCAGTAGGTTGACACCGTACGAGGTGGTGTTGCTGAACACCTGCCACCAGATCTCGAAGACGGCGACGAACAGCAGCGTAACGAATGACAGCACGTATCCTGCAACGACACCAGGTCCTGTCAGAAGTGTCCCAAACGACAGGAGGTCCTGTCAGAAGTGTCCCAAACGACAGCAGGTCCTGTCAGAAGTGTCCCAAACGACAGCAGGTCCTGTCAGAAGTGTCCCAAACGACAGCAGGTCCTGTCAGAAGTGTCCCAAACGACAGCAGGTCCTGTCAGAAGTGTCCCAAACGACAGCAGGTCCTGTCAGAAGTGTCCCAAACCCAGATTCGCCTTACGCAGAAGAAATGCGCCTTTTCTCTGAGCTGCCTCATTAGAACGCTCCCAGGTGGCCGGTTGAATGCACTTCGCTCGAGTGGGGGCCAATTGGACCCTCTGAGATCCCGAAAACCAAAATAGCTAGACACCGAATTCACATGATAAGTTTTCCGGTACGAAAGCTCCCTTACGTCGAAATTTAAAGTTCCTATGTCATCACCTTGCGGTCAGGTAAGGTAAGTAAGATTAAACTCCAGATTGGTGTCCGAACTGCTGGTAAACCTCCTGATACCACCGCCGTGAAGCTAGATTTCTAATTGTATTGCATCAATTCTAATTTTCTACTCTAAGCAAAGTGTCAGTCGCGTTTATTTAAGGCCAGTGTTCTTTTTAATCTTAAGAAGGTCACGGTGACCAAAAAGCTACGATATTGTACCTATTTTCCCACTTGAGTAGGCGGCAAGGAAAACAACAGGCGGTATCTTGTTAAAACCGGCAGATGAGAGGTGCATAGGTTTCCCATCGATATGCCCAATTTCTGTCGATAGTATTCATCTCCGTACGCCCTAACCGTTTTACACGTAATGCATACTTGCGAGATTCCCCAAAAACAGAGAATACCTCTTCAGCGAATTTTTTGTAAAGACGCATTCAGGCTCAAATTCAGCGAGGTATGTACCCTATACCCCTTCTAGAGCTCAAAGTAATCTACAGAGCACAGGACCATCCGGACAGGAAAATGAGTGAATCCAATCTTATAATAATTCAGTGGCCAGACCTTAACGTACGGGGATCATCATGGCCGATTATGCAAATGCGATAAGTGCCCTGATGTGTAATGCGTGCTCGCTTAAAATCGTTTAAATGTATGAGTGATGCCTGACGCGTGATGCGCGATGGCTGTTTAATTGAAATATTTTGTAGGTATAAGTGATGCGTGATGCGTAACACCTGTTTACTGCAAATTACATGAATGTGTGAATGATGTGTGATGCTTGATACCTGTTTACTCGAATTCGTTCGCATGTACACGTATTTTTCGAACATTTTGGATTCTTAGTTGGATACACACGGCATCGTAGTAGTGGCTGGTAATTGCTTTCTTTAATCCCCAAGTGTTGTTTGCTTGTAAAAACTGTGACTCGCCGTTCAAAATGCTGAGTATAGGATCGGCAGGCAATTTTGAATTCACTCCTGATCTCCCTTCTGATAAAGGTAAACAGCCGAAACATCAAGACATTTGTCTCTCCATTCTCCTGGTTATTCTACGAGGAAAAGGCTGACAGTGCTGTCTTACCCAAAAATGTTAGAATATGCCTTTGATTTCTCCGCTATGGCCCTCACCACAGTGGCTCTTTTCGAGGCACACTTTGGCTTCGAGAATGGAAGCAATATATGATTCATGTCGCGCAGTGGTTCAAACTTCCACCAATCCGCTTCCCGGTAACAGGCCCTTCCCCCTGGGTCAATCAAAAACATTATTTTACTTGCATCAATAGAAGTGTGCATTGTGTTGTAATGACGACAGTGATCGCGACTGCAGGAAAGAGGCGCAGTGCTGTTTCGAATCGTTGACAGCGTAATTCGGACTCCTAAATAATCAACATTGACATCTCCATTGTGTCTTGACGGTGCTGCAGTGGCACTACCCAGTGTTTTGATTAGACGTAACTGGTCCTGAGGTTTCACTATTGTTCGCTTTAAAAAAAATGCCTCGGAGACGGGTTCTTTCGGGAGGAGGAGGAGGAGGTTCTTTCAACAGGAACATTGTGAACATCTTGGTAAGCATTCCACACAACTTCCAGTCCGGAAGCGTGTGGCTGAAGTGCACTGATAATCATCGAGCACAATTTTTTGTGTAAACCATACAGCATACTGCACTGGCAAGTCAAAATGAGAAAAAAGCAAAATGTGTACGTAAAATCGATTCAGGGAACCACTTTGAGGTGTGCAATGACGACAAGATAACGATATCATGACGGTTTAATTTTCTTCGATCATGTTGCAGAATGTTTGCCTTTCTTAACTATTTCAGCTGAACCTCTCCAGTTTTTTCACATGCAAAGTTCAAGGTAGAATTACCATGGTAAGGTAGAATTGCCAGTTACCAATTACTAGCAACACAAGGTAGAATTACCATGAACATATTACTGACTACAATAAAACATACAAGATAAAACGTGGTGTTCATATATTGCTTGGAAGCCATCAATAGTTCATGTTGATGCTAAATGACAGCCTCTGACTGCTGTCTTTGACAAGCTATTTCAACGTTAGGCGCAGTCCTGTAATTATTATGTCATTTTGGCAGGAAACTAGCTAATGCATGTTGAGTGGAAGATTGTGAACATGTTGGTAAACATTTCCACACTATCCGGTGTCGGCGCATATGACCCAATTGCAGATACATACACACACACACACACACACACACACACACACACACACACACACACACACACACACACACACACACACACATATATATATATATATATATATATATATATATATATATATATATATATATATATATATATACTTAGGCAGTATGCTTTCATTAAAGCAGGTTTTGTTATACGCAAGATGAAATGTACATGCAATCAGTGTCTTGTGCGTTTGTTCGATTGCTCAAATTAAATCCTTCGCTGTTTTTGGTATGTCATAAATCAAATTGCCTATTGTCATAGATATTAGTTTAGGCTGGCCAGTATTTCAAGGACATTCACTTCCCATTCTTAAAGCAATGTAAGACGGTCAGACGGAAAATATTCGAAGATGGAAAATTGCGAGGCATGCTCTACAACACATAATCATTGGTAAACCATCAGTTGACGGATTATACATCCGAATATCTGGTCAAAATTACAAAACACATACAAACAGAAGCATATCAGTTTTCCAGCCAGTATAACAGCACGGAAAGGCAAGAACATTGAATCCCCCTACTGTCATTGAGTGGCTGAGCATGTCCAAAGAAATGCATGACTTAATTTGTTTGCTGAAGTCGGGCATTCTTTCTCTGATGAGGATGGATTCAAGAACTTGTAAACGGCGTTTTTTCAGACACACGCCCCCCCCATATATATATATATATATATATATATATATATATATATATATATATATATATATACATATATACATATTCACGACCATCATTTATGCAATGTGCCACGCTGGCGTTGTGCACCGGCAAAGTGAATTGGACAATAGCAAAAGAAGTATATTCGTACAATTCAATAAACCATCTTTATGTTCACCATAAGTGCAAGAGTGGCTCAATGATTTCATGATAGCGACAGGAAGAATGGGTAGTGAGTGACCTAATGCGAGGTAAAGCAAATAGGCTAAGTAAGTATTTTGCGGCAGAGTGGAGCCAAATATTTTCATTTAGCATGCGCCCCGATGGCAGGTTGAGCGCCATTCGCCCAAGTGGGGGTCAGTTTGACCCTGCTGAGATCTCAGAAATTCAGAAAGCTAGAGGCACCAAATTTACAGGGTGTGTTGGCCTGTGCATGAATTCACTTTCGGCAAAATGTGGGGTTCGTAGGTCATGATCTTCAGGTCAAATAAGGTCAAACCAGACAAAACTCCAGATTGGTGTCCAATGTGTCCCGAACCTAAATACCTGTTCTGAACAAAAGATCACTGGTGCTCATTTAAGGTCAGTTACCTTGTTTAACTTTGTATATTATGGCATGTTGTACACTTGAAGATGTTAAAGCAAACATCAAATATAACGAAAAAGCTTTCTTATAGCTATTTGTATATTTCGAAGCGGAAGAGACTGCTTTACACAACACAATTTTCTATTTAGTGAATATGCGTCATGCGTCAACACGTCATTGTTTAATTGCGTCATGGAGCTTCTGTATGTCGTTGAGGTGCTGCCAAACTAGCCGTGTGAAATTGCTTCTGGGCACTCGCTTGTAGTACTTCAATCTCCCGGGAGGTGGCCGTGGCAGTGCTGGAGGCGTGGCCGTGGTGGTGCTGAACCAAACGTCATTATATGCTCGTGCTTTGCCCCTTTCTCCTGGTGTTTTACACATTAATCCCGGAATGTAACGCGTAATTGTGATGAAATCCGACCCACTTGTCCTCCTTTTTGTCTTATCCTTAACCATCACGGCGCCCCGCTAATCCGGGGCAGGATGTTTGCGCACGCCACGAGTAGGTCGAGAGACCCCCTGAGAAGGGAGACACGACCGGGCTCTCAGCGCATACCCAGGGGGTTCCTGCACGGGCTAAAGCTCGGCGGCTGGCCTCCTGGGCGTACGCAGTTCTGTCCCACCGATGTCCGTTCTCCTTCATCCCATAACCCTGAAATAATTACTTCTGGTCGAAAGGGGTCTAGTCCACACATGCAATCGTGATGAAAACTGGCTGCGCCCGCTCAAAGTCGACTAAGAGCAAATTGGCGTCCATTAAATCTGGCCATGGTACTCCCGAACGCCAGATATTAACGGCGCGTTGGTTATATTTTTGTTGGCCTTGAACACGGCATGGCTGATGGGGTGGCAGGCGTTGAGTTACGACTCTATGGCGACATGCGTGTTTAACCGCGCCAAGTTAGCTTCGTAGCCGACTGTCAATGATCATGGCATAACTCGCCAAAAACAACTATATCGTCATCTCCAACGAACATCATCACCGCCTTGTCACACAGCCATCATCCCACATGGTCAAGCAAGTCACCACCTATCCCAGCCCCCAAAACCAACAAGACCATGACCCTACAGCTAAGCCACCGGTGTCCGACCGGACGGCCTCGCAACTGACCGAAGACAAACTATGACTCCACAGCTAAGCCACCGGTGTTCAGCCGGGCGGCTTCGCCACTGACCGAAGAGGATGCGCTTGTGCAGGTCAACGGCCTCCACCAGTACGTTGTTGAGCAGCACTGAGCAGAAGGCCACCAGGATGTACGTGAGCGAGAGATCGAACACGATAGTGGAGCCTGGGTACTGCGCCTGGAAGTAGTCGGCCGCCACGATGAAGCTGTGGGAAGACGGGAGCGATGACGGCGTTGGCAGCGCCAGTACGGCAGCACACGCTGATAGAGCGCGCGGCGCCTTGTTCGACAGGCCTATGCATAGACGCATAAATTATAATATGCATAATACGCATCTAATTATCGTCATGAGGTGGTGTGTAGACTTCCTGTAATGGAAACATTGGCCTCACGTTTGCATTCAGACAAGCATTGGCAGTCAGAATGCTCCACATTCGAAGCTTTTGAGGCAGACACCAGGTGTGAAAAGCTAAGCTCACTTGGAACTATCGGTTTGTTTTTAAACATAAAAGATCGCTCGATAAAACAACAGATCACTCCGTAGTAAATATGTTCTTAAATGCGTCCTCGTTTGATCACGTCATAGGACGTCTTTATGACGTCAGAGTCGCTGCCAGAGTGGCCGTGTCAGAACTGCCTCCGTAACCGACGGACTGACCATCACGTCATAGGACGTCTTTATGACGTCAGAGTCGCTGCCAGAGTGGCCGTGTCAGAACTGCCTCCGTAACCGACGGACTGACTCACTTGTAGTGTTTCAGCCTGCTGAGATGTGGGGGCGTTTGCTAGTGCGTGTTCGCCGAGACAGAAGTTCGTTATGTACTCTTGTGTTGGGTCTTTCTCATGGTATTCTTGCATATTTGTCCGTGACTTTGTGTTGTTTACTTGCGTTCACGCACTCAGTCGTGCTGTTATTCTTAGGCTATTAAATTTCCAGCCTTGTTTTCGTCATAGCGCGTACCGCTGTTCTAACCCTTATATTGCGTAACACGAAACCTAATTCGTGCTCGAAGGTTGCACTCAACGGATTGCGTTAGTTCCTTGTTAATTGATGCCGGTCGACGTCACAAATTGTGCAGACGTATTCCAGACATGAATAATTTGCTGATCATATTTTTCTGGGCCTCAAGCACTACATAGTTCAAGAAGTGACCTTGAAATAGTCTGCACATGCTTGCGGGTGTCAAGCTCGGAAACAAGAGAATGCTAAGTTTATTTAAGCCTTGTGAAAGGCTTAGCTGTGAAATGCACTGAATGATCTTCAAAATAACTACTTCAGCCCAAAACCCCACACAAAGGTGCAGCACTTCCTTTAAAAGTGGTTAAAATGATAGGATCATTTTAGGGGTGTGATTAGTTTAGATTGCAGAAGGGGTAAACATGAATATAGTTTTTTACCGCCAATTTCCATCATGTAGACGGCAAGGCATGTCCGATGAATGCAGTAAAACCTAGATTTACACGTCAACATGGTTATTGAGAGAGTGGAAATAAGCCTAAAGACAATAGGGAGCTCATTTCGACCATTTCTGCCCCTCCCCCCCCCCCCCCCACATGGGTCAGGTCTGCTAAGGTTACCGTCAAAAATTGGTCCACCATAAGCCTACAAAAATGTTACTTTTCTCCACAATGTGTTTCTGAGTTCATTTTGTTCGATGCAGCTGTCGGACAAACGTGTTCCAGAAACAAATATATCGTTTTATGGTGATTTAGAGACAATCTAAAGTCAACTCAGGCTAAATTTACAACTCATCCCGCTAAAAAGATTAAGTGCTAGCCGGGCCGATGTGAGCACTACAATGCATTTTTGTGGTCAGAAACAGTGTATTGGACACCTATGGGCACTGGAAAGATCGCATAGCTGTTGTTTACATTATAGACAGTTCCTCCGGCGTTTGGCAATGTATTTGTAGCAACTTGAGAACAGGTACGTTGCTCCATGAAATTAGACATCAGCTTCACAAACAAAATAAGAAGGTAGCCACACGCGTCGCACTCCCTCATCCAGTCTCTCCGCTGCTGGCAACGTAGGTCGTTGATCGTGGATGACCTTCTATACCTTGCATGACCCGTTGGGACTTCGCATTATCATTTATCTCAACACGTTTTAGGTGAAATATTCAAATTCTGCGGCCAAAATTGCCTAAAAACTGTCTATTTTGAGCTTAGTTTGGTTTTGCAGGATGTACTCATAGAGATAGGCCATGACCTGGGCCGAGGTCATGTGCTCTGTAGTCATATGATAGCTGCACATGTAAGTTACTACTTTTTTCCTCATATACAACAAAAAACTACACAAAAATACGTCCAAACGTGCACTGCTTACCACAGATAGCAGCAATTGACCTGTCATTAGGTCAACAGCCTCACATATTCCGAAAAGTCTGAAATATTAAGACTGTACGCGCTATTATGTTTTACTACTATGCAAAGTTTGAACAAAGGCAAATGAGCCCCGAGGAGGTTATATGTGGTAAAAAAATAGAGGTTTATCTCGTTAACCTGATATAGGTCACTGATCTTGGTAGATAAAAACTTCAATTTTGAAGAGCTGATTCCAAGTTGTTAGATGAATAGGTACCGAGAATTTGGTGTCGCTGCAAGCGTTTATTTTTGACCTGTGCTCGAAAAGTCATAGGGGAGAATGAACTTCCCCGGGGCGGGCGTGGTTCACCTTATACGCGACATCACTTT
This sequence comes from Pollicipes pollicipes, assembly GCF_011947565.3. Classification (NCBI taxonomy): domain Eukaryota; kingdom Metazoa; phylum Arthropoda; class Thecostraca; order Pollicipedomorpha; family Pollicipedidae; genus Pollicipes; species Pollicipes pollicipes. Next base: position 3,815,735 of record NW_023596251.1, read on the forward strand.
TACTGCGAATATCCTTACACGACACGAGTGCAACTTGTGCGCGTCATTTCATCTACTGCACAAACTTATACAGTCCCTGCTTACAAACGGCATTACTTCTACCGCAAAAATTCAGACAAGTCATGAGTTCTACGCGCGGGGGTGAAAAACTGTCTTTTCCGTCACCGGCAAAACTTGCAGCAGCTTAAATTGTCATCTTGAGTCAAAGCAACCAGAAACCGCTGCAGTATAATCCTATATGCGATAAGCCACAAAACAAAGATAAGCCAAATGTAATGTGGCATAGCTATCAAACACGTTCGTATCGGCAGTCTCATTTGCACTGAAGTTTCATTTTCTGGCCATCAAACATTGAATGCTGGTTGATACTAATCTAATGAAGTTGTCATATAAAGACGTGCTTAGCATAATGAGCCCTAGAGGGGTGCACTTTCCTGTTTATGTGGGGATGGGTGGAAGAAATTATACCTCCCAACCAGGAATGTATTTTCCTATTGTTATTTGTGATTTTTTTATTCATCATTTTTACCAAATCGTTATTTCTTTGGATACAACGAGGGCGATGTTTATGGTCATATTAAATTCGCCACATATTTATTAGTTAGATAATACCTCCTTAGGCATTGTCTCATAGCATGTCATAAACCGCTTTGAGACAAATTAATGGTACAAAGACAGTATTCAATTCTTGCTCGAACTGGCCAGTGATCAGATATCTAGAAGCGGCATCACTGACTCGGTAGCTTGGCTACTCATGTCGGCTTCCAAAGACGAGCCGACTGATTCAATTGATTCGCCAACTCCTTTGCTTGAATCTCTTGTTTGAGCCGTGACAGAACTTGAGCTGCTTCTTCCTGGCACTGGCAGGCTGTTCGAGTCCTTTGCTAGCCTTATTCAACAAATTACGCACATCACGTCACCAGCTGTAAGCCGTGGGTCATAAAGATTCTGGGTGAGATGATCGGATGGTTCTACAAATTGTTTCACTATTGCCTTCTTGTGCCGCAATAAAGGTTCACGGCAAAAGTGCGTTTGACGCGGCATTTCATAAATGCATAGCACTGCATCTTGTCTGCTGCTCCTAACACCTCGCAGTCTGGTCGCCAACTGACCACGGCTGCGCATTTGCCGTTGTTCGAGAACGGCTGCGTCATCTCTCCGACGCGACGGTCAGTGTCCCACATTCGCACCCCTTAACCACTTGTTTGCGGAGCGTGACCAAAAGCGGGCGTCGCGAGGCCGACCCCATCCCCACTTCACTTGCCCCGTGGCGACATCGGAACGCGAATGAGATATGTATGCTCACGTTTCCTGTCCTATACAACCATCGAACAGTTTTGCAAATTTACCTCAACAAAATGCTAGCAAAAGCAATTTATCAACGTTTGACCTGATGTGACCTTGAACTTGACCTCGGTTTATGAAATCTAACTCAAGGTTATTATGGATAATCAAGCATAGCAACGACTGGCGTTGACCGCCTGTCGATATATCTATTCAGGTCGGAGATATGTAGAGATAGCGTTCGAAGCGCCACCTATACGCACTTTTGCGAGGCTCAAAAGCGATTTATGTGCAAAATATATGTTCTTAAAATTCTTATGGAAAGGCTAGGTTAGGGTGCAGGTTAGGGGCCATCAAAGAACGGTATGCTGCATGACCTCTCAGAAGTGCCCAAGGCTCTTCTAAGAGGTCATGCAGGTTGTGTGTGGCCATGTCACGGCTCACTCGGCGACCGTGCTCGGCGAGGTCTAGTATTGATAGAGTCGTCTTTCGAGCCTCAGACTACTCTAATGACGTAGTTTCAGGTTTTTCGATAGACAAGAACGTAAAATTCGGGTTTTCGTGGTTTTGTCCCGGAATGTCCCAGTCATCAGTCATCACATCTTACCATGTTTTGCCATCGAATCTTATCTTCTTTATCATGTTTTGCCATCGAATGTGCATATGGGTGCCCTCACGGACTTAATTGCGAGAGAAGTACGCTCGTCACTGCTGAGCTACACGTGGGTGAACTTATATCCCGGCCACCTTATGTGAATGGTAGTTTCACATCAGAGAGCTTGGTTGATTCATCTTCCGACGACTTCTCTGCAAACCTGATGTGCTGTTTTGTTAAACCGATAGCTTGCGCCACAATCGGGATATGTTACCCAGTCTTTTGGGCATCCGCTCAAACGAGGCACTCCGACTTATTGAGTTACCGGACGGGATATAGCGCGTTTCGGAAGGGACGGTTTTAAGTGGAGTTTGACGGTATCTCTCTCACCTGGTTTGGCCAACATACACAGCGTCGAGAAATGGAATCATCACACTTTGTGCGCTGTTCTCCAGAGCGAAATAAATATTGTGGTGATGTCCGTCGGTTTTAACAAGAAAGCTGGCCATGAGCACAGCTTCCAAACGCCGGGTTTTCTCAGTGTAACGACTGCTTGACTGATGACATTGTCAATCATGTGATCCCAGTTGCCATATAATGTTCTTCCAGCTATCTACATATCTGTTGCGAATGTCGCGCAGTTCAGTTTCATTGTTATGCAGGTACATCCTGCAGTGTCGACGACTTTTGTATGGGCTCCCGTCCGTGCGTGTCAGGTTACGCCATTCCGCACGAGACTATGCTTCTGCGCGTCGGGCCGCCATTAATGAACGAAAATCGACACTGTTTTTCGTTGATCGCGGCCGGTTGATTTACCAACATTTTTTTTGTTACACCCTCGCTTTAAGCTTTTGTATAGAAATGCTGCTTCACCTCAGCTCCAAATGGGAAGACATTCCTCAGCATCAAAACCATTTTGGAATCAGCCAAATATTTTTGTTTATTGACAAGAGAAAACTAATTTAAGTGTCAGGGATCGCAAATAAATCAGGATTTGGGTTAGATTAAGACAGCTTTATCGGCTCAGTCCCCAGCCGACTTAAGGAAGTGACACCTCCGAGTGGGACATGACAGCTGTTTCAGGTGCGTGCTGCACTTGTGCACCCTGCTGTCTGCTGGTCCTGTGATTGAATTGCGGCTGTTTGGATCTGCATGCTGCTATCTATGCTAGTTTCTATTATATTTAAAACTAATAGCTTTCCTTGCCACCAGATTTCGGAATTATAATCAGTTGAGTCGTGAAAAATGACGCTCGAACTTAATCGGAGTGAGCCGGCTCCGGCCGGCAGCAGTTTCTGACCTGCTGCCCTGGGCATCATGAGCTCTGACCTGTTGTAGGGCAGGAGGAAGCCGGCTCCGGCCAGCAGTAGCGCCAAGTAGACGCCGTTGTAGCGGTCGGGCGGCGGCGCAGGCCCAGCCACGCAGAGCCGGGGCGGTGCGCTGCGGCCGGCCGCCAGGCCCCGACTCAACGTCTCGTCCATGTCACCCGCTCACGGTCTGCAGAGTGACATGGTGTCAGGGTCGGCAGGGCCACACGGTGTCAAGGTCTGCAGGGTCACACGGCATCAGGGTCTGCAGAATGGCATGGTGTCAGGATCGGCAGGCAGAATGGCATGGTGTCATGGCTTGCAGGGTGACACGGTGTCAGGGTTTGCAGGGTGACAAGGTGTCAGGGTCGACAAGGCCACATAGTGTCAGGGTCTGCAGGGTCACACGGCGTCAGGGTCTGCAGAATGACACGGTGTCAGGGTCGGCAGGGTCACACGGTGTCAAGGTTTGCGGGTTAACACGGTGTCAGGGTCTGCCGGGTGACACGGTGTCACGGTCGGCAGGGTCACACGGCCACAGTCTGGGCGCGTGCTGCCACCTGGTTAGGGAGTGGTGATACGTTTGTCTGAAGTTCCTCACACGGTCCATGCACGAGGGTGCGACCAATGTAAGGCTGCATCCAGACGTATTAATGATACGCAAACACATGGGTGATGGATGCACCCACCTACAGACTATGAGACCAATATCGAACTTTCAACCGACGCCCGGCTTTTCCACCCGATTTCCACCTGACAACGCGTACATCGTGGATGCAAAGACCATTCACAATGCGTCATTTCTGAGCTCACTTTTGCGCTTACTAACACTGCCCTTAGATTTTGCCGACATTTTCATCTACTCCCTTTTTATACTTTCCTACGTCTCATAATCACTTGATCTTTTGTGCGTTTCAACTTTCCAGTTGGGAGTCCCAAATATAAATGTGAAAAGGGCCTAGGTGGCAGGCCATGATACACCCATTTCTTGTGAAAGTTTGACATTAACGCAGCTGACGGACAGAAAGACTTGACTAAAGAATGAGGCCTGGGGGTTTTAAGCCACTCATTTTTAGACTCTAAGACGTCCCTGACACCGAGAACCACACACAAATGCTACAAGTTATCCACAGGGAGCTCTCTTTAAGTTCTGACCTTGCGAGATGACCTGTTACGTCGGCCTCACCTGCATCTCAGCCTTCAGCATGCTGGGCGCGCTGGAAGTATCGGTGCCGCCGACGGCTCGCCGCCAGCTGACTGCGCCGTCAGCTGACTGCTGGACCACCATCGATCGCCAGCGCCCCTCAGCTCTTCGCCCGCAGGCGCTGGCTGGCCGTCCAGCCGCGAGCCGCGCGCGCCCGCCGACGCGGCCCGAATACATGGAAAACGATCCACTGAATCGGACATGCCGTGATCGAATCGGGATATTTGTACCTCGCGAAGTCTAAATCAGGATAGCTGTGCCGAGTGAAGTCGGAATCTGGATGTTTGTGCCGTGCGGACTCTAAATCAGAATATTTGTGCGTTGCGGAATCTGAATCGGGATATTTGTGCCGTGCGGAGTCTGAATCGGGATATTTGGGCCGCGCGGAGTCTAAATTGGGATACTTGTGCCTTGCGGGCTCTGAATTTGGATATTTGTGCCATGCAGAGACTAAATCAAGATATTTGTGCCGTGCGGAATCTGAATTAAGATATTTGCTCCGTGCGGAATATGAATCGGGATCATTGTGCCGTGCGGAATCTGAATCGGGATATCTGTGCCGTGCGGAGTCTAAATCGGAATATTTGTGCCGTGCGGAGTCTGGATCAGGATATTTGTGCTTAGCGGAGTCGGTGGTCACTGACAGGTCATCTTTGGCCAGCCAATTGCCAAGCACATCACTCACATCAACAAGCACGTCAATACAGGCACATTATGCCCCGACTGAGTGGCCGCATATACAAAACAATAAGCATTATTAGGCTTACATGGGATGGCCGTTTTCACATTTGACCTATTTGAGCTACGCTTTTTAACACTACTGAAACCCCCTCACTTCGTTTCAGGCAAGAGGGCACATAATCTTTATTATAGTCTGGTGAACACCAAGCGGCACATTATCGTTCTCGTTCAAGCGCTGAAGGACCATTCCGTCCCAGCGCGGATACCTCACGCCTACCATTCTGACGACACGGAGGAGTGATTCCCTGGTCGATCTAGATGCCCTTGGGCCTCCCTGGCTTTCTGACCCGCTCGGTTGGCCCTGGATCGACGCAGGAGCCGTCCTTGACGCGATAAGATCCCTGATCGGCGCAGGTGATCTGATAATTGGCACATATACATCGGTTCTGCTTCAAGGGACCATGGCTGAAATCAGGTTGGATCCCCCACCGTTCGGTATTATGGCCCTTACCGACACGGGCCCCTTCCATTGTCTCAATGTGAAGTCTCATCATAAGTTATTATGTTTCATCTCATTTTCAAAGTGCCCAGACCAACGCAAGAGGCCCTCTGAAATTCGGGACCTTGCCCCTGTCCTTGTTCAGCAAATGTTTTAGCCGACTCGGGGCTCTTGTCGACACAGGACGCCCTGTTAGTCACTGTGGGCTCGTGACGGACACAGTATTGTTTCAGGCGCCCCGATCAAAACCAATTGCGGTCTCGACCTTGTCTTTAATTGAGAAATGGGACCCCAGAGTTCTGGCCGACAGAACCGAATGCTCGGTTGGAAGTGATCTCTGGCCCAAAAAGAGGAACGCACAATCTGAGAGGTGCACACCGGTGCAAGAGGCTCTCTTATTGACCTTTGAGATCGCAGTCGCAGTCGCAGACCGGAAATTGAGTTATCCGCGATCTGATCATAATTTGATCCGCCATCAGATTGCTCAATGTACTTGGAAAGTCAAGTTACTTCCATAATGCTTAGAAATTGTATTCATGGACGCTAGATCTGAGCGGCTCAACGATTTTATTATTCCTGGCCTTAAACGCCCCATGACTCATAGGAAGTCAATATTTTAATGGTGTCACTATGGCGTCATGTGTGCCGAGTGGCCTTGAAATAGTCTTCACAAAAATCTGCGCGTCTTCGCGGGGGTCCACGGCATTCGTGCTACAACAAAAACTCCAACCGACAGAAGTGCCGCGACGTTACTTCAAATGTCAATGCTTATACACGATAGGAGAAGTAGCAGGAGAAGTGATGTCGTGTATACGTAAGCTCTGCGTTTTCTGCGGTAGATGTAATGCTGCTTATAACTGATGACATATCACTCCTGTTGCTATCATATTTTTTCTTGTCGTAGCACTGACATCCTGACACTCTTCGCGGCGCGCAGCTTAGAAACTGGAGGTTTTTATCTTGAAGGGAGTATTCCACCTTTATATGGGGTTTTGAATTGAAATAACCATCTTGAGGGCCTTTTGATGCAATTCACGGTAGTGCCCTTTTAAAGACCCAAAAACCTCTGGTTCTTGAGTTACACGGCCGCAAAAGTGGGAAAACACTCATTGCGAAACTACTTCAAAGCCAACTTGGCATTGATGTCATAGAAACGTCATACGATCGCCGTTATATTACAGGCTGTTTTCTGTTTATGATCAGAACAGCATCGCCGCCGATACATTCGCAAAAGCGATGATGTGGCACGTATGATACAATCCTCGGAAGGCGATTGGCTGTAAATTAAATTTCGTTGATGTATGCGTGTCGCGAACGGAAGCGTGAGCACTTTCGGGTTGTGCGGCACTCGTCGTCAACGGGGCACATTTTTCCTTACTCCTAAGCCACAAGTCAATGCTATAAAATACGAAAAACGCCACACTGTCTGCAAAAAAGTACGGCACCGAAAAAAAGAACGGTACTCTCCCGAATGTTTTGAAAAAGAAGACGCGACGGCAAATCTTTTTTCTCCTGCTTGCGTTTTTTTTATTCATTCTTTTGATGTATGTCTTACAGACAGCTCGGCTGGCGCCGTGTGCACCGGGGCAAAGAACCTTGCACGGGTTTATGGGTTAGCAAGGCTAGCGAAATATTACAAGAAATTTAGATGTATATTTTCCTAAAAATTTAACGCATGTTGCATCACAACTTTAAATCTGTAACAAAAAATGATGTCCTACAACTACAACCTCTTGAGTTTCGGTACCATGAACCCCTGATGGGATTTTGTTTTGCTGGGAGCTAACGGTGAAATGCGGTGTTATAACCGAAAACCTTTGCGAAAATTGTGGAAAATCTGCAGTTTGACAGTCCCCCGGGCTGTGCAAGTATGGAACACACTTATTTGACATTAGAGTGTGAGCCGGGCGCTTGAAATAGTTGTGATCACTGGTGGTGCGTGCCAGGGTCTTATATTGATCTTGATGTGATGGGGAGTGTGCGTGCGAGGTTTGTACTTCTGAGAGAACATTGTTTTGATATTCTTTAAATCTAATGACTCCCAATAAAATGTGATATGTCGATACCTACCTCCATCTTTATGTTTGCATTTGAGTATAACAAAGTAGTGATGCCAGTGAAGTGAAAGGAACACTGGCACCTATGCTGCAGAGGCGTACAGTGGCAATTTGCTGCTTCATTATGATACTGCCAACATTTTGAACCTATTGAGATATGGCAGCATGTGATTAATCCATTGCGTGTCATTATACTGTCAATTCATTTTGACAGTAGGGGCAAGTCTGCGTGGCTCATTAATGCTCACGCTTGGTATAAGCTCGCATGATACGGCTGTTCAAAACTATATTTCCCTTAAGAATTCTAAAAACAAAGCGCTGTATTATTGTGGTTGCACATACTTCTGTCTTAACAAATTTTGTCTGCCGGCAAGCATTGCTTGTGAGTCATCAATGTCAAAGTCACTGGAACCCGTGTGACATGCTAGGTGCTGAGAAAGATGGAAAAGTATTGCTGCCGGTTTCTTGGATAGCACTTCATAGTATTTCTATCATGAGCCTTGTGTGCTCTGGCAGCTTCATCATTTCCTTGTATTTTGCCCATCTAGCCATAACTATATGCATTTGTTTTGTCTTCAGCCTTGTTGAAGGTCATCAGGTTTGCATTGTCGTTTCACTGCATGTAATATTTTATTGTTATGCATGTGTGTGAGCACCTGTGTGAAGCACCTGTGCACCACCAAAGCACCTGTGTGAACAATATTTTTGAGTGAAGTAGCCCGATGGCTGCAGCATGTTGCATGGCCGTGGAATCAGGAGACGTGTTCGCATCTTTGTCACCTACGTTTTGTAGATTTCCAAACCAGGCTGAGCATGTGATGTCACTTATTGGCTGTGTGCTTTGCTGAAAGTGACTTGTAAATTGATTTCGTTTTGTTTTTGGTCAGTTATGTGTCAGATGCGGGGTTAACACAAGAACGCACACTTCACCTATGTTTTCATAATGTAATTTAATATGAAAACAGCAGGGATCGCAGTACAAAAATCGTATCGTTGTTCATTATGCCATGCCACAGTACAGCACTGAGGCCGTGCCACCATGATACTACCCGTGCTATTACACTGTGTACCGCATTGGTTGACTACTCTCTGTCAAGCTTGTGAGAAAACAGCTTATAATTTATGAGTGGCTGGCAACAACTGATTTAAAAACGCCGAAGGGTTTGAAAAAAGCACCAGCGAGAATGCCGTTGCACCACAATGGTTACATCAGGGCTAACTTATGATTGCACAAATAATCCTAAGCAAGACAAACATTCTTGGTAGCTCAATCTTGCCACCTTTAGCATGGCAACGGCAATGCTTTGGCAATCAATTTAGCATGTAAATGCATTCCCAGTTACAAATAATACAGACAGTAACTACTGTGCACATCACATAATATCAATGTTAGGACTACAGCAATGCAGGCAAGGGTAGGTCGACAACATAGTACTGGCATCATTAAAAGTTCTTGAAACGTTTCGGTAAGATTCATGACACTACATGATAGTTACCACAGCATATCGTGCTTCGATATTAACAATCTGCCCTAAAAGCTGGCAATTGATACGTTGCGCACGTCAAACAGTACACCAAAGCTTTTCTTACTGCCAGCATCAAGACAAAAAATCCACAAACGAACCATCCACTAATCCGCCACCTGACGTATCGCCTGCGATAAGAATGGCCGACCGGCGTCAGCTTTCGTGCGTTTCGAGGCATTCTTTAGGTCTGGCTGCCAGGGGCTACCAGGTATTGCTGTCGTCACAAAACGATTTCATGGCGCCATCGAACGATGACGTAGCGCAGCGCATTTTTAGAAACTTTGAAACTTGGCTACTTAGCGTCGTTTTTGAGCCTTGAAAGCTGACCAATAGTTAAAAGTAAGCTTTTCCCATCATATCTTGTGCCTATCTCGATATCTTCAAATGTGTAACATTCCCTTCAAGGTTTAAGGGCATACAGAGTTTTCTGTTGTTGTTGACATTCGCCGCTTTCAACAAGAATGTGCTTAGCTGAAAGAAAACGATACCGTGGGCGATGAAAGGGGCGAGGCTGTTGTAAATGTAAATAACTATGGGTGAGCTTTGTGTGCCTGAGTCAAGACCGGGTTAACATCTTCCCCTTCAAGGTGTTTGTACGGTTTGCTATTGGTCAAGGTGAAATATTTCGTCTGATGTCATGAACATGGCTCCTGGTGCCTTTGGTCGACTGTCGTTGCAAAAATATGTGTTCAAGTTGCGGATGGTGGCTGGCATATTGACATGGCAAACAAGAGAGGGTGCGTGCGTGATGCCATCAAAACTTTTTTGGTCAATTGGTCGGCCTTCTAATCCCCTGTGATTCCTTTATGGTCCGGGATGCACACACACACACAAATAATGCTTACAACTTTTATGCGTAAAGAAAGGCTGATGTTTATGATGTCGGCAAGCAGGAGGTGACTTGTGTCGGGGTCGAAAAGTAATTGCAAAGCCGCTTTCGGACCCGAGCAGATCACCATGGTTCCATTGTTTTATGATTCTGCCGTCTGATGTGCTGCAAAAAAAAAGAGAAAAAAGCAGGTAGCTGTGCATGACAAGCAAATGCACCGGGTGGTTTTCTAGATGTTTATGAGCATTGCGTGTGACGTTGTACATAGTGTATACTAGTATGGCACATAGATACTAGCGTCTCGTATTCGGTGTGGGTGCCGGCCCTGGAGCCATCGGTATGAATAAAGCGACAATGTGGATATTTGTCAGCCGTGTGGTTTATCATTTGTTGTGCATACTGTGTCGTCACATAACTTTTAAGATCAGTGAAAAGGAATACAATTTCCGTGGTGTCGACTGCTAGGGAGGCACCGCCGAATCAGGTGCCACGGAGACCCGGGGTAGAACATAAATTGAGCTTGGTCACAGGATGGTGGCACGAGACCCGAGTGTGGCAGGCCCGAGCGACGTTCTGACGCGAGTGTGGCAGGTTCGAGCGACGTTCTGACGCAAGTGTGGCAGACCGGAGTGACGTTCTGACGCGAGTGTGGCAGACCGGAGCGACGTTCTGACCCGAGTGTGGCAGACCGGAGCGACGTTCTAACGCGAGTGTGGCAGGCCCGAGCGACGTTCTGACGCGGGTGTGGCAGGCCCGAGCGTCGTCCTGTTGGCTCTAATTAGGTGTGACGAATTGTTGGTGATATGTGCACGGAGACTTAACAGTGTATGGATATGTTTGAACGAATATAAGGCACATAAAAAATGCACTTTATTTTTGATGCAATCGACTGCTTTTCAAGCGATTGTTGTCTGTAATCCCACGCTTGCGTTTTAACTTTGTCTCCTGAGCCGTTTGTCGTCCTGTCGTCTCCTGAGCCGTTTGTCGTCCTGTCGTCTCCTGAGCCGTTTGTCGTCCTGTCGTCTCCTGAGCCGTTTGTTGTCCTGTCGTCTCCTGAGCCGTTTGTCGTCCTGTCGTCTCCCTGAGCCGTTTGTCGTCCTGTCCGTCTCCTGAGCCGTTTGTCGTCCTGTCGTCTCCTGCGCCGTTTGTCGTCCTGTCGTCTCCTGAGCCGTTTGTTGTCCTGTCGTCTCCTGAGCCGTTTGTCGTCCTGTCTTCTCCTGAGCCGTTTGTTGTCCTGTCGTCTCCTGCGCCGTTTTGTTCGTCCTGTCGTCTCCTGAGCCGTTTGTCGTCCTGTCGTCTCCTGAGCCGTTTGTCGTCCTGTCGTCTCCTGAGCCGTTTGTTGTCCTGTCGTCTCCTGAGCCGTTTGTCGTCCTGTCGTCTCCTGAGCCGTTTGTTGTCCTGTCGTCTCCTGAGCCGTTTGTCGTCCTGTCGTCTCCTGAGCCGTTTGTTGTCCTGTCGTCTCCTGAGCCGTTTGTCGTCCTGTCGTCTCCTGAGCCGTTTGTCGTCCTGTCGTCTCCTGAGCCGTTGTCGTCCTGTCCGTCTCCTGAGCCGTTTGTCGTCCTGTCGTCTCCTGAGCCTTTTGTGTCCTGTCGTCTCCTGAGCCGTTTGTCGTCCTGTCGTCTCCTGAGCCGTTTGTCGTCCTGTCGTCTCCTGAGCCGTTTGTCGTCCTGTCGTCTCCTGCGCCGTTTGTCGTCCTGTCGTCTCCTGAGCCGTTTGTTGTCCTGTCGTCTCCTGAGCCGTTTGTCGTCCTGTCTTCTCCTGAGCCGTTTGTTGTCCTGTCGTCTCCTGCGCCGTTTGTCGTCCTGTCGTCTCCTGAGCCGTTTGTCGTCCTGTCGTCTCCTGAGCCGTTTGTCGTCCTGTCGTCTCCTGAGCCGTTTGTTGTCCTGTCGTCTCCTGAGCCGTTTGTCGTCCTGTCGTCTCCTGAGCCGTTTGTTGTCCTGTCGTCTCTCCTGAGCCGTTTGTCGTCCTGTCGTCTCCTGAGCCGTTTGTTGTCCTGTCGTCTCCTGAGCCGTTTGTCGTCCTGTCGTCTCCTGAGCCGTTTGTCGTCCTGTCGTCTCCTGAGCCGTTTGTTGTCCTGTCGTCTCCTGAGCCGTTTGTTGTCCTGTCGTCTCCTGAGCCGTTTGTTGTCCTGTCGTCTCCTGAGCCGTTTGTTGTCCTGTCGTCTCCTGAGCCGTTTGTCGTCCTGTCGTCTCCTGAGCCGTTTGTTGTCCTGTCGTCTCCTGAGCCGTTTGTCGTCCTGTCGTCTCCTGAGCCGTTTGTCGTCCTGTCGTCTCCTGAGCCGTTTGTCGTCCTGTCGTCTCCTGAGCCGTTTGTTGTCCTGTCGTCTCCTGAGCCGTTTGTCGTCCTGTCTCTCCTGAGCCGTTTGTTGTCCTGTCGTCTCCTGCGCCGTTTGTCGTCCTGTCGTCTCCAGAGCCGTTTGTCGTCCTGTCGTCTCCTGAGCCGTTTGTCGTCCTGTCGTCTCCTGAGCCGTTTGTCGTCCTGTCGTCTCCTGAGCCGTTTGTCGTCCTGTCGTCTCCTGAGCCGTTGTCGTCCTGTCGTCTCCTGAGCCGTTTGTTGTTCCTGTCGTCTCCTGAGCCGTTTGTCGTCCTGTCGTCTCCTGCGCCGTTTGTCGTCCTGTCGTCTCCTGAGCCGTTTGTCGTCCTGTCGTCTCCTGAGCCGTTTGTCGTCCTGTCGTCTCCTGAGCCGTTTGTCGTCCTGTCGTCTCCTGAGCCGTTTGTCGTCCTGTCGTCTCCCGCGCCGTTTGTCGTCCTGTCGTCTCCCGCGCCGTTTGTCGTCCTGTCGTCTCCGCGTTTGTCACGCACATGTAGTATCTCAAAATTAAAGAGCCTGATTTTTTGGTTTAACTAGGCATACTTATCATAAATAGCACTCAGCATGGCAATAGTGTGTTAGGGCTTGCCGGCTGCTATGACTATTTTGAGTCATAAAGATGCTGAAACACTGCTGAGGTACAAATCTACTACGGTGTAAATGGCTGGAAAGGTTTATGTCTGTTAAGAACAAAAATCCGACCGGTCACAAGCCAGCGAGAATTTTTACCAACAAAGTCAGAATCAGAAGGATATGTGACATTCCTTTCGAAACGAAGAAGCTGCTTTTTTAACTGGGGACTTGGGTGAATAACGCGGCGAGCGCGTCGCAGCGGGGAAAAATAAGGCAGTTCACCACCACGCAAAAGATACCCATGTGTTGCCTGCCTGTGGACAACTACCTTGCGGCGCTGCTATTCTTCGTTTATAAACGCCGTGATGGCTGGGTGAAAGCTCTCGGCTGCTGGTCCGGCTGGACTCAACAGCCCTGACGGTCCTGCCGGTCGGCTTCCCAGCGCTGGCTCGATCTGTGACAGATGGCGCCAGTACCGCCGGGGCTCCGACAGTACCGCCACCTGCAGGGCCGAGGCTCCGACAGTACCGCCACCTACAGGTGGCTGTCATCGCGCCCTCTGTCGAGGTGGCCTGAATCTCGCAAAGCATGTCTGTCGACACCTCTCGGTTTCATCGATAGCTGTCGGCGCTTTCCCGCCCCGTCGGCAGCCGTTGGCACTTTTCTAAGCTGTGATGTATGGCTAGGGCGGGTCGAGAGACTCGGAAGTAAACCTGCTGTTCAGTAAGTGCCTATTACGTAATATTTGGAGGAATTTCAAATGAGCTGGAGCATGCACAAAATTTCGCATTGCTCTGAGAACAGCTGAATGTCGCGCGTTTGGTTGTCAAGGATTTCCGTCAGACAAACTTTGAGCGTCCCTGTCACCTGCTGAACCGCGCACCAATGGCCCAAACCCAACACAGACCGATAAGTTTTAGGCCCCAAACCAAGGACTTTTACGCGTGCTTGTCCGGTGTTCCGTATTGGTAAGCAAAGACCGAGCGATGTCCGACTTAAGATTACATTAGCTATTAATTTTAAAAACTTTGATTCTGCATTAAAACTGAACATCTATACGTTAAACTTTCCAGCGCTTTTACTGATCTGACATCGCATTAACCATGAACACCCACACATCAAATTTATCACCAAACATACCGATCTATTTCTCTATACCAAACCGTCAATGCATCTAGCGCCCGCTTTGAAATGCTAAGATCGTAGACAAGCTTTCTAGTTACAATCATCACCACACACAAGAGCAGCAACGTGAGTCCAGTGCTGCCTGTGCACCGAAACAGAGCGACGCCACGTCAAGTCGCTATCACTCCAGGTGCTTGTGGACCGACATGAGCACCCTTTAAAACCCTGATCCTTGCGCACGCTCTGCATGTCCCTTTTCATGTTGTGCAGCCAGCCGAGGTCAGGCTTCACAACGTGACCCCGCCAAAAACTGCGAACCCGCAGGCTAGGTCATCGAGCGACCGGGCATGGCACCGGAGACCGTGCCGGCGACCGTCCCTGCGAACGCATGTCGGAGCCGGAGCGGCACCTCTGGCTGCAACGGTCACCTGCCACAGCTGACCCGGACCAGCCCGGACTTCCCCGAACCCGCCGAGGTGGCAGCGCCGCGTCCGGGCGCCGTGGACAGAGGGGAGGAGTGAACTGGCGCCGTGGACAGAGGGGAGGAGTTAACTGCCCCCCCCCCCCTGCGAGGTTGGGAAGCCACAGCTGGCCGTCAGCCAGGTCAGCATGCATCGCGCGCATCGACACGTCACCAGCGCCACCCGGCGCTGTCTGCCGCTTCCGCTTCGCTCGCTGCGTATGACGCGCTGTGAGCGGGCGGGAGGGTGCGCGCCGGCGGGACGGGGCTGCATCCGGCGGCTGGCCGGACCCGGCTGTGTCCCGCGCCAGGTCATCTGGCCGGACCCGGCTGTGTCCCTCGCCAGGCCATCCGGTCGGGTCCGACTGTGTCCCGCGCTGTCCCATCTGGGCTCACCCCACAAGGTAGCGTCAGACATCAGATAGCGTCACACGGGAGGAGACCCGCATCGCCAAAAATGAAATTACCTCCTGGTTCACGAGATAGGTGAAGATGTGACTTCCGGTGCTGGTTTGTACCATTTGTCCCCTACTCACTTATTGATTCCCTGGCCTGGGAGCACCACGGGTGGTTTGCACTGAATGTGATATAAAAACTATGATTTGATTGACTATATAACATGTATTCCGATGCTCTTACAGCTGATTACATTCTTATAGTATTCTTTGAAACAGGCGACACAGGACTACAGCCCGCTCTTGGGATGGTTGGCCCGAAACCGGTTACCATGCTCTTACATCGGTAGCTGTTACAGCGAGGCGGTGGGCCGAGCAGTCACTCTTTAACGGTTAGAGAGTCTCTAAGGTCGGCGACCGGGACTGGTCAATGTCCTCTCGAGAGAGCCTCTAAGGTCGGCGACCGGGACTGGTCAATGCCCTCTCAAGAGAACCTCTAAGGTCGGCGACCGGGACTGGTCGGTGCCCTCTCGAGAGAGCCTCTAAGGTCGGCGACCAGGACTGGTCAATGCCCTCCCGAGAGAGCCTCTAACGTCGGCGACCGGGGCTGGCCGATGCCCTCCCGAGAGAGCCTCTAAGGTCGGCGACCGGGACTGGTCAATGCCCTCTCGAGAGAGCCTCTAAGGTCGGCGATCGGGACTGGTCAATGCCCTCCCGAGAGAGCCTCTAAGGTCGGCGACCGAGACTTGTCAATGCCCTTTCGGCCATATCAGTAAGTGCAAACTCGTAGAAATTTGGCATGTATAGCTTGTTTGGACATTTGCAGACAATGTGTTAAAACTGGCATGATTTTCCTGTAATACCGCAATTTGAGCATAGCTCTGCCTTGCACTTTTGATGAATATCACACGCAATATTTCTTGGAGACCTTTAGTATGGCTGTTTGTAGGTATAGGATGGATGTATTTAGGACATCTCAGCAAGGATGGACGAGACCAGCTCCGGATTTCGGCGAAGCGACATCGTAGCGACACTGGACCAGGGGGTTTCGTTAGGCGGCGACAGGTCGAGCTTGGGTGCAATATCGGACGGCGACAGGTCGAGCTGGGATATAATATCGGACGGCGACAGGTCGAGCTGGGATATAATATCGGACGGCGAGAGGTCGAGCTGGGATATACTATCGGACGGCGACAGGTCGAGCTGGGGTATGATATCGGACGGCGACAGGTCGAGCTGGGATATAATATCGGACGGCGACAGGTCGAGCTGGGATATAATATCGGACGGCGACAGGTCGGGCTGGGGAACAATATCGGACGGCGACAGGTCCAGCTGAGGTACAATATTGTTACAGATATATGTAAGGCGCCTCCATCCAATGGATTATATAATAATGTATAAGTCACCTCCGTTCAATGGATTTTATAAGCACACAAGAGGCAACTGCATTCAATGAACTATATAATACTACTGAAGGCACTTCCGTTCAATGAAATTGCCATTCAATGGAATTTCCATTCGATTCTATTCATGGGTTGAATAACAATATATCATGCACCTTCACTCAATGGGTTATATGGTAATATATAAGGCACCTCAGCTCAGTGGGTTATATAATTATGTACAAGGTGTGTCCTTCCGATGAGTTAAAGGGTGACCGGGTAAATACATGGCAGCACAATACAATGTTCATACTTGTCCAAAATACATCATAGTCCACACACGATAGTTGAAGCGCATACGAAAAAGCAGTTACAATTAACCACACGCGATAGTGCTCGGCTGCTCTCGAGTACACAACATTATTTGATTTGATGTGGCCACTCAGCAAAAATCTGTCCCATTAGTGGGCCAGAGGTCGTCACAAAAGTCTGATTTCCACTCGATTGGCAGACAAAGGCAATCACCAACAGCCATGTCGGATCAAAAGCGACGTCTGACCGTAACACGGCCCCCGTCAGCGCTGACCGTAGCAAGGCCTTCTACAGCGCTGACCGTAACAAGGCCTCCGACAGCATTGCTCACGGTGTCCTCCTGAGCAAGCTGGGATGGTGCGGAGTGTCCTTGGAATGATTCCGAGACTGCCAAAGAGGGCGGAAGCAGGTGGTTGATGGTGGCTCGGTCAACACTACCCTAAGTTAACGACAGCCAAATCCCTGTCCCCGCCCTCCTTCCCCTCCCCTGATGTCGTCGGCCTGTCTAGTCTGAAAGGCCGTGTCGAGGAGTCCTTTCAGTGCCTTCAAAACTAGTTTCAGTCAAATGGCCCATCAACCCCAAAATGGCAGACTTAACATGCTGGTTGGCACCAAACCCTTCACCAAAAGCCCACAGCTTCCAGATTGCCATCTCTGGCACAAACATGCATCCACCACCCAGAATGAAGGCCTCACACCAGAGATACATTCTCACTGGATGTATTTCTCTACCACCGCTTCATCAGGCAATCCCACATCTTCTCACTCGTTCGGCGCTATAATACAATCCTCGCACCCCGTTCAAAATTCGACACCACTTTACTCCTGAGGTTCTGAAGCTCTTTGTCCACGCCTTCCCCACATCAAAAGGTGGTGCACTTTGCAGCCAGGCAAGTGAGTGATGTCCGCCGCAGCGATCACATCATTACGTCCTGGAAACACTCGGCAGGCAGAGCATCACGGAGCATGTACACCACAGGGACTGCCTAGATGTCTAAAGGGCACTGCACGGCTGCGAGCCCCCAGTGCCTGGATGTGTACAGGGCGCTGCACGGCCGCGAGCCCCCACTGCCTCGATGTGTACAGGTCACCGCACGGCCGCAAGCCCCCAGTGCACTGAGCGATCTACTAGTGACGCGCGCCGGGTCTTCTCGGCGTCAAACTCGGGATGCTTTGGGCGGCGTCCGCTCGCTATATTTGCCGCGCGTCCGACTGACCACCACCCAGCGACCGCCTCCGCACCGCGCCGCAACCGCGTGGAACCGGCTCTGGCCGGCGGTCGTCCTCACCCCCGTCACGCAGAGCGTTCTCGACTGTTGTAAATCGCTGACTCGATGACCGAACTGCCTTTAGCTGTACGTAGGCGTGTATTTTTATGTGTGCTGTGTGTTTCTATGTGAAGAACATCCACCACGTTGAAGCGCATTAACTAAAATAAATGAAATTAGATAGGAATACCCTTTATCATTTTGCGAGGGAGCGGGGGCATGGCCTGGTTGACACTCTTGGATCAGTCCTTGCACTTGTTTTACTTTTAAGGGCTTTTAAGAACGCCGCCTGGCAATCAACTGCCGGCGAGGACGGCGGCTCCCATTCGGCGAATCTGCCGAGCAAGAGCGGCCCCGGCAGTGTTACATCTAGGGAGCCGTACACCAGCAGCACGCGCTGAAATCACACAAATTATGCGCTAACGTGCTCACAATGATAGCAAGGGTCCTGCCTGTATCGCTTTCTTTGTATTACGTTCTTAGTTTAAGATAGTCGAGTAGCGATTTGATAGAGCCTTAAATAAAAATGAACCAGCGTTTTAAAACAGTTAAGTACGTGCGGCACGGGGGGGGGGGGGGGCAGGGTCGGCCGACTCGGGCAGCCGGTTCCATGCGGCGGAGCGCGGTGCGGAAACTGGCCAGCCCTGTGGTCTCATTGAAGAGCCACGTCCGGCGGTGCCCCAGCGGAGCTATGTGTTCCGGCCCGGCTGAAGCGCAGGGCGGACGTGTACCATGCGCCAGCGCGGAGCCGCGCGGCTGCTGATGCTATCGCCGCGCCGGGCGGTCCCGCTGCCGGGGAAAGTCCAGCTCACATAGCCAGAGGCGCTGGTGCGTGCTACAGCTGCACATGGTGGCCAACGCTGTGACCAGGACGCCAAGTACACTCGGCGTAGTGCACTTTGATGAATTTAAGCAAACGGCCGAGTCTTTGAACGACGCGAGAGTTTCAAGATCTACAGAGCCGTAACACTAACATGAAGCACGCGGGACGTTTAACGAGCCTCGGCCCAGTTTGGGGCTTCAAACACCTTATGATTGAATGGGAGCAGAAACATGGTCAAAATGGGGGAGCACTGGGACCATGCCCCCACCTTACTTCTTTTGAGCCAAGGTACTTACATTTGGTATCAAACAATTTCGCGGAAATGTATACTTGTAATTTAATATATACTACGCTAGCAAACAATTTCTCTCTCTTCGCTTAATAGGAGGTCGATGGTCACTTACACACGACTGCTTCACCGCTGTGAATCGGGAAATCCGTTATGTGCCTCATCCGACCAAAGAACAGCTGATTCCGGCTGCTTGGTCTGCTTTCGAACCTCCAGACATTCCCGCGCATTGGAGACAATTATGATTCCTTTGCGGTGGTACAAATATTTGTCACGCGAGTTCCTGCTATATACATACATATGTGCATATATATACATACATATATATATATATATATATATATATATATATATATATATATATATATATATATATATATGACAAGAGCAAGGGGTAAGATTTGTACGCAGCCTAGCCTGATACAAAACGTGCATTTTCCTCATGAAAATTAACATATCTTTCATCCAACATGGATCCGTGGGAGGGGGTACCGGAGACAGACGGATAGAAGCATTACTTTATGTGGTATGGAAGCGGGCGATATCGTCTGCACTGTAATGGTTTGCACAATGCCATGCATTTTATAAACAACATTTTCTAGATGCTGCATCCGCAACTAGTCCAATAATGTTCACACGTGTTTTTGCACACGGCAGATGCGACACTGAAATCGTAAATGACGCTGGATATCTCAACAGCTTATTTGCATGACGCCAAGGCAACTCAATCTATGAAGCTAAAAATTCATTTTCTCCACTTTGTCCCTTTGAGTGCACCGCTCATTTGTTGAAAGTGTCGCTTTGGGTGGAGAAGACATAAAAAAACACATGTTTTGCGTTAGACCCTTCCTGTGAGGATCGGGAGGGGGGGGGGGGGGGGTGCTACGTGAGGAGTTCCAAGCAAATTCCACCGCATGGGAAGGCAAAGAAGTCTGGTTATTAGCCTGACAGAAGACAAAAAAGTCTTATTCTTCCCATTAAGCTTTGATCTACAATAAACTGGCAAGAAGCGGTACCTGCTATAGAATGAACCACATACAATCGCCTTGATCTCCCATGACCGTGGGGGACGCTCGTAGCCAGCGGAGCCGCATCTTCTGAACGGTCCCAGGTGGAGTCCTGAAACTTGGTGTCTTCTGATCAGCTGGCTGGTGTAGATCTTGGTGTCTTCTGATCAGCTGGCTGGTGTAGATCTTTGGTGTCTTTCTGATCAGCTGGCTGGTGTAGATCTTGGTGTCTTCTGATCAGCTGGGCTGTTGTAGATCTTGGTGTCTTCTGATCAGCTGGCTGGTGTAGATCTTGGTGTCTTCTGATCAGCTGGCTGGTGTAGATCTTGGTGTCTTCTGATCAGCTGGCTGGTGTAGATCTTGGTGTCTTCTGATCAGCTGGCTGGTGTAGATCTTGGTGTCTTCTGATCAGCTGGCTGGTGTAGATCTTGGTGCTTCTGATCAGCTGGCTGGTGTAGATCTTGTGTGTCTTCTTGATCAGCTGGCTGCTGGTGTAGATTCTTGGTTTGTCTTCTGATCAGCTGGCTGGTTGTAGATCTTGGTGTCTCTGATCAGCTGGCTGGTGTAGATCTTGGTGTCTTCTGATCAGCTGGGTGGTGTAGATCTTGGTGTCTTCTGATCAGCTGGCTGGTGGTAGATCTTGGTGTCTTCTGATCAGCTGGCTGGTGTAGAATCTTGGTGTCTTCTGATCAGCTGGCTGGTGTAGATCTTGGTGTCCTTCTGATCAGCTGGCTGGTGTAGATCTTGGTGTCTTCTGATCAGCTGGCTGGTGTAGATCTTGGTGTCTTCTGATCAGCTGGCTGGTGTAAGATCTTGGTGTCTTCTGATCAGCTGGCTGGTGTAGATCTTGGTGCCTTCTGATCAGCTGGCTGGTGTAGATCTTGGTGTCTTCTGATCAGCTGGCTGGTGTAGATCTTGGTGTCTTCTGATCAGCTGGCTGGTGTAGATCTTGGTGTCTTCTGATCAGCTTGGCTGGTGTAGATCTTGGTGTCTTCTGATCAGCTGGCTGGTGTAGATCTTGGTGTCTTCTGATCACTGGCTGGTGTAGATCTTGGTGTCTTCTGACAGTCGCGGGCTGGTGTAGATTCTTGGTTGGTCTTCTGATCAGCTGGCTGGTGTCGATCTTGGTGTCTTCTGATCAGCTGGCTGTGTAGATCTGGTGCTTCTGATCAGCTGGCTGGTGTAGATCTTGGTGTCTTCTGATCAGCTGGCTGGTGTAGATCTTGGTGTCTTCTGATCAGCTGGCTGGTGTAGATCTTGGTGTCTTCTGATCAGCTGGCTGGTGTCGATCTTGGTGTCTTCTGATCAGCTGGCTGGGTGTAGATCTTGGTGTCTTCTGATCAGCTGGCTGGTGTAGATCTTGGTGTCTTCTGATCAGCTGGCTGGTGTAGATCTTGGTGTCTTCTGATCAGCTGGCTGGTGTAGATTCTTGGTGTCTTCTGATCAGCTGGCTGGTGTAGATCTTGGTGGTCTTCTGATCAGCTGGCTGGTGTAGATCTTGGTGTCTTCTGATCAGCTGGCTGGTGTCGATCTTGGTGTCTTCTGATCAGCTGGCTGGTGTCGATCTTGGTGTCTTCTGATCAGCTGGCTGGTGTAGATCTGGTGCCTTCTGATCAGCTGGCTGGTGTAGATCTTGGTGTCTTCTGATCAGCTGGCTGGTGTAGATCTTGGTGTCTTCTGATCAGCTGGCTGGTGTCGATCTTGGTGTCTTCTGATCAGCTGGCTGGTGTAGATCTTGGTGTCCTTCTGATCAGCGGCTGGTGTAGATCTTGGTGTCCTTCTGATCAGCTGGCTGGTGGTAGATCTTGGTGTCTTCTGATCCAGCTGGCTGGTGTAGATCTTGGTGTCTTCTGATCAGCTGGCTGGTGTAGATCTTGGTGTCTTCTGATCAGCTGCTGGTGTAGATCTTGGTGTCTTCTGATCAGCTGGCCTGGTGTCGATCTTGGTGTCTTCTGATCAGCTGGCTGGTGTAGATCTTGGTGTCTTCTGATCAGCTGGCTGGTGTCGATCGTGGTGTCTTCTGATCAGCTGGCTGGTGTAGATCTTGGTGTCTTCTGATCAGCTGGCTGGTGTAGATCTTGGTGTCTTCTGATCAGCTGGCTGGTGTAGATCTTGGTGTCTTCTGATCAGCTGGCTGGTGGTCGATCTTGGTGTCTTCTGATCAGCTGGCTGGTGTCGATCTTGGTGTCTTCTGATCAGCTGGCTGTGTGTAAGATCTTGGTGTCTTCTGATCAGCTGCTGGTGTCGATCTTGGTGTCTTCTGATCAGCTGGCTGGTGTAGATCTTGGTGTCTTCTGATCAGCTGGCTGGTGTAGATCTTGGTGTCTTCTGATCAGCTGGCTGGTGTAGATCTTGGTGTCTTCTGATCAGCTGGCTGGTGTAGATCTTGGTGTCTTCTGATCAGCTGGCTGGTGTAGATCTTGGTGTCTTCTGATCAGCCTGGCTGGTGTCGATCCAGAAAGCTTGTCAGGTCAATGAAGGCAGGCAATGAGATTCAGGGGAAGCTCTCTTGCTCGTCTTCCTCTTATGTTAGCGTTGGTGTTTAGATGACAGAACTGAATGGGCTGCTTCAGGAACATACCAATATTTGGCGGCTGTCAGTTTCCTTCGTCCTGAACTCAGTCTCCCTCACCCATTCATATAAGCAAGAAGGCCCTGAGCTCCTGCTTTTTTCGGCATCAGTTTGAAGGTCTTATGCTGGCCATAATCATCGACTCATACACTGGTTTCAGAGGCCCTTGCACTACAGACGATTTGTCACCCTCGCCTTACGAGAAAGCGAGCACATCAAGGCCTCAAACAATAATAAATGCCTCTAATAATAATATCTCAAAACTCAGCAAGCTAGAGCAATAAGAAAACCGAAATTAGAAAGGTCTTATCAATATGCATTAGATAGATGTAGCTAACCAATGGCGGAGGTGGCATTTTACAGATCAAATCAGGTCAAAGTTGTAAAATTAACACTTTATGGGCCCTCCTGTTTCCTCCAATAATAAGCATGCTGAGATAAGGTGAAAGACAATGTTGAATAGCTCTTGGAAAACTATGTCAGGTAAGGCACTAATTAACAGAAGCAAATGCGGTCTAACATATGTCATGCCAGCACAGTTCATTTTAATTCATCTCAGATCATGTCAGGTCAGGTTGGGTACAGAAAGTCTAATCAATTTCAAATTAAAAGAAAATGTGGGGCTAAAAAGTCGTCCGAAGCTTTTAAAATATGTGGCATTGAGGTGATCCGTATGACCTTCAAAGGTCCATATCTGGTCGCCACTGTCCATGTTTAATCTACGTTGACCTGGGATATCGTTAACTTTTTGAAACCAATTAGAACAGTATTAATGCGCTCAAAAGTGGCATACATAGGAATCTTCGAGAAATAATCGCTTGTTGCTATTGTTAAGTAAGCCATGCTATTGGGCTCTTCGACGCACCCAGCTGCTGAAGCTGCATGGCGTCACCTGCCTCTCACTCTGGCAGGAAGGGCGAGCACCGTGGAGTGTAGTGGTTAACGCAGACGCGTTAACCTTACACCACCAGCACCTTACTGTTTAGCAAAATGTCCCCGATATGACTTTTTTATAAAAATACGTCACAGATCATGAATTATCCAGATGAAAAATGTAGCATTCTCATCACAGATGCAAAAATGATGGTAACTCAGGCATCCAAATTTTCAGTACGGTAAAAAAAGTCGTGTGGAGATTGAAGCGCCACTGGAAAAATTGAGATGCTCTTGTAGCCACCTGGTAGCTCAGGGTTAAATGACGCTATTGAGCAGTCATCGGCTGTGTTTGCAAGGCTTTCAACAGAGGCCTTTTTTTAGCAAAAACATAAAATAAATGAAAGATGTTTGAATGATAGCGGCCTTCATTAACGTTCACTGAACATTCTTTCCCATTTGGCATTCATCATAACGTCACTGGATCTATCCCCTACCTGGTTTTCATTTCAGACAACCCCCGTTCAGCCGCACCAAGCCCGACACCTTGTCACCTCTCCTAGCTCGTCACTAGCTCCTTGCTACCCTGACACCTTGTCACCTCTCCTAGCTCGTCACTAGCTCCTTACTATCCTGACACCTTGTCACCTCTCCTAGCCCGTCACTAGCTCCTTGCTACCCTGACACCTTGTCACCTCTCCTAGCTCGTCACTAGCTCCTTACTATCCTGACACCTTGTCACCTCTCCTAGCTCGTCACTAGCCCCTTACTTCCCTGACACCTTGTCACCTCTCCTAGCTCGTCACTAGCTCCTTACTATCCTGACACCTTGTCACCTCTCCTAGCCCGTCACTAGCTCCTTACTACCCTGACACCTTGTCACCTCTCCTAGCCCGTCACTAGCTCCTTACTATGACACCTTGTCACCTCTCCTAGCTCGTCACTAGCTCCTTGCTACCCTGACACCTTGTCACCTCTCCTAGCTCGTCACTAGCTCCTTACTATCCTGACACCTTGTCACCTCTCCTAGCTCGTCACTAGCTCCTTGCTACCCTGACACCTTGTCACCTCTCCTAGCCCGTCACTAGCTCCTTACTACCCTGACACCTTGTCACCTCTCCTAGCCCGTCACTAGCTCCTTACTACCCTGACACCTTGTCACCTCTCCTAGCCCGTCACTAGCTCCTTACTATCCTGACACCTTGTCACCTCTCCTAGCTCGTCACTAGCTCCTTGCTATCCTGACACCTTGTCACCTCTCCTAGCTCGTCACTAGCTCCTTACTTCCCTGACACGTTGTCACCTCTCCTAGCCCGTCACTAGCTCCTTACTTCCCTGACACCTTGTCACCTCTCCTAGCTCGTCACTAGCTCCTTACTACCCTGACACCTTGTCACCTCTCCTAGCTCGTCACTAGCTCCTTACTACCCTGACACCTTGTCACCTCTCCTAGCCCGTCACTAGCTCCTTACTTCCCTGACACCTTGTCACCTCTCCTAGCCCGTCACTAGCTCCTTACTATCCTGACACCTTGTCACCTCTCCTAGCTCGTCACTAGCTCCTTACTATCCTGACACCTTGTCACCTCTCCTAGCTCGTCACTAGCTCCTTACTATCCTGACACCTTGTCACCTCTCCTAGCTCGTCACCAGCTCCTTGCTACCCTGACACCTTGTCACCTCTCCTAGCCTGACACCTT